>NW_022280035.1:7389712-7453940 GCF_004355925.1 Anarrhichthys ocellatus | reverse complement strand
AATTCCGATGCCTTTACTGCTGTGCTATTTAAACTAAACAGAGTAGCACTGGTTGGCCAACTAGTGTGATGGTGTGTGCAACATAAAACATGTTATATCCTCCAGCTGATCAATAAATGAATGTGTAAAAAGATGAATATTTCAGTCTTCATAGACAGATATGCGGGATGGATGTAATAGTGGTGTGGGGCAAAATAAACATCACTCCAGAATATTTCAATCTGCCTTCATTTTATATGAATTCAATTTAGCTACCCTTTGTTACAAAGTAGTAATTCAGCTGGACATTTACTGACAGACCAGTGGCGTATATGTTCTGGCAAGATAGTGCCGTGCCAGTAGAAGAGCTTGGATTTTAGCCAGAGCAACAAAAAAACACCAGGACTGAGCAGACAAACACATGAGTGACACCTACAGAAATCGCTAATGTCTTAGCCACACGAATTCCACCACAGACACCACGACAATGACTGCTCATCACAAGCAATGTCATGATGAAGACATTGAACCGTATTATCAGTTATGCAGTTAGCGTTGACACACGATGTCCAGTTCAGCTTCAGAGTTCAAACTGCGGTCAGAAGGCACACGCCTGACCTGTTCTTCGCCTTCTCTTCCTGCCTGGCAGTTTGTCTCCTACCAGTCTGTTACTTCTGATGAGCTGCCAGGGTCCAGGTCTGTCCAGGTCTGAGGGGGTACAGGGGGGGCAGAGGGGGCTGTGTTGTCGTGCTACCGATGCTCATTGGCACGGGGATTTGGAAACAGCAGTTCTGCTTGATTAAACTGTGATAGCTGGATATCCACCATAGTCTAACAATTCAGAGATAGTTAGTGTACCCCCCCCCCTTCTTTCATTCTGACTCTAAACCCAGCCGGTGTGGTGCTGTTGCTGTTTTCAATTGACCCAAATCTACGAGCTCAGGCCAAATCCAATGAAGAAAATGAATGTGTGCGTGTGTATGTGCCTCTGTGTGTCTTCTCTTTGTGTGGGTGAATAGACAGAGAACTAAGGAAAAGATGGGCTGAGAGAGCTGGCTGTGACAACAAAGGTTAAAAGCTCCCATTTTCACACCAAATCATTTGTGGAGTATGCGAGATGGCTGTTTGTAGATGAGGCGAGCTGTATCATTTCATTTTGCCTCTGCTTTTTCTCCCTCTGAGTTTTAGCCTCTTTAAAATCAATGAATAATATTTACTCCGAACGCTATCTCCTGTACTTTAAAATCAGTTATTCTGAAAAAGCACTCCAGTAAAAGAGGTTATGACCTTCAAAGAACACCCAATGGTAGTGTATATCCCATTGAATTATCCTAACTCCCATTTATCCAGAACCTATCCCGCATTCCTGCTGTAGACAGTTCTGTAATAAAAGTTATACAGTGGAGGAAAATCAATATTGTGTATTTCTACACAAAACTTGTCAGGGAGGCCTCTGACATCTGTAACAAGAACAACAACAAAGACAAGTATTCTCAAAGCAATATGCCTTCAAGCCAGAACAGAGCTGTAGATTTCAACAGCGCGTCTCCCGGGAATGAAGGTCGTGGTTTTTTAGTTTTTTGTATGCAAGTGATGAGGAGGATGTTTATGTGCAGCCATTATGTGCACATGTGGTTGTAATGAATTACTTTTACACATTTGCTCTTGGAAATGTGGATTTTAAGCTGTCATCAAAGCTCCCAGCTCTTGTGGTTTCTTTGCGCAGTCCACTCAAGGCCTCCGATGGATCAGCACCCAAGCACCCACAACAACCACACGCATGCCCCCGCTTGGTCCTTAATCAAGCTAGGTATAATTGGTGCGAGTCTCCAGGCCCAGTTATCCTTGGACCAGTCATAACACTTCAACAGAACCCCTCACCTCTCTGCTCAGGGCCAGCCAGGCTTAGGATAAATATTGATGAGTGAGTTGAACCACTCACTGACCTCTAAGTCTAAGACAGCAACAAAAAAAACAGAAAAGTAAATTGTTCTCATTTTCATTCCTTTAAAACAGGTTGAACAAAGTCAGAGGGGTATGATAGCCCTTGCTTTTAATGCACAGTTTTTGTTTCTGCTACTCCCTGTGGGCGGATGTCAACAGGCTGGATGAGATTGCTCTGCCACATAACTACAGAGCGGATTTGTTTGGGTCTCGGAGAGTATATAGTGGGAGGATTTTGTGCATTGAGGAATAGACGACCAGAAAGACGAGGAGAGAGCGAGAACGAGACGAGGGGGAGATGTTGGCTGCTCCTTAGGAAGAGCCTCAGTGGGATTACTAGAGCAGATTAACAAGTGGCCATCCTTGTGGAGCTAGTCTGGACACAGGAAACGCTGGCGGCCGGGTCACTGTGGGACTAACAGACTTGGGGACGTGTAGATTCCATTGCTTTTCATTCATTCAGCAGCAAGTATTTGCTCTGCTTTTGTTCCTTTGTCATTAAGCCCGCTCAAACAGGCACATATACCCCTCACATGCCCCCCCCTCTTTCTGCTGGAATGGGTATTGTGTTCATGATCGATGTGCCTCATTCCAGTGACGTGGTAGCCTGGCTAACTCTCATTAAAAATGGATAGGGTGTAGGGGACCCGCCAGTGTGTGTGTGTGTGTGTGTGTGTCTATACATGTTTAAAAAGAGGTGTAGGTGGCAGGAAGTCCCAGAGGTGCCAGCTGTTTACCGTGCACTGCTGACGGTTTCGAAGGTTGGAGGGAGAGGTGAAGGTGGTGGTGGATGTGGGGGTGTTCCTGAGGTCAGAGCCAGACCTGTTGCCAAGGCAACCACTTGCAAAATAGCTTCCTCTGAATTAGTGGTGACGGTGGGATTTTTCTCTCTTTCTGCTGCTTTCTCTCTCGCTCAGCATGGCGAGGCACATCTGGCACCGCAGAGACCATGGGTCTCATCAGAACACAAAACAATGGGCCGCTTCCACTCTGCTCTGTCCTCCTTTTATCCCTTTTTTTCCCTCAGTCTTTCTTTTTCTCTCCTCCCCCGGTCTTCTTTTGCTATCCTGCCCCTGTGCCCCCATCCGTCACAGAGATGCAGTAATGCAGTCTCAGGAGCAGGACAGAGGAGCTGAAATGGAGCCTCCAAGGTGGCCAAAAATAGCATTGGAAATTATTTGCAGTTAAAATCTTATCATCTGGTATATTTATCTTCTTAATATGCCTTGAAGGCAGTAGCATGTTTATTATGCAATACCCACCCATGGCTCTCTGTGTCAACACTATCACCTCCCTGAATGTTGTTGAAAGTTGTTCTTGAACCACAATTGGAACAAGAATAAGCTAAAAGTTACACAACTACATTTCTCATGTTGGTAGTCCCAAATGGCTTTCAAGAGGTTGGATTTAAAAGCCTTCTTAATGTCCCAGTGAAACGGAGGTTAGGGTGTCTTTAGCTTCTGTACTGTGACATATTCCGCAGTGAAACTGAATATTTGAGCGGTGTACGGTCACAAGAGAGATTAGATTTAAAACAAATCATTCACATTTGATTGGACCGCTTAAAAGTGGGCCGGCTTAGAGTTTAGCGCGATACGGAGCTACAGAGAACCGTTTGCTCCACACACATACCTTCCTCACCTGTTGTTCGATTATGAGGAGGATGAAGGAGAGATAAAAGGGCCAGCGTTTTTAACCGGCTCTGTGTCACTGGGCAGTACATGCAGATGAACGGCTGTACTACCCGCGTTGCAGTAGTTGAAAACCAGTCGTTTTCTCCCTCTCACAGCCACGTTGTTTTTGGAAATGAAAGCAACATTTTTGCCCACTTTTCCCTCAACACACATCTCTTATTACTCCATGTTGCTCTGTTAGCTACCGAGATCCAACAGGGAAGTGCAATTTTACATAACCGAGTTGTACAAAGTGTCACCTGATTTGATGATTTTTTTTAATAATGCCTCTGAGTGCAAGATGAATCATAAAACATTTCAAACCGTTTCACAGAGAGAAAAAAAGGGATTTGATTGACTGATATTTTTTTTTCATATTTGGCATTTAACAAGAGATGAATGAACAATTAACACAGGGGCGGTGGATTAAAACTGGGAAAGTGTATTTTCCATTTCACCAGGACTTTAATGATACAAAAATCATGTCAGGTTAAACATTAAGCATAAAAACCCTGCGTTAGGACAGCGCTTTAATACTAGAGCCCAAATCCCTAAAGGTTTCAGTAACAGAGAAGAGACCCGCTGGTTTAGAGGAGGCTTGGCAATAATAATGGAAGCTGAAGCCTATTCAGCATTGGCCTTTGAAAGAGAGGAAGCTGTTGTTTTAACCCGCGGCTGTCAGTCAGTCACCCAGGTTGCTCCAGTATGCGACTCCACTGTAGCCTCTCTGGTTGAATAACCCCCCGCTGAGGCCATCTTAAGCAGGAATTTTATTAGCATTGATTTACCAGAGCACAGTACTTCTCACCGGCAATGCTTTCTAACTCAAGTCAGCTGCGGATGAATGTGTGCAGACGGCAGAGAAAGTGGGAGGCAATATTAGATTGTGCGCTGCGCTTCTTTGTCTACCTTGAAAACACAGGAACAACAATCTGCACATCCGTTATGTCGCTGCGCATGTGTGCCTACAAACACACACACATGCACACACAGTGGGAGAAGGGGCTTCATTGTGCAGCCCTGCTGTGTTGAGTGACTGTAGCGTGTGCTGGGCAACAGCTGCTGTGATCCCCCCCCCCCCCCCCACCAACCCTCACCTCCACTACTGGCCCATGCTGGTCTAAACATCAATGCACTCTCTCTTACACACACACACACACACACACACACACACACACACACACACACACACACAGTATATAAAGCACAGCAATGTACACACTCTATGTCATATTCTGTCCTTTTTCAGTCCTCATGTGTTTGTTTTCCTGTTTACCTCGCTCTCCTGTATTACCCCCGTACCTTTTTGTGTGTTACAGTCTGTGTCAGCTGACAGCGGGCTGTGTCTGTCTGTCTGTCTTTAGACACCGCTCCATAAGGGACACCCCCAGCTCCCCCCACTACTCCCTGACTTTCCTCCCTGCTGACAGCTGTCTCCACACTGTAACCCTTTCATGGCTGCATCCGTGAAAGTTATACTACAAAGTTTCGTCAGCCTATGACACGTTTTGGGAAGGATCTGAAATTTGTTTTTGGGTTAAGAGGGCTTCACTTTGAGATATACACACAGGATGTTTCCCCGACCGCGTTCCTGGTGGGCTTGTTTGTCATCAGTTGCAGCTTCTGCTGCTGATGTGACCCCGTCTGCAGCTCATTACAGCATGCCACCTGTTTGTCCTGAAGCTAGGCAAGACACACACACACACACACACACACACACACACACACAAATAGAGTTTGTTGAGGTGACAGGGGGTTAATCTAACAGGAGTGTCCATGGCGTAGCTGCCACACAGAGCAGGGACTGTTGACGTCCCACCGTGTCAATGGCTTTCTTTGTCCCCTGGGCGCGTCTTTCTGTTGCCGCAGGGTTTAGGACCAGCAGGCAGACAGGTGGAGGGTTATTGAGCTTTTGAGGAGCAAAGACAAAACAAAGAAAAAATAATATAGGCTGGAGCACATGTAGAGTGCTGCAGAGTTGACGTATTTCTGTAGACCAACCCTGAAGTTAGCGTAGCGCTGGTTCCCTCAACGAAAAGCCAATGTGATTTTTACATTGGATTTAGGATTATTGCAGTAAAATAAGATCTGAGGCAAACCAACGTTTACTATACTTTCACGTTTTGTTCAACAAGATGTTCTTCACAAATGAACACCGCTTTTTTTATGATTTTTGAAGCGTAATTGCAATTGCTAGGGGCAAAAAGCTAACGTTAGGATATAAATAAACTACACTACGGTCGCGTGACTTCACCACCATGAAGATAAAGGCGGACGAGTCAGCGTGACAATGCTTAGTAGTCAAATTTAGCCTTTTTTTAAGGCACGTAAAAGCTTCAAAACTCAAGAAAGGGACATTTACTGACATATTTTAAGCTTGTGCTAACTGCAGACCTCATTTCAGGCATCGAACCAAAAATCCATTCAAAAAACCCATTGACATTGAGACGAGGGAACCAAAAGTGCAAAAATATGAACTCGTATCGGGGTTTTGGGACTCAATCCTGCAGCACTCCGTTGCTCAGAGTTTTCACAGCAACTGACGGTTCTGCCAATGACAGCTTTTCATATGCCATGCAATAATAGGTGCATGTTACAAATTTTGCTGTCAGCTGTTTCTTTTAATTTGATACGTTGTAATAAAGAAAAGCCTTTGATGGACACCCAGCTGTTATCTATTCCTATAGCTGACAGTAATTATTGTCACCCAGTTGTGGGCGATTTGCATGGGCTTCAAGAAACACTTAAAATGTGTTATTTGCACCCTTCATTCACTCCCCCACATTTTGCACAGGAGCGTTGAGGTTCAAGCTGAAAAGGGCACACACTGCCAGAGTGTGCTGTCATTATCCAACAAGGCGATTGCCAGGAATTTGAAAGACAGACAGGGCTGAAAATGTATCTGTATCAGACTCTTACTCTTTTCTTGCATCTGGTCAATATGCTGTGCAGTGTTAGTGTTTGTGTGGCAGTGTGTACTGTGTGTGTTCACTCCTGCTGACACAGTGAGATGCCCGGACACTTAAAAAGACACACACACACACGCACACTGACCTCCAGATCGCACAGACCTCTACTCAGACAGACTGAGTGCCATGTGGCTGAGCAGAACCTTGTCTGGCAGACAGACCGACACACAGCTAGATTCACATACACACACACACACACACACACACACACACACACACACACACGCACTCATTATATATAACTGATAGACGGATGAGAGCATGTTATGTAGCAGCTGAAAACGGGCCCAGCCTGTGGATCACACAACAACTCAGCTGACACACACTCAGTAGTTGGCCAGCTGAGATGTGTGATTTGATTCTGAGTGCTTCTCTACTCGGTTGTCTCCACATAATATAAATGATCAACCCTGCATTTGTGTAAATTTATTTTGTCAATTGCATAAGCACATAAACGCATGGATGTTTGTTCTTCATTCAAATGATTGTAGTCCAACAGCCCTGTGGGGATTAGCGTGGATTTGTGGGTGTGGAGTGTTTGCTTTGTGCTGAAAGTGCTTATTCAAATACTTTGCTGTTGACACTTTCAACATGTTTAGCTTTGAATTATCTGCTCCATCAATTTATAAAAAAAAAAGAAGAACAACTTGCAGTACAACATAAGTAATTACTTTTCAGTTTTAAAACTATTCTGCAATCATCTATTTGTTTAATGAAGTGGATCTTTACACAAACTTGGGGGAAAAAAGTTACACCTATAGTGTTTATAATACGTTGTTTGTTTATACTTTTCTAAAAAGTATTAACCTTACACTAGCTGGTAAAAAAACGCCCTGTCATTCTTATTTCAAATGTATGTAATCAAGTCAGACTTGAGAAAAGCGTCTGTCACTACTTGTGCTACTGTCCACGTGTAAGTGTTTTTGCACAGGCTCTACCCATGTGGACAGATGCCTCTGCGAAGACAAGAGCCTATTGATGGCAGAGCAACAGCTTTCTCTGGCCAACTGATCCCACCTGCTCACTACTGTTTCTCTGGCTTATGATAAAGGCAACAGTTGCCTGTGCAGTTGACGTCTCACACATTGATACACAGGGGCACCCAAACATTTAGGGCACATCATCCCCATACATAATCAGTCAACATAAAACATCATATATGACTTATCATAAGATGGAAATATCACATTCAAATGCTGCCAGTGAATGCAGATGTTTGTTTATGTTTAGTATATGTGGACAATCAAACGTGTTCAATCATCTGTTGGTGTGTGCTTGAATGGGTATTCCTTTAGTGCACACACACACACACACACACACACACACACACACCCAGAGGCTTCTTTGTGTGCATCTTGTGATGTGTGTTGCGCTGCCTGCACTCTGACCCTTTCATGTGCTTTCAGGTTATCCAGGTTCCCATCGAGTCATGTGAGCAGTACGGGACCTGTGGAGAGTGTTTGAGCTCCGGGGACCCACACTGCGGCTGGTGTGTCCTGCATAATATGTGAGTATCCCTCAATCGTCATTCGGTCAGTTTGAAGACACTTTACACACACATTTTTGTTCGACATTCTCCAAAATGGCCTACAAATTTCCTCACACATAGGCAGATAGGTTTATATTTTCCTAATGTGTATCTATATCAAATCAAGTGTTAGGAAAGAAGACTGTCTGGGAATGGTTGTGTAGTAATGACTTGATATTAACAGGAAATGACAGCACTCAGTTGGTGTATGATTTACTAGAATTTGAAAAGACACAAGAAATTACCAAAAAGGAATATCATGTAGGCGTTTTGCTGTGCCTGAACACAAGTTTACTGGACATCTGGTGAAGCCTATGTTTGTTGAGCCTGTTCCAGAGCAAGATAGGGGATATTTACTGTACATCCCGCTGTTGCCTTAAGAATAAGCATAGAAGCCATGAGTGACACCTGCTGGAACTGAAGCGTTACTGCAACAAGTCAAACTTCTAGAAAGCCAGACTTAGGAAAAAAGATGTATATTTATTGTAGTTTGGATTGTTCATTGTGATACACATCTGTAAATTGAGCTGACTGTAGTTAGACGATGAGATGGAGAGAGTATATTGGGGACACGAGAAGAATGCAACTCATTGCTAAAGAAGCCAGAAGACATTCTGCTCTTTCTCAATCTCTCCCCCTTTGTTCCTTAAGCACACACACACACACACACACACTCTCATCAGTCCGAGCTTCTTCTTAGCTGATGTGTGTTGAATTCCCCACTTACAGTCCCTCCTGAATGCAGCCCCTCTCTCTAAAGGTATAGCTGAATATTTGTGTGTGTCAGAGCCCCGCCGCAATCATCATTATCGTGATGGCGGCCCCTGCAAAGTGCACTTAAAGTAATTTACATCACTCCAAAGCTGGGACAGGACAAATAATTGCCATAGTGACAAGGTAATTCCGCGTGTGCCTGCAGAGGTACGGGAGGGGCTGGCTAAAGCTTTATATTCTTTGCAGTCTGCGTGCCTTCACACAGGGATCATTTACCACAACATTAGCCTTTGTGCTTCGCTGTTAATCACATGCTTTTTTTGTAGGTGTGGTAGGGAAATGGAGTCATCTTAGTTAGTAGGGATTCAAATCCACAGCGCGTCAGGGGTGGTGGTGCTAAAAGGTGATTAGTTTTTTTTAGCTGTTATGGTGAAAGCAGCTGTGAGGAGGGAACAGCTGTTTAGTCTGCAAAATGCCGTACTGGAGTATGTCGTGTGTGTGGGCTCGTGTGTGAACGTCTGTGCGTGCACGTGGGTAAGATTTTTTTGAGAACATGCACAAACACATGTGTGGACTGCTGTACTGTACAGTGGGGGAGAAAAGGTCAGCACCACAATTCACGTCGGATCAGCCATCTGTTCTTTCAACACAGTGGACCTTCGTGCCACCTGTCTCTGGTCCTAATACCCCTTTCTCTGGCCTGACCCTGCAATGAGTGTGGCGGGACCCCTGTCAGCTCTGGCGGAGTTGCTGCAAAGAGGAAAAGAAGTTAACGGGAGAATAGTTGCCGATAAAACCATTTCAGGGTACACATGTATCAGAAAAGACTATGCCATTCATTAAAAATAAAAATAAAAACGTCTCATCATGCCATCTTGCATGAGAAGCCGCAATGAAATGTTGATGATGTCTCAGAGTTGTATGTGCTCAATTAATTATGTAATCTTATCAATCCTCTCTGACTGCTTGCAAGATAGTTGATAGAAACAGGCTCTTATTTATCTGGAAGTGCAGGGTTTTAAACATGACTAATGGCGTAGTAAAGGTAGGGTTTTGCTTCATGGGATTAGTTAGCATGAAGACTGTTCACATTTCATTATTGTTATCAGTGGTTGATAGATTTGAACGCAAACCTAGTGAATTTGTGTCCAGTGAGAAATTGGGAAGGTCTGTGTTTGACCAAATATTAATTATGCACATGCTGTCAAACCTTCAGGTAAAGTTTCCAATTCATTTTTTTAAATGTTCATTCAGTCTATTTTCCTTTATTGTAAAGCACTGTGTGAAAGGTGCTATACAAACAAATGTTATTATCATTAGTAGTAGTCGTAAGTATCTGTCGAATGCAGCTGGAGAAAAGCAGCTGCACCCTTCTGGTGAAGAGCTCCCCTCTTCCCACTCGCCCGGAATTCAATTTCTTGCCAGCCGTGGTGCCATCCACAGCTGTGATGCTACCGCTTCCTTCTGCCCCCTTCTCCCTGAAACCATTGTTGACTTTTTTTTAAATTGTCTTTCCCCCTCTCCCATGTTTGTGTGCACCTCAGCTAGCATCTAAGGTATGCCACTCATCTCTCAGCTCAGCACAGCTCACTACTGCGTCGTCTCCTTCTTCCCTCTGGAATAAGCTCTTCCACACTCCAGAGAGGGTTGGCTTGCCACACACAAACACCCCTCGCTTTGATCACCCCCCCCCCCCCCCCCCCCCCCCCCCCCCCCCCCCCCCGCCCCTCCTTCTACAGCTGCCATCCGCGATATCCATCCTTCTTCTCCTCTAAACATTGTGTCCCCCTCCATATTTTCTTTATGTCTGTGCGTGTACGCTCATTGATGTGCAGCATTCTAAGGTGGCTAATTAGGAACATAGGAGGACATTAGGTTGGTTTGCGAGGATGATGAGGAGGAGAGAATGCCAAGGAGGCAGTGAGCTGTTCAGGAGTGGCGTCTCTGTCTTCCCTGTCTTTCTCCTCGCTTTCTTCTTCCTCTGATTCAGTGTGGTGTGAGCCTCTAAAGTCCTTTAATTACCAGCAGCTGCTAGGCATCCACTGAATGCACGAAGAATGAGAGGGGGAAAAAAGAGAGGGGATAAGAATGAGAGAAGGGGAGAGTGTTTGATTCTGCACACTCATCGGCCCACAAGACCGAGCAGCATTTTGATTGCAGCTGAAAGGGGAGCTCATCATCTCCAGCGCTCTTCAGTCAAAGTCCCCGTGAATGGGTAGTTCAGCCTCCATCTGACCACAATCCAAAAACATGGGGCTGTGGCGATGCTTTCTCTCCGTTGCTCCCTCCCTCACTCCGCCTGCTCCTCATCACTGTTAGATTAGCTGTCTAATCATGCCCAAAAGAGGCTTTTCCATCTCAAAATGTCCCACGTCACTCTGTTGTACCTCCATCCTATCGGCTCGCTCCCACATTCCAGGAGGAGACGGGAGGTTTTTGTTGAGATTTGTCAGGATTAGTCTGGACTTGTGTCCAGGGGCTGATATAGTGATCTAGTGCCAAGGTCAGCAGTTGACCAGTATAGCATGTTTCAGTACTATTATTTGTATTATAAGAATTTACTCAAGTAGTAAAATGTAGTACTATACAGTATGTGGAAATCAGCGCTAGTTTGTTGTGTGGATGACAGCTTAGGGCTATTGGTGTAGTAGGCCCCAGCAGAGAGTGTGTCAGCATTTGAGGGCTGCTCTGAGCAGAGTAACATATCACTACTACACTGTGATACTGTATTGCACTGTACTGTCAATCTGCATCTGGCTGAACTGCTCTGATTTGTTTCAACCCACACAGCAGCACCCTGAATGGCACAGCTGTCCACTTGTCAGAAATCGGTGTTACTATCTTAAATGCTGCCAAGCGATTTGTTTGGCAGCCTGGTTTGGAGCCCATTATACGGGTACACTTTGTCAACTGCAAGACTCTGGGTTTGAGGAATAGCTGTTTATGTTGTGTTTATGTCAACTTAAAACTATACACCGCAGCCCTATTTTTCTAAGTACAACATTCCCCCATAAGCAAGCACTGGCAAAAAAACTCCCCTTTAATGGGTAGTACTATACTATACTATACTATATTATACCAATAATAGTAGCCGTGGATATAATAGAATGATAATAGCAGTAATAGTAGCAGTAATAATAGAATTTGACTAATAATGATCAGTGTCAAGCATGACCATGGCAGACCATGTACAGAGGGAGAGATGAGCTCAATGTATCATAGGAAGTCCCCCAGCAGTCTATGCCTATAGCCGAGTAACTAGGGGCTGGTCCAAGGCAATCCTGAGCCAGCCCTTACTATCAGGGTTATCAACAAGCAATGCCTTAAGCCTACTCTTAAATCTGCCTCCCAGACAAACTGTGATGGTTCCACCACGAGAGGAGCCTAATGCGGCATGTTCATCATTATGCTACGAATGATGTCAAACACCGACCATAAAACTCCTCTAATTTACCAATGGCAACAACAATTAGGGCCGCAATGCAAATGGCTGCTTCAGCCCATTGTGGATGTCGGACTGTGTGTCTAATGGCAGACTCATCAGCTACAGACACCGTTAGCAGTCGGAGGGGAGCTGCATCCATCTTCCCAAATGTGCCTAATGAGATATCGATCACGGACGTGCAGGTCGATCAATATTTCCATAGATTCCTAGCACATAGAGCTAGTACACGTTGGCTCCATGGTTTTTGAAATACTGCACCGGTATGTGTATAAGTGGGCAGACTACATATAATAAATTTAATGATCCTAAAAACCCCAGTGTGTTTGTACCTTGCTCGCTCACTCGTTTTCTTTTTGAGATGCTTCCATCCCCGCACTGCTCTTTCTCTCTGCTCAGCCCACGCAAGTAAAGCTATAGCTGCTGCAGAGCAGTGAGCAATAGTCTCTTCATAAATCTTTATCCTCCCTCTCTTTGTCCTTTCCTTTACCCTCACCCAGTACCTTTAACAGAGACTGACTTGATTTGCATAAACCTATATGTGTGTACACATGTGCCTCTGAGTGTGTTTGACTCAGTTTATACCACAATAGCTTCCCAGATCTATGAGAAGACGAAATGAATGGGCTGTGGCCATACTGTGCTCTGTGTCCTCTGGGCACTGTCCCGCAGTGACATTATCAGTCGCCACAGGAGACAGACCATGAGCTGCATCTGTTGGTTTGACCCCTGACATGAACTGTACACGACTTTGGGTTTCAAACTGTGCCCTCATGTATAAACCCAAGCTCACACAGCAACATGAGCTGGTGGAGTTTACCATCTCTGTGGTGGTTTGAAATAGAAAACCCTGCTTTCTTTATCATCCCTCCTTCACTTCCCTCCGTACCTCCTGTGGTATGCGTTTAAATGGATGTTCTCACACTTTAGGGATGCAACAGTTAGAAACATATGCCCTGAATCACTCAGAATGAGGATAACACACTCAAGGAAGGAAGGGGTGTGTGTGTGTGTGTGTGTGTGTGTGTGTGTGTGTGTGTGTGTGTGTGTGTAGGCAGCATAATACATCACTGCTCACCTAATAATTCCTCTTTTCCTGTTTGAGAGCCAAAGCCCCGGTGCAGTCAAGCTTCATGTTTCATGTTAACATGTGTTTCTGTTGAAATGTGCGGACCAGGGTTCCATTCAATGAAATCAAATCACGGCAGTGATTCTCTAACATAATGGGTTGCCACTTAAGCCTATTAAAGCTTTGTTAAGCACCATCAAATATTCAATATATACATAGTTATTCCTCACTGTACCTACATCATGCCATACTACTTCTCTTCACACCCCACTCTGCCTCCAAACCATCTGTTCTATGCTGTCATTTTCCTTTCTGTGTGGTGTTTGTGGTCCGGCCCTATCAAGAGAAGGAAGGTGATTTTAAAATGGCTCCCCCTCTGTTCTCTCTTTTTTTTTTAAACACGGTACTCACAACGAGAGCTGCAATCAGACAGTCCTTCACACTTCCATTGAAGTCCTTAGATGTGGTAAGGGAAGGGGAGGAGGGAGAGAAGAACGTGCGTGTGTGCATAAATGTATGAAGGATTTAGTGTGAGGGACTGCATTGTTTTATGGTTGTGTACGTTTATGTGGGTGCATGTTTCAGTGTATACATTATATGTCTGTGGCTATGTGTCTGTTTGTTGTCATGTTTATGTGAATGGGTGTGTGTATTCATAAGTCTAGCTGTCCGTCAAAGCTTGGCACAGCAGAGACGACAGTGTAATTGCCTGTCCAGGGCAACAGAATAAGAAGCAGGCGCTGGTGGAACAGACCCTGAGGTTTGGCCTCTGCTAACCTCACCCTTCCACTATGTAAAGTGTTATTTTCCTCCCACAAAACACTAAAAATGACTCTGCACATTAGATGCAGCTTAGTGACTTGGGTCACAGTGCAGACGTGTGTAGCGGCTTCATTTGCACCAGGGCAGCCCACAGAAAATGCACAGGAGACAACAATATGCTGTCCTTTGTTTGTTTTTTATTTGTATTTATCTCACTTGCCTTACATGTCTGCATGAAATGTGACTGCCACTTACAGCTGCATTCATACCCTGCAGTTGGGTTGTCGATTCCAGAGAGGAGTAATAATAGAAGTGCAAGCACTTACTTCAGCACCATGGACAGGGCTCAACACTCAGGCTGCTTCCAGCAAAAAGCTCCTTATTACAGGAGAGCGGCGTGCATTTGTACTGCCAATCTGCATGTACGTGGAATTGTATTGTACGTATGCAAGTGTTAATGTGTGTCTGTGTGTTTCTTTCTCTTTTGAAAGAAATTCAATGTTTCACACCTTATTTTGTCCGTGAGAGCCCCCCCCCCCTCAGGAATGTAAGTGATGGAACACAAAGCATCGGGGAAGCTACTGAGTGACAGGCCAGGGCCAGACAGGAGGATAAGGGGGGGTGTACAGGAGAGAGGGGGTCAGGAGGGGGAATATGAGGAAGGCAGGATTCTAGTCAACACTCAGTGGCATGCACTTCAGCTAATGAGAGAGGCAAGGGGTCAGTTTCTAACTACACAGAGATAATGGCCATCTCCTGAAACCATGGCAACAGCAGCCATCCTGCACTCCCCCATCACCCCCGCTGCCACGTCCCTCTCGCCGCGCTCTCATCTTACTTTACCCCACCAAAATGATTTTTTTTTTTAAATCACAGTGAGGAAAATGAAAGCAGGGCTTTTTGTCAGTTAATGACCACCCAGGTTTTTGCATCTGTACCCATGCGGCTTGGAGACATGCATAAAACATTGTGCCGCGGTCCACACCTGAAAGCAAATTAAGTATCATTTGCTGCTGCCATTGTGAATGTAAAAAAAAGCGCCAAATTGCCGACACCTTGCCGAAGAAAGGTGTACTAATTTCAACCTGTGAAAGAGTGAGGCAAAAAAGGGAGACGCATGGAGAGAGAGAGTGTGACAGAGATGTGGCAAATACAGCATGAAGTCAAATGTGTAAAATGAAGAGGCAAGGTCATTTATATCTGGAGTAACAATGAAAATGTCACATTTAAAATGTAGAAATAGCGTTTCAAAAGTGGTGAAGGGGACACCCAGGTAATAATTCAGAAAATGTAAAAAGTGTGTGTATGCTTGTGCCTGTTCATGTGAGTCTGCTGGATATGGCTTGAACTTCTGACAACAGAATTACAGACAGAAGCTGTGGATGAAGATGTAGCTTAGAGTCAGTATGTGTGAGAGTATGTGGTTAAGAAGCATGATATGGGCCCTGATACACGCGCGCACACACACACACACACACACAAATACGGAGTCAGCAGCCAGGGGAGAATGGACAGGGTTTGTAGTGGTACATCAGCACCACGGACAGCGACTGACCCATCGGAGTCCAATTAGAGCTGCTTTGACCAGACAGCCAGTTAACCAGCCTGGGTTGGATGAGGAGAGAGAGCCTTTGGTGTAATGGGATGGAAGGAACACACCGTTTTAATAAGAGGGAATAAGAGTGGCTGAGTTTTTTTAACGAGGGATGTGGCGGTTTGTGGGGGTGTCGCGTGGTACTTGATATACTATCTGGCCACTAAGATCTCTTATGAGTGAGCACCGTGTAATTTGCACCAGTTGCATCACCAAAGTTGTCCAGCGATTGAAGAATATAATTTGGCTGTGTAGTGCTTAGTGCTGTGGCTTCGTAGTTTATGTTAATATGGTGTATTAAATTACCCACTGGAGGCAGAGGCTCCACTGCTGGTGCCACCACTTGTTTGTGTGGTTTGTTGGGAAGCTTCCTGGAGGCCATGATCGCCTACTATTTTATGAAACGTTTAGAGCTCCATGTCCTAGAAGCCAGCTGCTATTTTTTACTGGGAGTGTCATGAAATACACATTTTTACAACAGTGAGCTTTTTTTCCAGTGAAATCGTTTCCTATTATAGCTTCAATATGCCGTGTGTTTTGCACAACAAGAAAACAAAAAAAAAATTGTCTCATAAAGAACAGCATAACTCAGCCAGAATCAAGAGCATGTCAAATTGACAGCCTTTTATCATCAACACAAAACAAACACATCTACATGAGTGAAACAGACAGCATGAAAAAAAGAAGAGAAAAGATGCCCGGAGCATCTGGTGTAGTTCTCCAGTGATCAGTGCAGGTGTCGTGAGACTGAGGTGGTGGATCAAAATGCACTTCTACAATGTGTCCATCTAATGTCCAGGAGAAGTAGGGGGTGATTAATCATGCTTTACAGCATTAGTTCTTCCTCAAAGCACCGCTAGTATTTTAAAAAATAATTTTAAAAACATTGTTCAGAAAAACATTGTTTTTCTAAACAATGTTTACTGCTAGCGCTTTTGATAGTTTGAATCCCCATCTTTCCATCCCATTCCCTGTCACAAAACTGGCAATTTGTCTTTTTCAGACCCCAACTTAAACTGTCACATAGTATTTTCATTGCTGCACTTATTGTAACATGAGTATTTATTTCTATCACAATTGTTGTTATTGGTTTTTTTTACCCCTTTCTTTACTTTTCATTGTGAGTGTTTTCTTCCTATTATAACTTTGCCAGCACGCTATTTCCTGTAATATATTCATTCATCGGGTTACTAATGTTTTGGTTTTTTGTAACAATATAATCGAATTGATTTTTTTGTGAACTATATTAGTACTGGTAGCCTCTCTTTTTCTTTTTTATTCATGTTCCTGCTGAAAAACAAATATCAGTAAAACCATACTTTCTTGTTCCTCCCTCTCCTTTCTGTTCAGCTGCTCTCAGAGGACCCGGTGTGAGCGTGCAGATGAGCCTTACCGTTTCGCCGCCTCTCTCAACCAGTGTGTGAAGGCCACTGTGTACCCAGACAGCATTGCGGTGTCAGAGCCCAGCGTACCTGTAAGTTCACACAAGCACATTCCTACATCCAGTACGCACACAAAATGCCAAACACCTGCAATCTTAACCTCTACTTGCTCACATTACAATGATAAATAAGCTACCATTTACATATTCCCCACCCACGTACAGAGGCAGAACATTTTAAATGATCCCACATAGCAGTTTGCCTAGTTTTGATTGCAGTTGATGCATAAACATTAGATGAGAAGGTTCATAAGAGCTTGATGTGGGCGTTTCAGTGTGCATATGCTCACTTGGTACAAAGCAATATGTGTGCCAAGACATGTTTGTGTGGGTGGGTGTGTAGGTGTTAAAGTTGTCCGAGTGCAGCTGAGTACAGTGCAGTATGTCCACATGGACCGAGCGAAAACGGGCAGATAGAGCATCAGTGAAAAAGGCTCTGCCTGTCCAAGTTCTGCTGAACTTTGCTGAACATATGTGGACACATGTTAGGTCTTGAAATACCCGCACTGGGTCAGTTAATCCGGAACACAAAAGATTCATCTCCTCAGGTTTGGATTTATCTGAATAATGGTGGTGCTCAGCAGCATTTGGTTTTTACCATATTACACCAGGTGAAACTGCTCACAACAAGGTCTCAGATGTAATATTTGTACAATTTGGTCAAACAAAACTAGTTCAACTAAGCTCTATGATAGCAGACATAACTACAGCGGACTTCTCCAGACCTCTTTAAATTGCACATAATATCCTGGTTTGATAGTCTGCACGGGCACATTTTCCTTGTATTTTGCTTAAGATGGCGGTTGGTAAGAGTCACTAGAGCCCAACATAAAGGGTTATACCGAGTGGCGAAGTGGTCATTTGTTGAGGTGGGTGTACTACTAGCTAGATGAGTTGGTTACGAGAATGAAGTGAGTATGCTCTCCTATGTATTCCAAAACGATTTGGCTAATAGGTGGGTACACAGTAAGCCCACAGTATACCCGGTAAACCTCAAATAACCTTCACTTGACCACATTTTATACCGAAGAATCATCTGTGAAAGATTCCACCCAGAATCCCCTATGAGACGCTCTACAGATAACCCTTCTATGGTGTAATGGTTTCACCCAGAAACCTCTCCGGGATTCAATCCAGAATCTTTTCACCCTCAAAAGGTCCTAACAAGAACCCACTCTCTATTGAGATCTCTTTTATATCCCAAGGGTTTCATCTAGAACCCACCTAGGGTACCTCATGAGGCTCTTAAAGGGCCAGGGCTGGTGTGGTGCAGCGCAACACACAACAATCATGGTTCACAATCACAGTTTTTGGGGATATGACGGCTGGGAAGATATTTGAACACCCATGCTTTCAACAATCCTTGAAGAACTCTTTCTTCCAAAAAGGGTTCTTAAAGGAATAATATTTCAAAACCCTTTCTTTGAAACAGAAGCAAATGGTTCTGGGTAGATCCTCAGTCCTTTAGAAAGAAGCCTTTTGGAAACCTTACCTTTCAGAGTGCAGCCCTCCGTATACTTGGCCCCAGTTGTCCACTTTACAACAGCAGTTTATCCGAAAACATGTTGTTCCCATGTCACGCTGTACCAGGAACAGGGTCATCTCACCAAACCCTCCCCAAAAACCCCTCACAAATTCTCACAGTTCACAAATTCCACAGCAGCAGACATCTCCATGACAACACAGCCTCTTCATGTGGGCAATACAAGAGATAGAAACACAGCGAAAAACAATCAAATTACCTTTATTAAAACTCTGCCACCAATTAGGCTGGTTGTTGCTGCCAAGCCGCAAAAAAACCCACCACCATCATCATAAGGGAGGACGGGAGATCAAAAAGAGCAGAGGCTTAACACTCTGAGACAAGCTCACTTTCTGTTGCAGCCTTGCTGCCTCTGTGTGTGTATGTGTGTGTGTGTGCATGAAAACAATTTGAGTGTTTATCTGTATATGTGTGTCTTGACAAAATGATGAGAGCTAATTAATGTGAGAGGTTCCTCGGGGAATTCGACATTGAACAAAAGACATTGATTGCTGTGATTGCTGTAATCAAGGATCTCTCTAACACACCTCAGAGCGAAGTAACACAAACACGGTGAAAGTACAACAGGGTGGAAGACAAGAGGTCCTCAGCAGAAAGAAAAAAATAAATAAATCATCCATCCTCTCAACGGGTACCAGAGTAAGCTAGCTAACGAGGGAGGCAGTGTAGTCAGACAGTCAGCATCTCTTGAAAGACCTACAGTTAAGCTGCTCAGCTGCCTTCCCTGTCCCAGTAGCCCCGCGGTGTTTAGTGAGCGGTAGATAAAACAAAGAGAAACTTCAAACGGCATGGCCCAAAAATAACAGCTAATGGAACAAGGCTGTGAAATGCCATGATGATAATTATCCAGGCTGCCTCTCTTGGCTAGAGAGCAAGATCACACACCCTGTGCGCAAGAATACATTTATTTATAGGCAGAGCAGCTGAATGCTCCAGCCCCGGTGTCACCGCTCTCCAGAGGATGACTTCAAACACTTCTATGTGCATCTGCATACGTGTGGTATTGCACATGTACTGCCCATTGTGTGCCAGTATGTATAGGTTTTATTTGGGGGGGGGTTGCATGTCTTTCATGTATCTCTGTGTCCTTATGAACTGGAGAAAAAAGAAACAAAAATAGAAGTTGCCGAGTGACCATTGTTTCCCACTTTCCTGTATACAGTTCAGTATTGACCACTGACTGAACCACAATGTCTGCCTCTACCTCTGGAATTATATCCTCTACATTCAAATGATCTAAATACAGCCTTATTTTCTTTATTATGGTGTTGATAACATTTTGAAGACACTGTAGCATTTCTTGGCAAAGTCGATCGACAGTATTGCCAGCAGCGTTGTGTTCTTCTTCTCATTCTATTTGGAGCTTATTACACTTCTGCATTCAAACCATCATGCCCGGTTTGGTTCATATTCAAACAATCGTGCGTAACAAACATTGTCACATCATGTTAACATGGTTGTCATTTGCCCCACCCCTTGTGCAGCTGCTGGTGAAGGTGAGCCACGTTCCAGACCTTTCTGCGGGCATCACTTGCTCCTTCGGCAACCTGACGGAGGTGGAGGGGCAGGTCAATGGCAACCAGATACTGTGTGTGTCTCCTACTGCCAGGGACGTCCCCGTCATTCCCCCCGACCAAGGTAGATACAACAAACAGACACGCACATACGACTATCCAGTGAATGTAAACTGATGAGTGGTATTATTATACCTTGTCTTATAAGTCATTATATAATGCTTCATATTGTGTTATGTTTATTTTGGCATTATGGATATTTATGAGTGCTTACAACTATGATTATACAGTGCTATAAGCAGATTGTAACTATTATAAATGTTTATAATGCATCTTAGACATGGGTCTCATAGAAACTGTTTCCAAAATATTTTACAATGTAGTCCATACAAACTCTGGTCCGATCATGGAGATTTAGATGTGAACCGTAACACGTCTAAACGCAGCCTAGGACTCCCATACGTCCCTCTCTTTCTGCTACTTATGCTGCACTGAGCTAACCGTTCAACTGCCCGCACTCTGAAACATCTTTATTGATTCAGCCCCCATAATTTAAGCAGGCACCGTCTACATAACAAGCTCCCACATATCCAGAATCAGTCTCCTGGCTGTGAAGTGTGCTACACACAAGGCCAGGCCACATTAGAGCTGACGGGGGGGTCAGACTGAGATCCCCTGGCCTGTGGCTGAGCTGCAGCTCACCACATTACTGCCCTCAGACTGGGATAATTGGCAATGGTCTAACAAGCAGGTTCAATCAGCCTGGGGACGGTTTAGTTGAGGGGACAATGGGGAAGTTGATGTGGTGGATTAGTATCTTACCATAGCCAAGGCACAGGGAGCTGATCTGCTGTTTGCTTTGAAGAAAAGTGGGACTTGATATAGACACACAGAACAAAACATATACTCAATAAAAATTGTAATTTGTTATAGTAAGGAATTATATTTTAGCAGGTACAAATGTCCAATCAGCCATTTTTAGCTCATTTCACAAAATCTAGAAACTTAAATTATTCATAATTGAGTAGAACATATCTAAACATTGCCTAGACAACGTTTAGGTCCAGGAATAAATAAATGCTAATCACTTCTAATATACTATTCATAAAAATCTCGTGACCTTTCAAGCATTTCCCCAGCATATTTTCATAAATATACCATCGTGGCTCTGGGATCCATTTATTTGCAAACATATATATCATTATAATACTAACACCTGCTATTTGACAATAATAACCTGTTGTTTGCCAGCCAAGATGGCTGCAGGGTGACAAAACCAAACACCCTGAATAATATATTATGTGTATAGTATGTGCAGCGTGCAGTGGAAATCACTGTGTGTTTTGGGGGTGTGGTAATCCTCCTCCCTGTGAGTAAATGACAGCCCTGTTTGCCCAGAGCTCCCACGGGGACTGGTGCATCAGGTACTAATATGAATGTTCTCCCCTAGGTAAATGTCAGCCAATCCCCCTGGTAAGCCCTTCCTCCATCCATCTAGCTTTCCATCCATCCTACCATTCCTCTCTTTGACCAACTTCCACCGTTCCTCCCTCCTCTTTTGTTGCCTCTCCTAGCGGTTTATACCTAATTTTTTTTCACTCCACATCCATTCCCCTGAGGCCACTTCCTCCTGACCTCCCCACTATCCCCCTCCATCTCCTGTCCCCAAGCAAGCATTTCTATCTGTTGCACATCAACATCGATCCTGCAGTGGCAATGACCTGAGGAGAGGGGAGAAGAAAGGAGAGGAAAAGAGAGGAGAAATTGAGATAATATATTGAAGTTGGAGAACAAGGAAAAATAAAGGAGAAATTAACACAAGAGCAAAGGAGTGAAAGGAGAGGTTAGAATACAACTGAGGATAGTAGACTGAGCTTGACATGAAAGAAAATAGCTGGCACTTTTCTTCACAAAGGAAAAAAAATAAAATCCTAGAGGAGGTTTTGTGTGGACAGGAACTCTGTACCACTTTGTTTGCCTGATCCTGTGAGACGAATGCGAAATGGTAGAAGTCAGCCATGAGCCTAGCCTGCCCGCTACACAGACTTGTGTGAAACAGAGCCTGATTCCCAACAGGTGCTGTGGAGAGAATGGGGCACGGAGGGTCGTTCAAGCCTCCTACTCACTGAATGTCATCTGAAATACACACACACACACACACACACACACATATACTGTATATGGAGTCTGTATTATTGTGGGGAGAGATAAGAGGCTGCTTTTACAGAGAACAGAAGCATGGCCATAACTCAACAACAACATTTGATCAGATGAAAAGGCTCTGTATGTAACTGAAATTTGCTCTTATTTGGCTTGCATATATGAAATACCAGCGATACCACACAAGAAGTCCTACCTTTCCAGATATCTTGTACCTTGTAACTGATTAGCATACGATTCAATGATGTCTGCTCTTCACATCCTAAGCAAAAAATAATCCACCCATCCATTATCCTCTGCTTATCTGGGGCCGGTCGCGGGGGCAGTGGGCTTAGCGACATATTCCAGCCATCCCTCTCCCCAGTAACGTGTTCCAGCCCTTCCTGCGGTACCCTGAGGAGTTCCCAGGCCAGACCAGATATATAATCTCCCCAGTCGTCTACTCCGGGGTCTCTCACCTGTTGGATGTGCCCGGAAAAACCAGTCTAGGAGGCATCCTGATCAGATGCCCGAACCACCTCAGCTGGCCCCTTTCGACTCGAAAGGGCAGCGGCTGTACTTCGAGCTCACTCCAGATGTCTGAGCTCCTCACCTCGAAGGCTAAACCCAGACACCTTACAAAGGAAGCTCATTTTGCTGCTTGTATCGGCAATCTCAGTCTTTCACCACCCAAAGCTCATGACCACAGAGGGTTTGAACGTAGATGGACTGGTAAATCGAGAGCTTTGCCTTCAGGCTCACCTCCCTCTTCAACTACGGTCCGGTACAACACCTGAATCACTGATGACGCCACACCGAACTGCCTGTCCATCGTTTGCAAAAAAAAATGCAAAGATAAATAATGCATGAGTATACAATACAAGTTCATCTTTTGTCTCCTCTCTTTCAGATTGGTCAGGCGTTGAGCTGAGGCTCAACTCTAAGGAGACTGGTCAGATGCTTATCAGCACAGAGGTCAAGTTTTACAACTGCAGCGTCCACCAACTGTGAGTATCTCTTTCAGAGCCCATTCATTCTCTTTTACAAAAACAAAACCCCAGACCTGCTGCCCAAAGCCACTGGATCAATGCTCTGGGAATTAGTTACAATTTGTCCTCAACCTTAGCCGGCCCCGGTCCCCCTAAAAATATCCCCTGTGAAGACTAATGTAATCTGATAGCTGACTGCTCCCTGAGCACAGTCACGGGAAGTTTCTTTCCTGTTGCACTAATGAAGCCTTCTTCTCAGACACGCCGCGGTACAAAACACAAAGCTTTCTGCCTAACAGGCCTTCAGGACGGATTTCACGCCCCGTTTTCATGCTATGTCCGTCCCCGATTCAGTGATGTTGAATCCAGGTCCCTGTATTGGAGATCTCAGGGACGGCAGTGCCTTTGCAATTGCTCGCTTCATTCCCGTGTACAGCAGATTCTGTTTGTGCTAGATCCAAAGTCCTTGCTGACTTGGGAGTATCAGTGAATGGAGAGCAAGAGACTCAGGATATCACTGCATTGACGCTAGCAGGAGTAGCATGTCATATTACCCTTTTATTATCCACTTCGACATTAAAGCAAAATGTTGTAGCCACTGTCTCCTTTGTTGTTTTGCATCTCTCGCTCTCAACTTCCTATGGTTGTCTGCTTACTGAGAACCCTGTCTGAGTAGCACAGAAAGCAATTACCAGCTCTCACATCAGCTCAGTTAATGGCCGATGACAAACACACACACACACGCACACACACACACACACACACACACACACGCGCACTCAAACACACAAAGAAAGATACATACACTTGAAAAAGCCATACGCTCATGATGTAAACTCTGGCTCTCTCTTTCTCTCCCTCTTACACACATGCTGTACACTCTATCTGCCAGAAGGTGAATCAGCCCTATTCTTCTGAATTAGTGTGCTTGCCAGAGATCCCTCCCATGCTTTTGCATCGATGAATATTTAACAATAAGCAAGTATGCATAACTCAACCGTATTTCAGAGAAAGAAAGGGAGAGGGAGAGCCAAGTGTGATTACAATACGCTCTCCGAACAACTGTGAATACATGGCGTAGTTAATTCAAAATCAATTGAAAGTCTTTGCCATGGCAACATGGAGAGAGAATCAAGTATGGTAGCCTCAGGCTTGCCCATGCTTGTATTTGCTCATCTCTCCATCCATTCATCCATATAGTAACCAGTACACAGGGTTGCTAACTGTCCCGTATTAGCCGGGCCGTCCCCCGGGGCTAAATTGGTTTGTCCCATACAGACCCTTCCCCTTGTCTTGTATATTGACCGCTACTCTACTCTGATCACCAGACAGCACTTTTACAGATCCTATCTGATACTACAGCAGTAGAAGTTCATGTGCTGATCACTGAATAAGAGATCCAGATATAACATATTTTGCACAGAATAAGTAAAACAAAAATACATATTATAGATAAATATATCAGTATTGCACAGAGGCAGTTATTGTACGGTATAAATAGTGTACTTTTACTGCAGAGTTCAGTGTGGCGATGGGTAGAATCTGTTCGTTGGTCTTAAGGATCTGATTACTTCTTCCACCGCCGCTTGCAGTACAGTATGTACCCCATAGTGACACATACACACACACGCTTACATATGATGAATGTAAAAATGCTCACACACAAGCACACACCTAACAGCTGGTAATAACAGCGACACTCCAACAATGCAGAGCTAATGGTAATTGCAGGATCAAGCTGCGCCAATGTCTTATTCGCCCTCATTACTCAACGTTCCTGCACTCTCTTGTCTCTCTTTCTCCATGTGATTCAGGCCATGAGGGCTAATATGCAGCCCAACATTCATACATGATACGCAGTATTAATATATGGCTTTATAGAATATGTGCAGGGGAGAACTTGGGCCAGCAGCTACAGTATTAGGTGCTGTGCCAACCACAAGGGCACAACAACAGCAGGTGCCCACTTGGGATCTGAACAAATTTCCTCCGTGGTACTTACCTCCTTAACTGCACGTTTTTTTTCCTGACTCTCTTCTTCCGTGTGTGTGTGTGTGTGTGTGTGTGTGTGTGTGTGTGTGTGTGTGTCCATGCAGGTGTCTGTCTTGTGTGAACAGTGCCTTCCGCTGCCACTGGTGCAAGTACCGCAACTTGTGTACCCATGACCCCTCCAGCTGTTCTTTCCAGGAGGGACGAGTCAACGCCTCTGAGGTTGGTGGAACACAAATGTGCACAAGTGCCCACATATGCATATAAGCAAGCTTTCTAGCACAACTTTCTCTCTCACTCTCTCTCTCTCTTCCTCTTCCCTCTCTTCTGCACCTTCCCCCATCCTGGTCTGTGTCAGCCTTAGGGCATATCTTCAGAAAAAAAGCCATCTAAGCTCTTCTATTTCCGAATTGGCATTTCTCATTCAGAGCTCTTGTTCTTTGTAGTGGCAATTAACACTCTATTATCTCTGGAGTTATTGAGCTTAGCGTGTCTTAACAATGACACAGGATCACTCTGACCCAGTCAGTCATGTGCGGTAGATACAAAGTGCTTGAAGTATGCCTGTGTGTATGGTGTCCGTGCGTCTCTGGCTATGCACATAGACAGTACTTGGGTATTTGCTGGGGGCTGTTATGTGTTTTTTTTCTTTTACTTCTTTAAACTCATTTACCTGCACTAAAGGAGAAAAAGTGTGTTAATTGCTTCTTTTGGTGGTAAATTACAGGACATACGGCCAGTGGGCATCACTCCTGCAGTCTTTCATCTCTTTATGAATAAAGGCCGGCCTCCCTCTCTACGTCTATATGCATTAAGCACCAATAGCATAAAGCAAAAGTGTTGTTATGGGATCAATACATGATTTCATATCTATGATCTAAGAGGACTCAAGATGTATGAATGTGAATAGCTAAAGGCCACAAAGACCAAAGGTTCAGTGTGTGATGCTGCTGTGATAGATTTCAAATGTTGCTTTCAACATCATACAGCAAACAGAGTTGACCTCGGAATCGCTGCCTTGCACTGTAAACCACTGAGTACTAATTTAATCATTCTCTTCACCAATTTAGCCGTTTCAAAACTGCACTCTTGATAATGGGTTGTTCATCAGCTCAGAGCTCTCCAAGGTCACAGGAGTCACTTTTAAACTCTAACTCGAGATGTATTTCCATTTCAGCCGCACTCACCACACTTTGTACTCACCTTAAAACACCAAAAAAAGGAAAACATGTTCTTCTTCTGTTTTGTTTGTGCAACTGATTACTGATCACTCACAGTTCAGTTCATATTGCTGTTTTGAGTCATGGATCGGATCAGCAGGAACAAAAGGGGGCAAATATACCGCTTCGAGATAGAGCAGATAGCTATTTCCGATCGTCGGTGAGCATATCAGATACAGATACAGATCGTTTTTTGTGTTATTTTTTTTTTGTTATAGATGCAAGGCTCCACCATCTCGAAAAATAATTTCCTACCTTTGCCTGATGCTCATTTTTACTGAAGAAACTTGATCACATCACTATGGAACTCAATGGAACTTTCGTACGTTAGCTCCAGTACTGCAAAACTTTATTTCATACTATGATGGTTAAACTATGTAATTAATCCGCGGATCAACAACGGTCTGTTACACTACTAGCTGGCGCTCACGTGTGCTCCCTTCTCTGTGCTTGTTACACTTCCAGGACTGTCCCCAACTGGTGCGCTCTGGGGAGATTCTCATCCCAGTGGGGGAGGTGAAGCCTATCACCCTGAGGGCAAGGAACCTGCCCCAGCCCCAGTCCGGTCAGCGAGGCTACGAGTGCGTCCTCCACATCCAGGGGGTCAGCCACCGAGTCACCGCCCTCCGCTTCAACAGCTCCAGCGTGCAGTGCCAGAACAGCTCGGTAGGTTTGGTGACGCTTGCCCAGATTGTGGCAGATCGGTCATAAATGGTGATGCATGGTTTTCTATTTGTGTACACATTGCACATTCAGTAAAGAGAGGAATATACTGCACATGTTGATTACATAGGTTATTTCGCTCACTGTTTAAAACATGTGCCGTAAGCTACCACATCGTGTGTGTGTCTGTATTTGTGTACATGTGCCTGTCATTTCAGAGCAGACACACTAGACGCAGCCGTGGTAGTAATTACACTGGAGAGGACTGCATCAGGGCTCTGCCCTCCAGTCAAGCACGCACAGACTCCTGCAATATATTCCCAGAGGAACTACGGACATACACATTAGGAACCACAGACAGAGACATTTTCTCTCCCCCCCCCCCCCTCTCTCTCTCTACACACTCTACACACCCATGCACAATGAAAGTCAGGCTAGAATTAAGGGCACAGGAGGCAGTTAAGGACAGCGTCTCCAAACGCCAGGAGGGAAGCTCAAGCCTCAGCTCAGCTGTCCAGTTCCTTGTGGCTTCTCACTTTGTCAGCTCTCTGATGATGAAACTTCGGGGTAACATCTACAAGGGCTCATGGGAATTCAAATTCCTCCTCTATTTTTTTTTTTGTCTGTTCCACCTTCACCCCATATCTCTGTCTTTTTCTCCCCTCCATGCTTTGGGCCTCTAGTATCTGTACGAGGGAATGAAAATCAGTGAGCTGCCTGTGGATTTCTCGGTGGTGTGGAACGGCAACTTCATCATCGATAACCCGGAGAGTATCCAAGGTAAGAACAAAAGACGCTGCTGTCAACATGTGCAAAATGTATGTAAATATTTATATGGTAAGCACATGGTGTATATTAAGATATGAGTTATTGGAGATAAAAGAAAGAAGACATAACCTGTGGGGATATTTCACTCATAGCAGACCGACTATATGTTTCCTTCAAATATAGAAAGTCTCTCATAAGACTTGTATAGGTTTCTCAGTTGTTGTGTGTTCACTGTTCATCTATTCTGCCTCCGATATCCCACAGTGCACCTGTACAAGTGTGCAGCCCAGCGAGACAGCTGCGGCACGTGCCTGAAGGCGGAGAGGAAGTTCCAGTGCGGCTGGTGCAGTGGGGAGGGAAGGTGTACTCTGCGGCACCACTGCCCTCCCATCAATCCTTACACCACCCGCTGGCTCAACCTGTCCAGTAAGAATGTCAAGTGCACCAACCCACGCATCGCTGAGGTCAGTACCCATAATCCTCTGTCTGTCCTTCCTGGCTGCCCACACACATTCAGCTCCAATCGATGTGCAATAATCAGCTGCCACTTTCTCCTTCTTCTTAGAGGATCACGAGGCTGAAGGCCTTTACACACTGTGTTTACGTGTTATTAATTAGCACGTCAAAACCTTTATTTTTAATTGTTGTTTTTGTCAGGAATACTTTGTCACAGAACGCAAATTATGCGGCTAAAAAGCGACATACTGTTTTTTCTGAGGCATCAACCAATAACGTTTTGCGTAACAGGTTGCGCCTGTACCTTTGAAGCAACAATACAGAGGCTCCGTAGTCTGAACCAAGACAGCACATTTTCTCACTCCTTCCAATCTTGACAAAGGCAGCACAGACCAGATCCACTCCCACTGTTCTTACCTTTCACAATTAAAGCCCTAGACATATAATATTAGCAGGCAAGCATTTCACATTTTCGTGTCATTTATTCGTCACACCCCTGGTCTGTTAAGGCCTTGATACTTTAGGACTATATTTAAAATGAGAAAGCTTGTAACAGCTTGATAAGACACAGCGGCGATGCTATTCCATAGCTAGACTTGCTCAGTATCTTTTTGAGCACATCACTAACGTGCAGTAAACTCAGATTGAGCTTGATCCTAGTTTGCTTTGAGACAGTTTGAAACAAATTGTGTTCTGAAGAGACGGCAGGACTCTCAACAATGAACTGTCTGAATTGCATTGAGAGGTATTCAATGAGAAGCAGCTATGCCACTCTGCTCTGTTTTCCTGTAGACCCAGGATGAATGAGAATAAGCCTTGAAGAAGCTCCCCAGGGTGCTGGGCCCGCCTAATGCTTGCAGATTTGTCGTCGTTCGGTGTCTTTGTGACTCGTCTTTTCTATCTCTTTCTCTAATTGAGAGCATCTGTTGTTTGTTGTCCACCGTGTTTATGAGTATGATGTGTGCAGGGCTGTGCGATTATGGCCAAAAATGACAATCAGAATAGCTTTTTTATCAATGTTGAGATCACGATTAGTTATCACGATTATTCGTTGATTTTAGGGCCAAAATATTTTCATTTCACTTTTACATTTTAAACAAACAGAGCACTGCTTTCGCTTGTTTGTCGTGCTGCGTTCAAATCTTTGCATCAAAATAAGACTGAAAATAAGGTTCTTCTTCACATGAATTCAGTGCATTTTAGTTTTGCCCATCTGGTAATACGGTATATTACTTCTCTACGCTGGACTGCAGCAACGACGCGACAGCTCCCCAAAAGTGAAGCCATCTCGATCGCCCTCTAGTGGCTTGCTGTTAGTTTAGAAAGCGCTTGAGTTGATATGCAGCAGAGTTTCTATAAGCGGAGCACGCATTTGAAAGGTCAATATCACAGTCGATCATGTTCATTTAATTGTAGGAAGACAAAATTGTGATTGCGATTAATACTTGATTAATATGCAACCCTAGTATGTGTTGTGCTCTCAGGTGTACATTCATGTGGGAGTTCTTCTCACCTTCAGGGTTTATCCAAGGGCAAGGGCCCTGACATACACACATTCAGACACACACACACACACACACACACACACACACAGGGCCAGATATATTCCGTTTTATAGGCCTGTCTCCTTGACATCTGCCTTCTCTTTGTGCAGTATGCACAGATGCCTGCTCATAGATTTTATCGTCTTTTGCCTTCTCACAAGGTTATTTCAGGTTAAAGTTACTTTCTTTGAAAGTAACATTTAGCACCAAAGTCAAAAAAGGAACCAGATAATACAACCACATGCACAATCAAAAGAAAAAAAACTCTTTATAGCTAGATAACAGTTATAGGTCTCTTTAATATCTTGCTAGTCACAAAGACAACAGGGAGATGTATGATTCTCCTTTTCTTCCTCCGTGCACTCTCTGAGCGTTCTCAGACATTGCAACCAACCAAGCCAATGGTTGGATGTCCTCCACCTCAGCAACCCCATGGTCATGACCTGGAAGTGCTTATTTGTTTCCCCATAAGTAGGCCTTTGCTTCCTCAGGCCACGTTCTCATCCCGCCTGGTGGGTTTGCTGTCACAGAGGGAGTCAAGCCAGGACGACATACTATTTAATTAGGCTTGGTAACGCACCAGTGGATTGTGGTTAACCTCACCAGACCCCTCTACCTCCACATTGATTCATTTGGCCTCTCATTCCTCCAGCGCACACTCCCATCTAACTCCAGCCAATTAAAAAAGTGAAGTTAACGACTTGGTTAATTGATTTGCTATACTGTATGCAGATTAAGACAGAAAAAGAAGAAAGACATTTTTAAACTCTGCCTCCCCATCTGTTTCTTTCTTCTTCCCTCCCCTGTATGTGTGTGTATCACTATCTCTCACTCATTACACTATGCTCTCATTTAACTCCTTTGTTCTTTCAGTTTGTCATTGTATGGCACATACTCATTGCCATCCAGAGCGATATACCTCATTCCCCTCAGTGTTTTTATTAGTGTTATGATCACAATATATGATTACCACTTGCCCACTTTACAAGCATTAAGGGGCGAAAATAGTAGATTTACTGATATACAGCAAAAGCTTTACATTTTAACAATGCGAGGAGAGTATGTGACGGTGTTTTGTTCTTTATTTGAGGACACGGAAATTCCCAATTTAAATAACTCGCAGAGTTTGTAAAATGATCATCTATGAGGCAGGTGCTTTGGCCCATCACATATTGAGGCACAAAGCAGAAGTATGAAATGAGCAATACAAAGAAAAGTACACTTAAAAATTAAGCAGCTTTAGGTGCAGTATACCTTTGATTATTGGATCCATTTCTTGTCCAATGATGCATCGATCATTACTCCTGGCCTGTTTCAGCTGACAAGACATCACCGCAAGGTATTTCAAATGTAAACAGAGAACATCAAGTTCATGTGTCAGTTTGTTAGAATCACAGTAAGGGCTTACAGACTCGCTCATGGTCAACAGTCAGGCAGAAATCCATCATATAAATTGAAGGCAACAATGCACCATTTGTCCACCTCCAGCAGCTGCAAGGCGTTCTGTTTGGAGCCAGAGATTTCAGCTTGTGCGGGGAAACAAAATCTTACTGTCGGAGCTCTTTCCAACTACACGCAGTGTGTAAGACGAAGATCGATGCAACAAGTTTAATGTTGCAGGGGAGCTGTCGAAAGGCATACAGAGAAAAGAGGGTATTCAACAAAAGAAGTTATTTACACAGAAATATAGTAAAACAACTCCTGACTCATGAGTCAGAGTGTTGCCGAGATTAATCTTTCTTTTAAGTCTTGGGCATGGGTAATGTTAAAACTGTGAGAGCAAGGAGAGTAGGATTTGATTGGGGCTAAGTGAGGCAACAGAGAGAACAAAGGACAGAGCAGGGGAACTGAACCAAGAAACGCTGGGAAGAACCAAGGGAAGTGTTGGGAGATGGAGCCCCCTGTGGGCTATCTAAACTTGTGTCTGTTTACAACTGTGGGTGCCAAAACCAACTCTGCATTAATTTAGACGATTCACATGAGCACGTACTTCAGACACACAAATAATCCTCCTGTTCTCTGGCTGTGAAGTCGGCATTCATTTGTGCTGCGCCCTACCCCCCTTCGTCTCTCAGTGATTACACTTTCTTTAAGAAGCAGACATCTCCCTGGTGAGCGGAATTTATTAATAAATTTGGTTTTGATTGTATGCACCAAAGCCCCCATCATGAGCTGATTTGTATACATACTAGCGCATTAGTATATGTGCCTACCACAAGATAGGCCTTTTGAATAATTAATGTTTCTATTAAGTGCCATGGTGCCTCCCACCATGGGCCATTAATATTGAAGAGATGTAAGCCCCTGCTAACAGCAGAGGGAACGACATCAAATGAAGCTGGGAGTTGGATGGGCATATGAAAGGCATCTTCTCAATAGGCTTTGGCCGTGGCTTCTGTATGAGTTTACAGTATAGTAAAGAGGCTTCCCTGCCTCCCAGTGACAGTGAATATAAACATTTAGCTGTTGCCTTGGGATAGAACAAAGGTAGGATTCCCACACGGTGTATGCAAGCCTGTTGTTGATATTTTGCACACCACAGGGATGGTGGGCCCGTCAGTCAGTATCATCGTACAACTGAACTCTCCTCTCTGCTGTAACCCTGAGAGAGCAGCAGTACTGTATGTGTGCTACAGCTCATTAAACCAGCCAATAGAAGGAAGAACATGTTGCACAGTAAAGTAAGTCTTTAGCCAGACAACATGTGCAGTAAAATGCCAACACATGTCTACGTCTTGCAAGAAGATAAAGTGGTTTGTTTAAACGCGGCGCAAGTGTTCACACGGAGGAAAGCTCAGTCATCCACAAACAGACCCGTTACCCCATCATTCTGTCTGTTTTCTCCTCTATACACACTAAAAAACTCCTGTTCATCACGCCCCGTATCTCTTGGCTGACTACAAGACATTTAAGACCCCATAAAGTATTTAGGATGTAGTTTGTTAGGGAACAAGTGATCAGTGGGGGTTTTATCAAGCCCATTAAATGCTACTCACAATTAAATGTGACATGCTCGAATTAGTCTGAGCAGAGTCCAAAAGACAAAGAGATTAGCTGCAAGCTCCTAAATTGTATCCAGTGCTATTTCATTTCAGAAGCAAAATATCCAGCTGTGGAATCTACAACTCAGAGCTTCAAGGATCCTGTTGCAATAAATGTGTATACTAAACAAAACAGGGTTCCCGCAGATCCTTAAAGTCTTAAAAAGCATTGAATTCATTGGTATAAAACTTCTGCCCTAAATGGTATTGAAATGTCTCAAAACAATCGTTCAAAAGTCTTAAAAATGCTTAGAATTTTTTTTTTTTTCTGACATTGCAATTTTGCAATCTTAAAATGTAACCTCACCAGATCAGGATAGAGCGACTAATAACACGGCCAGAATGCTCAGAGTAGACACACTGTCTGCTAGGTAGCGTCGACATGGGGAAGTGCAAATTCAATGAAAATTGGTTATTCAACCAAGATTTCATGACATGCCTGAAACCTGTACAGGGCAATGTACTGTGTATGAGGCACAGTGTATTTTGAGCAGAGAGTGTCTCAAACTTGGCACGATGGGAGTCAAGGCAGTGGAATCCAGCACGCAGAGCGAGAAACATGAAACTGCCAAGCCAACCAGCCATCGTGTAAATTATTTCCCAGTTCTGTTCTGCCGCTTCTATTCTTCGATTTTGGTTATTGTAGAGTGGCATTAAAAGAATCTAAAAAACTCTTAAATCTAACTTGTAAACTGTAAGAAAGGTTGCTAATACAGAATGTGCAGTAAGAATGCTGAAATTGTATATTTTCACAGTAGGTGGGGTGATGAAACATTATTAGCTGTGAATTGTCTCGGAGAGTGCCATTCAGCTCGGTCAGCTGCTGCAGTTACAGGGACATGCTAGGCTTGCATAGCCCGAAGGCAGCAGTATTGCTCTCTGCTGTATGTATTGAGTTTAGCCTTGGCTGCATCAGCACAACTTTCCCCACCATTACTTCAGCTGAATAAGTCAACACCGCACTGGCAGATACCCCCAGGCGGTTCACGTTGACGGCCATTTCGCTGCGTCTCCATAGTTTTTCTTTTGCTCAAACTAGCAGATTATCCTCGCAAAGGAGCCACGTTATATTGCCTCTCTTCTCAATTTAGGTCATCTCATCCCTCTTAAGTCTTTCTGTGGTTGTTGCCAAATCCTGCGGAATGGTTAAAGGAAGTAGTGGTGGTGAAGTGGCCAATACTTTGATCCCCTGAGCTGCAGAAAAAAGATCATGCTACAGAAAGCACAAGAGTGGGAGCGGGGAGTGCGATGTGCAGGCTGCCTGGCTGTTTGTTGGGAATTACCCTCTATTGACAGTGTGACAATGCCAGGCGGGCAGCAGCACTGCTCTTAAAAGGATTACACAGAGAGCGTGGCATGGCAGCACTGGGTGGGAATGGGGGAGCAGGAAGGGCGGGAGGGTGTGCGATGCATGTCCAATGAGGCTTCATCTTACGCTTCCCTCTGAAAGTCTGTATGTTAAGACAAACAAGCACGCCGGTGCTTAGAGGACGAGGATGTGTCACCCAGCCCAGGGGGAGACGAGGTGATGAAAGACAGAAAGCAAAAGAGTGAAAAGAAGCCGCTGTTGCAGTGAAACATAGAGACAAACTCCACCCTTCTAAAGATTATCATCACATGAATGGAGTGAGTTCCCTCTGGTCTGCAAAGGTCATCAGAATCTGGTTTACAGGCAATCAAATCACAGTCCCCTGTAACAAGGAGGTTGCTTTATAGATTTAGTGCCTGTGTTTTGTGTAAGAAATACAGACACAGAGACAAAGAGCAGCACGTCTCTCCCAGCCTGGAGACATCAGTGGCGTGAGTCTTTGAAGTGGTTCTTTTTCTACGATCCGCTGATGAATCAAGGCTCTATCTGCCAATGGGGAGCTCAGTCAAATGGGTTTCATGCATGGATTAAAGCCTTCCTGTGCTTGGTCCACCGTGGGAAGAGCTCCATTTCAGCCTCAAAAGTAGAAGGAGGAGGTCTCCCAAGCTTTTAGCATGCCCATCTGTGATACAGCACTGCCGCCCTGTCACCATACCTGCCTCACCTGTCATCCATCATGGCTGATAGGACTGAACAGAGTGGCATCCACGTTCCCTCTGTTGCTCATCCCATTTTCTCTGCCCCATTCTTTCTTTCTGTCCCTTTCTGTTTTCTTCACTCTCTACTTTTCCACTCCCCTCTTTCTCTCTCTGTCCTATCTCCCCTCTTCTCTCTCTCTCTCTCTCTCTTGTTCTCTCTCAGGCCCTTGCATTGCTTATGTAACCATCACTAAGTCTACTCGAATAGCTGCTGCCATCGCCTGACATGGATATATTTAGCCATTATGTTTTTCCCCCCCTCTATACCCTGCATGCCCAAGCAGTGCTAAAAGATTCATGTATTCAGACCCCTCAGGCGGTGCAGTGACACACTTACTTTACATCCAGAGCAATTAATGTCCACTGAATCTAGATTACAATGCCAGCGTCCCACAGGGAAGCCGCAATGCCCTGGTGGGTGTCGGGGGTTGGGAGGGGAGGGTGTACAGCACCACTCCAAGGGTCGGCCTCACGTGGCACTTTGCGGCTCAGTAAGCGGGCACAGCTCTGACTGACTGTTGTTTTTCTTCCCCTTCTGCTTGCATGGGCAGTAATAGCGTATTGATTGTTTACACAGCAGCTCCACACAGCAAAGGGACCGTCGCCTCCTCCCTGCTGCCCTCATCTTTCTTAGCCCCCTCTCTCTCTCTCTCCTTTACTTCCCTGTCCACCGAACCTTATTGTCTACTCTCTTGTTCTTTCTTTATTTCCATCCTCCTTTTTCCTCCTCCTCCGCTTCTCCTCTCTTGTTTAAAGGGCTGGATGATGGCCAGGTCGGAGCCTCAACGGGGCTCTGCAGCACAGAAGGCAGTGTGGCACCCTGTGCCAAGGTCATGCTGGGTAGCCATATTGTATTTTATGAAAAGGTGATCTGCACTAAGCATTAATATGGCACCATGTTGGATTTATCATCTATGGCAACAGCAGTAGTTTATGAGCACGGACCGATCCAGAATGTTAAATTAAATGTTAAAGTTGTGATTTAAAATGTATTGGACTTACTATCGTATAGTCTAAAGGAAGGAGTTGTTGCAGAAGTTTTAAAAGTTGTGTTTGTGTGTATGGATGCCATATTTAGACCAGTGCCATTAGCTAGTGTTGTGATTAGAGCATGCTCCTGGCACAATGACTCATGGCATGTTGTTCTGTGGATGCAGGCGTGGGGAGTGCTCTTAATTGCTTTTACAGCCACCTGGACCGTATGAGCGTATTCACCCTTGAGCATCCATGGAAACCTGTTCCCATTTATAATGTCAAGACAGTTCCAAGAAAACACCATTTCATTTCACTTTTCAGTCACCAAAACGTTTACAAAATTTCTCCCCGACTCATTTTTTACTGTGTGCTCTGTAGGTGACCCCAGTGGCTGGACCGCCAGAGGGAGGCACACGGGTGACCATCCATGGCACAAACCTTGGTCTGGCCTTCTCGGACATGGTGGGCAACGTGGAGGTGGCTGGGGTGAGGTGCACCCCTGTAGAGGATGGCTACATCATCGCTGAACAGTAAGCACGAGTATTATTATTTAAAAAACTATTGTTATTTAGTTATATGCTGATTGTAAATCAGATGTGTAGAAATACCTTTGCTGGCCATTTCTCCTGATAGGCAATACAGAGCTATGAGAATGAATGAGCTATGAATTTACTCACGTTAAACTGTAGTTTTAATATAGTGTACGGAGTGTAGCAGCTAACAAACTCTGATCGATGCTGCTCTACCCAACATCTCTGCCTTAATGAAGTGTGGAGCAGGTCCAGACAATCTGCCCCTGACATTGCTGTTCTCCCCCTGCAGCACACTAGCTTGGTTCTCTCTCTGTAGCTCATCTAGTCAGCAAGCAATCCCACAACAGCTGTGTGTGTTTACTTGTGTTTACCTCCCTAATTGTCCCACGCTGTGCATGCATCACGCTAGAGCCTGTCCCGCTCACCCTGAACTAATGAAACGTTGCCCATGCTTCACAACTTGCCCATCTCCCAGAGTGCGTGTAGATTGAGAAACCCAGTGCCTTATGGTTGTTCAACCTCCCCAGGAGATGCAGACCTCGCAAGGGAAAGGCAAGGATATCACCCACATACTGCTAACTAAGATGCTTTACCCTAATTCTATACATTTTGGGATTTGGTTTCATTAGTGAGGGAAATGCAGTGCTTAATAAAAAAAGATAAAAAGAGATCATGGCCACTGTGAACTTTTATTCTCATAGAAATATTGTAGTGTGTTTTTTTACGGATGATAAATGCTCAGATGACAAATGCTCAAAAATAATCACACGATTAAATTTCAGTTAGTGTGAAATTCTCCATTGACTTTGAGTCCGTTAGAGGACACTGAGGCACAGCTGAAACGCATACTCGTACGCACTCATGTAAACTCACACACAAGCTATCACAGTCACGGCTCTCGGAGGAGACTTTAAGCCTGATTCTTTCTTTGGCCTACTTCTGCCCTCAGAAAGAGAACAGCTCAGCACTGCACCAATGCTGTAACACACATACTGTCAGCGTTATAGTGCTGTTACAATACATATGTCACACGCATACCAATCTCTATAAACAGATTATTCATTCTTATGCAGAATGCGAAGGCAACAGGACAAGATGTAGTTATCTGAAGCGTTCTGGTTACCGTTTGTGTAGTGTGTGGTATTATCCAATCACGTTTGAGCAGGCTTTGGTTAAATGCAGGTAAATAGTCCACCTGGAGAGCAAAACCGGTGGAGCCGAAATGGAACCCACCGAGGATTTTCTGACAATGATTTAGCTTTTTATTGGTTTAAAATTAGCTTGTAAACTGGCTACTTTTGAAACAATCCGGTGGTACACGTCATCTCTCAACTCCAACTCCGGGGTTCCAAGATTTCACACATACATGCACAATTGCTATTGATTAACTATTTATTTTTGATAATTACATTTTCCCCTTTTGGTGGTATTTGAAAGATGTTAGAATGAATAGTGTGGATGACACAGAGTATGTCTTTGTGGTTCCTAGCTCTTCAATGGGCAGTTGTAATTAAAACTCACTATGTGCCACTTGGCTGTAGGGGACAATTTGTCAGCAGTGCACTGATCTGACACCACTTTAATCCAATTAGGGACAAGCTAGGGAATTCATTTATATGGCATATTAAAAAAAAAATGTGCAAAATTAAAAAACTAACCTCTGACCCCTTTAGTCTAACTTTGAAGGAGGTGGAGTCCTCGTGATGATGTTTCAAGCTGTACTTTTATTCAGAGCCTTTTTGGGTCATATTGGCTGTATAGGTTCAATATGTGCTAGGGATGCACCGATCCCACTTTTTCAGTCCTGATACAAATACCTGGACATCGGGTACCGGCTGATACTGAGTGCTGCTATTTATAAGAATAATGGTTTCAGATACCAATTTGGCACATTGTCACTGATACTCGATCCAGCTATTTCAGTCGGTATCGGACCGATATCAGATATCGATACCGATATCGGTGCATCTCTATTATGTGCGTGTCCTTATCTGACTGTTGCTGTTACTGTTGTTTGTTTTGAGTCTTTATTCAGTCACCAGGATGGACTGGACTGGATCGGACAAAAAAAAGTGTCCCTCATGGTACCACTTCAGAAAAGTGTGTGAAATCCACTGTGGCTTTGAAGAAAAAGTCTCAACTTTTGTGTTATTCAGCAGCCAGAAAGTAATTTATTTTCCAGAGCGCTGATACTACTCGGCAGCATTTTATTTTTTATGGTGGCCAAATTGTGTCCTCATTAGAATTTGGTTTAAATTGGTGTAAAGTAACCCTCAGGTTTTACGGACAGAGCAGGTCTCTTTATGGACACAGAGAGGACACAATTGAATTTTCCATTTTGAAAACCTATTCCCATAAATATGCCACTTCACAAAGGACCAGTATAGTTGGCCTTGAGGTGGGGAAAGCAAGTGAGTGTCTGTGTCTCTGAGGCCATGTTTGAAAAAAATATCAGTTCTGTCAGTGAGTAAATCCTCCTTTAGCCACTGTCTTCCACATATTTCATCCAACAAAGCTCTCAGTCATTTGGGTAACACTTTATAATAACCGTCACTATTCAATGGTCAATTTATAGTTCATTAAATTTAAGTTGATTGTTTTTTACTGTTAACAAACTGTAAAAATGATTATTAATAATAATTAGTATAAACTATATTATGAATTACTTTATATTGTATCATAGCTGAAAAAACACTAACAATAATATTCTGATTACATGAGTAAACTATTAACAGTTTATTGTTGCACACACTATAACATTTTATAAAACTCCGTTAAGTATTTGTTAATTATTACCAAAATATTTGCAAACCTTTAAGAAATCATTTGTAAAACATCTATAAATATTACATAGATAGATGGACCAGAAAGCAATTATAAACCATTGACATAGTATTACCTCTCTATCTAAATAATGTTCATAGATGTTGTTTTCTTTGTGTTTTTTACAAATAATTTCGTCATCGTTAAAAATACTTAATATAACATCTTATAATGTGTGCAACAAGAAACTGTTACATAAATTATAGCGGTGTTGATAATTTGTTAACATTTTTAATCACCATTCATGGATGATGGTTATTATAAAGCGTCACCATCGCGGGTTGTAATTCAGATGATCAGTGCTGCAGAAACAATATTCCTACTCCGATTCTGCTCCTGCCATGTGCCTCGTCACCACGTATCCCATCTCTCTCCATCCTGTGATTGTGTCTTGTACTTTACTACTGCCTGGCACCACTGATCTATAGACGTCCTCGTTTTATTATATCATTTGATCTAGTCACCTGCAGCGCTTTGGTCTCACCTGATCACATGGCACAATAAATCTGTATTGATCCCGCTGCGTGATTTACGTTAGATGTACCGCGCTGGCACAGCACCAGAGCAGTCGGGGGGGGGTGCCTTGTTGTTGGTGGGAAATTTACTTCAACCAGGTTGGGTGTGCTGTAGTGCCAAGGGAGGAGGAGCACCGGTCTCATTTAAAGACTGTCATCGAGGGGGTCCTGGTCGATGCCTGGATGTGTCCCGTAATGAAATGAGTGAGACAACAAAAGAAGATTGCGTTGCGAGTGGAAGATGAATCGATATCAAGCAGAGAAGTGTTTTGATTACTTTCTCGCAACTTCTCTCAAGCGTTTAAACCTACAGGCAAGTTCTGCGCTTTAAGTTATTTCTTAAGAAAGATTGAGTTCTCTCCAGTCCAGCTGACATTTTACAAATAGCCAGTATTTTCTTTTCTTTTTTCATCTTTATTATGTGCAGTGATCTTTTTGAATTATTTTGTGTCTTTTTATAGGATTGTATGTGAGATGGATGCCGCTCCTGCAGAGAGTCGCCCTGGTCCAGTCCAGCTGTGCGTTGGAGAGTGCAGACCAGAGCTCAGGGCTCGCTCCTTGCAACTTTACTCCTTTGTGGTATGACTGGAATAACTCTGTATATGATAAAACATTAGTGAAATGTGCTCTACTCAGTGTGAGACAAACTAAGTGTTACAAAACATGCAGTTAGTTCAATTACCTTGGAAAGTAATTGTTTATGCGCCACAGGCCAATAACGATGTGTGAGTTGTCATGCTTACCGGCAGCGTAATTAAGCTGCGCTTATGCTTGCTTCTTATTTGGGAAATAACATTCTTCCATAAACAGCACAACGTTTCCAGTAATGATCTCTGCAGCTCTCTGGTGGTGGATGCTCTTTGCTTTTATTGAGATAGGATCATGAAGCAAAATTAATATTGCGTCGTATAGAAAACAGTTTTGCAAATCAATATATTCTTTACAACTCACTTGCTGCATAAAGTTCAGCATTGCTTAATGGATGGGGAAAAAAAGAATAATAATAATCTTGCGGTGCTTTAGGTAAATTCCTTAGGCAATAGCTCGTAGATGAAGTGTGATTGAATGGTTGTGCGTGGTCATAAGAGAGAGAAAGACATGAACAATCAACTTGCTGAAATGGAAAGCAACGCTCCCCTCAGCAGCTAAACATTATCTACTCCCCATTCTCACAAGTTCGCGCACACATTTCCCCGTCTCTGTCATTTGCTGTCTGCGCAGCCTGCAGCTAACAGATAATCTTCGTTTTTGCCGTTTGCGCTCACTCACACCTTCACAATTAGCACTCCCTTAACAATTAACAGCAGCCAGTAATTACCCCTGTTGCTTTCAGGTTACCTGCTTTTGCGTGCATCCTTGGAAGTCACACTTAGCTGACAGTTTTGATCGATGCTCTCGGCTCTGCAGTAAATGCTATAAAACAAATGTTCTCACCAATGTTACAGCTGCTACTCTGGGAAGCAGTGGAGCTATCAAGAGAATAGTTTGCGGAGCCTAGAATTGGCACCACTTGCAATTCCCTTGTATTGCAGGCCACCTAAAAGAAAAAACGACACCATCACAGAAGCGTTCTTCAATTTCCCCGACAAGACACACTCCCTATGTGACTGTCTTTTCCAGCCTGCAACACTTATGCGTGTGTGCTTGTGTACATGTGTGTTTTGCGATATGACGGGCTCTCTGCTTGGATATTTCTCCATCTGTCTGTGTGACGGTGGGCTAGCTGCCTGCAGCTGTAAACACTGGTTATTTTCAGACTGTTTTTAAAAAGCTTCACTCAAACATACACAGGAGGAGGATCTCTCAGGGACTCTAAGAGCTCCCGGTTTGATCCTCTTTTCTCCCACCAGCGCTGCACTCTACTGCCATCGGCCTGGCAATATGAATAACTGTAATTTGCTTGGGATCTGTGATAATACGTGAAGGTATCAAGAGGTACCGCAGGAATGCTGCCCTTTTTGCCACTAGAAAATGTCCCGTCTTTTAGTCTGCTTTGTTCTTTCATTCTGCTCCTTCCCTCTTCCTTTAATGTGCTCTCTTACCCTGCATCTCTCTGTTTTGTAGATTCCCACAGTCACAGGTCTGTCCCCTAGCAGAGGTCCAGAGTCCGGGGGCACGAAAGTAACGATAATGGGAGAAAACCTTGGTGCCGGCAGCAGTGTCAACGTTCAGTTTGGAAACCAGACATGCGAGTTCTTTGGGTGAGACTTTCCTCTTGTGGTCGTGCTTTTAGAGGCCCATAAAGGTTCATTTGCTTTAACAGCCAGCCTGCGTGATCGTGCTTTTGCTAAAACAGACTATTCATGGCTATTTTTATCGCACTTTAAGGTGAGGGGGAAATGAATTCACTAAAGTGCAAATGAAAGACACACATTTGGAATTTCACAGTCTACAGTTCCATCATTACAGTGTAATATGGATATAAGGAAGTGAAACAGATCCACTCACTGTGAATGTTGAATTGTCCCATACATTAAGTTAAAAAATGAAAATCAACAGCAACATTTCATGGTTTGTTCGTCTTTGTTTTCTGTTTTCCTTCAGCACCTACAGCATTTATGCCTCATACAACAAAAAATATTTACAGCTATTATCACAATTCTTTTGACTCAGTGTCTCTTTCACTTTTTTGAGCTGCTACATACATCACTGTCAGACAACGTTAGATATATGGCATGCTGTGAGCAAATGAAAAAAGGACGAAGAAAAACAAGAGCTCTTGTTCCCTAGATGACGGTGTGTATTACTACCGTTAAAGAAGCTGCTATATTTCACGGCTTTCTGGTATTTCTTCCCCCTTGATATTACTGAGAAATCCCTGAGGGGAAAGCCTCTCTCTCTCTCTCTCGCACTCTCCCTCTCTCAGAAACTTATGTAATTCTTAATAAGGTTTTGATGACCTACTGCATTAAACTCTGTAATAATAGCTTTCAGAAAACCTGGAGCTCCTATGGATCTTTCTTATTTTCTATCCAACCCCCTCCTTCACATTCTATATTTCTATCAATTTGTTCATCTGGTCACACTCCCCTGTTTTTCTTTATTCTCTTGTCTCTCACGCTCACAGTTTTCTTCCATCTCACTCCACCCGTGCCTCCTTCCCTCTCTTAGTTGCTCTCACACGTCCTCCTTCTACTTTCCTCTGCTGTAGGCATCTATTTTAAGCCCCACCACAGTAGTCTGACTGTAATGTTGTAAGGTTGAGGAGTCAAGCCAGCTTTAATGAGATATGGGGCTAATTACTGGTTTGTGTTTCTCCACTGTATTCTTGGCATGGGAAGGGAGAGGAGGTTGGGGGGCCGTTCTAGTACAAGCTCTCTGCTAATGAATTAGGAGAAATTCAGGGGGGGGGGGGGGCCTTGGAGAGGGAGGGGAAAGCATTCTTATATAATAAATTAATAATAATAAATTGTGCTGAATAAAGTGTTTTCTTTAGTTCTACTTTTCAAAACATGTAGATACTTTCTGCACTCATGTATAGCTTTTCATACACAGATGTCCATTACTCTATATACATTTTGAAATAATTCCTGTTTGTGCTTCACTTGTAGACGGACCATGACGGAGATAGTGTGCTACTCCGCCCCTTCCCTGTCTGGGGTCGGCCAAGTGCAGATCAGCGTGAGCGTGGACCGCGCCCAAATCAGGGAGAGCCTCGCCTTCGAGTACATAGAGGACCCAACCGTCCAGCGCATCGAACCAGACTGGAGCATTGCAAGGTAAAGTCACGACACTTGTCTCGTAGGATTGCATCATAAAGACTTCACAGAATGTACTTGTGGGATGCCATTTTATATCCACATCCTTGCCAACCAACCCTGCGCTTCTGTCACCCAGACTAAGGATTTCCTCCCACCACCAGTCCAGGCCAGTGGCAATAAGCAGACTCGAGTCAATATTGCACTTTCAATTACTGTTCGGTTCTCTTCCAATTAGTGTGGATCTGATAGAACTGCCACAGCTCACAGATTGGGGAGGATAGTTACTGTTGAGGCTGAGATTCTCCTATCGAATTCAATGTTGATCCATGTGTTGAAGGACTTTGGCAGATAGACACATTCACTACTAATTAAAAGGAAGAGAGGGATAAAGATGAAATAGCGGCTTAGTAGAACAATGTGCTATCAGAGGTGTGAGTCTACAGCAGATGGCTTGGGCTTAGAGACAGAGTGTAGGCGACGCTGCAGCAGAAGTGTGATGGCACAGAGGGAGAAGAGAGGGGAAATGAAGGAAGGATCATCATATTGGTCATCTCTCTTTGCTTTGTAGATGGATGGATAGATAGATAGACAGATGGAGAGATACTTTATTTCGACAAAGAGAGAGCAGAGGTCAGTGTGTGAGTATAGCATATGTAATTTATAAGCCTATAGATAGCAAAAGGTCCATCTATGGTAACTCACTATACACAGTTTTAAAGTGAACCCATAACAGCCTAATAACACAGACCCATCTGACATTTATTATTGCAACAGCTCTTGTCTGGTACCATCTTTATTCTGCATGCCACATTGACAGGCGCAACAACACAAACAACAAACATCACCAACAACCCAAACAGCTGCAGGGAGAGATGCATACCCAGCAGTTTCCCCTCCTGCTTTGTTTGCGTGCTTTGTTTGTGCTGCTGTGTTGTGAAGCGCAGGACTACCACTGCATCCTTATAAGCTTGAGTTGCCTTGGTATTTCAAACGCAAATGTGCACCAGTTGATTGTAGCCGGCGAAGTCAGATAAAAAGCATCTCTAATCATCCGCCACTCCAAAGGATATTATCTCCTTAAAGAAACTGAGGATGAAAGGCGGTTTGATGCGCTCATTTTTGACTGATGGCGAATATTCAGACGAAAGATATACGTCTGGGTTAGTAAGTTTAGTCTAGAATGGCCTTTGAATTACTTTGTTTCTTTATGTTTTTATTTTTTTCTTACTTTATTTTTCTTTCCGTTTCGCTGACTCCCTTTTAGTCTTTCTGTCTTTCTGTCCTCTTGGATTTTTGAGACAGAGAAATGAGACGTCTTTTGACAAAGATGTTTATTTAAACCCTCGGAGTAAATTGGGTGCTCTTGTGTTTTTCCTCAGCGGCCACACACCCCTGATGGTGTCGGGGACCAATTTGGACGTGGTTCAGGAGCCCAGGATCCGTGTCAAATACGCCGGCAGAGAGTCTGTCAATGTAAGAACCACTACACTGTCTTAACCATAGAGCAAGTACAGAAAGTACTCCTTCAATACACCTACTACATGCTGGAAAATGTATGCTAACAAGGTCCTGCTTGACTCACCCAAATACTGCTATACAAGCAAGCTAAGTGATGTTTAGCTAGGATAAAAAAAAAGTACTATCTCTGCTAACAGCCCCTCCAGCTTTCTACGCTTCCCTAACTTTCGCTTAAACCCAGTTGTCTCAAGCACTCCAACGATCATCTGAATAATGCAGCTGACAGTGAGAGTGGTCTGTATGCAGTATTTAATTAAGAGTTTATCCAAATTTTCTTCAGGCTAAATCACAGCTCCACAGCTCCAGCTCCCCACCTGTCCTGTTGTGCTTTAGTGTCACACTAGTCATCCTGAACAACGTTTGTACTTGTTTAAAGGGAGGCACTACAAGCAAAAACATATTTTCTTATGCTCTGATCAATTTTGATATTTGGGGCTAATTTGCTGAATGTAGTGGAGAGAGAAAACAAAATACACATTTAGCTGTTTATTTTACTACACTTTTTACTGTTTGCATCTGTAGAACTCTCCTTAATGCACCAAAAGTTAGTATTAGATAATGCCTTGTTTGCATATTTAAACATAACATTTCTGGAAACTTGTAATACAGAAAATAGTTGTTTTGGTTTTACCCTATTTGCCTGTAGTGTCTTGCAAAATGTATGGAATTTTACCAAAAATCTCTTGAAAGGCAATTTTCTCAAAATTAGGTTTTTTTTTCAAACCTGTGACTTTAATATATTTCTTGAATTACTGTATATGCAAATTAGGACACACATAAGATACTGCCTAATTTGCATATTTAAACATAATATTTCAGAAAACATCTTATACAAAAAATAATTGCCTTAATATAATTAATCAGCTGGGGAAGTTTCATTGCGATATCTATTAGTTGTAATTTTCACCCTATTCATCTCCCCCTGTTCAGGAAAAATAAGAGTCAAGGACAGCAGGAAAAAGGGGTGTGGGTGGGTCATTGTTGGAGGTGTGGATGATCAGGGCCAAGGAGACTCCTAATGGGTTTCAATGGGAGATTAACTGCTTTCAGAAGTCTTTGGTCAGCATAAAGAGCTCTTGTATAATCAAAGTCTTGGCTGTGGGAAATCGTTACAAATTGCATTTGAGCCCCTGTCCTGGGGCTCCTTGTTTAATTAAGAGGATGGGATTTTCTTTCCGTGGTCTGGGGAAAGGTGGCGAGGGCAGACGAATGGACTTAAGTTGAGTATAAAGGATAAAGAGTGAGAGGAGGGCAGAAGGGGAGGATAGGTAAAAGAAAAGAGCTCAATACTCAGTACTGTTCTCCATATCAACACACTGTACTAACACGGCACAAACACTGTAATACAGTAGTTCCCAACCTTTTTTGGTGAGTTTTCAGCAGCTTAACTGAAGATGTATTTTGTATAATTTTTTTTTTTTAATAATTGGTAACACTTTAGCCCCCCTCTTAGCAATTTATAAATGTTAAATAGTTGTTTATTACACACTCCAATGTAGTTGTAAACCTTTATTAATGTCCTTATAAAAGGTGGTAATTGTGAATTTCAGAGCATTTCTATTGCCTCTCAACAGCTATCATAATGGCAACAGTGCTGCCAGAGCTAACAGTGTTTACCTGGGGAGGAACAGGAGGGGAGGCGCTACCCTTCTGTGATGACCCTGTCGGTTGGGGCAGCGTTATCAGCTGAAACTGCCGTTTGAGCGCAGTGCAAAGCGTTTGCTATAAGCTAGCCAGTGGAGCAGGCTCACATGCACTAACTTGCACACGTGGCCGGCCCGGCAATGTCAAAAAAGCACAGAGAAGATCTGATAACAAGAAAGACTTCATTCTCTGCTCAGGTAGACATCACTCCACTATATCTTTACACAGCAAATAGTTGTTTGCTGCTATATTAATGCTCTGAATAACGAATGGAGAACTTTTAATGTACAGCATTTATCAATAATTCAACTTCTCTAATAAGCACATATTTTATATAATTACAACTGGGTTATGTCATATTGTAATTCACTATCAGCAGATTTTGATTTTCTTATTTTCTCTATTTTGCAAAGATCCATCAGAAAACTTGACAAAATATACACTGCACGCAGACATTCATTCACAATCTACACTCACGCGTTTACTGTAGCGTAAATAATTGGGAAACATGCAAATTGGCACATACTTAAACCAGTCTCACACATTACACTCTTGTATATAGCCTCCTAAATCCCATGCCTCATTTATAGAATCTCAGGAGAGTTTAGTACACATGCATGCATAACCAAAAACCTCCTCAATGCCACGTCTCGTTTGTAGAATCCCACACAGATTTGTCCCAACATGCCTCTTCCCTCTCTGCAATTCCAACCTCCCATCCCTGACAACAGTATTCTAAAATTGGCCTTAAGTGTCTGACTTGCTCAGTGAATGTTGCTTTACTAAAAATCTAAACTGTGCCTTGGGCTTTTTCTGCTACAATATTACCTCTTATAAGGACACAGTTTCCCCAAAACACCTTTTGTGAGTTACAAAACAGTAGGGATTACAAGTAAGAGATAGATCTGGGCTGTTTTATGTTTAGAATAGAGAAGACTTGATGAGAGGGAGAGACTCCCAGAGACCTGGCGAAATGGGATTTGACTCACGTGTGCGCTGTGCTGTCTGGTTTGTCAGTTTCTGAGGCTTTGCAAGAGAGTTCTTCATCTCTGCCCTGGATCATTTCTTCCAACTCCCCCACCTAGGAGCTTGCAAAAGAAGCCTGTGTCAATGTCTTGATTGACCCCACAGCCACAGAGAATGAATTTCTATTAAATGCTAAGGTTACAATTACCCCCACCCTCCCTGTCTACCCGTTTCCCCTTTTGTCACTGGAGGAAGGCAAACAGCAGAGCAGCCTATAGCAATAAGAGCTTCTGTCTGTCAGCCAGCCTTCAAATGATCACCTGTCTCCCACTAAATTGCCTCTCTTCTCTCCCTCCCTTGTGTCACCTGCACAGATTTACAAAGAGACCGGGAGGAGGGGGGGGAGACAATTCTCTTTGTGAAATGCTCTGTATCTGTCACAGGTTTCACAATTGAAACATTTATCATAATCTTGATTCAAGCTAAAAGGGTTATTTTCCAGCTCCAGAACATTTCCCTGTCCCAGAAAGATTTCATCTACCCGCATTTGCCACACTTAAGACGCCTGGACTGAGTGTCTGCTCTGCTGCTGATCAGAGAACGTGTTCATCACGGGTGTGCCAGGCTCCTATCACGTCTCGGCCAATCAGGCTGATCGTCTGACTGATACACTGAGCACTGGAGGCGCTGATTATACTGCAGGCAACGATAATCGACGCTTAGAACATATATATACGACATTCATAGCATTGATATAGCAGCAAACAACCATTTGCTATGTAAAGATATAGTGGAGTGATGTCTTCCTGTGCAGAGAATGAAGTCACTCCCCCTCTGTGTGTGTTGTTATTCGAGCTTCTCCCCGTTCTTTGTTGGCCCGGCCATGCCTGCATGTTAGTGCGCGTGAGCATGCCTCACTGGCATCATGGCAGCATAACACCGTTATAAACACTAAACACTGTTAGCTCTGTCGGCATGTTTGCCGTAGTTTTTGCTGTTAGGTGTGTTAGCACTGGTAGCTACGAGCTAATGGCTTAATTAAGCATCGCTATGTTGAGAGGCAATTTAATTTGTGTAGTGCAGCTTCTTGACTTGACTTTTAAAGAAGAGCCACTTGTTGGTGCACAAAGCAGTGCTTATGGAGGACATTAGTCACAACTTTATCACAAGACATCCAGCAGATGATTTCTTTCACTTTCATCCTGAGAGGAAAATGTAAGCTACTGATTCTCTCTTTGCACTAGCTTAAATACCACACGGGTTCTTTATGGACAGATCGGAGCCGGAGTTAGAATTAATGCCAGTATAATCAGTTGGTTGGAATAGCATGGCAGACAGGAAGATAGACAGTGTAGGAGTAACAAATTACAGGATGGAACAGCCAGTGACTAGCTATCGAACGTTAGCCTCCAGATGACCTTTGACTGTGTGACCCCCCTCACATTTCTCCTACGCACATCTACACAGCCAGTCCATCTTATTCCTTCCTCCTCTCTCCCTCTGTCTCTCTCACTGCTACCCTGGCCAGAGACCTTTGAATGGTTGAGTGGGCTGTAGCAGCACAGTAGATCATGGTAATGTATTCAGCCAGAGGGGTTGGAGTGTTACTGCCTTAAAACACCCGGGCTCCATCCACCACTAGAGAAAGAAGACAGATGAGGCCAAGATTTCAATTATTTTCTCTATCTGTTGACCTCAATTCACTTTATCAATGCTGAACAATGTGTAGCTTCTTTCTGCACATGGCCTAAAGGACTGGATGTACAATTGTATACTTGTATTTTTTTTTATTGAGATAGAAAGAGCAAATACATGTTGTTTGGAGTCGGAGCAGTGACATGACTGTATATTGTAGTGTTCTGCTATGAAGTAAATCCAATTGTAAAAATGAATCTTGTGATCCAGAGTATATAGAAATCCAGTAATCCTTCTAAATCCTTTGTAGAGTATACAGAATGCACTAAATATTAGTATAAAAAAGTACTTAAAATCCATCTATTGAAAGGCAGAAGTCATGCTAAGGTGCTGTGATGTTCTGAAATACAGTCATTTATTGCCCCACCCACCTCATTTTCTTCATCAAATCCCACAATGGCCCATATACCCATCACTATTTACTTGCTCATCCATTGGATTTACAAACGTCACACTCACTGCCACGCTGCCTGAAAAAACACCCCACTATGAAAGCAGCAGTCTTCAACCCTGACAGGATTTATTTAAGTAAAATGGAGAGAGAAAGTGAGGACAGTGTAGGAAAAAAAAAAACCACAGTATCCATCTCTGGCAGAGCAGATGGTAGTCAAAGCTGTAGTTGACTTGCAAATGCCTCGCTGTTCCAACGTGACAGTCACGAGGATGCTGCCGGAGCATCTGGGCCTGTCTATATAACATGTCACCATGCAAACAGTAAGAATATATCAAACTTTACGTGAACCCCTTTGTCCGTTAAACCTTTTAATTCCTACAAACTGATACTGAACACACTTTATGAGAGGGTAAAAAAAAAATTCACATGATCTTTCCCAATGCCGTATATAAAAAAAACATCATTCATCCTTGAATGAAAGGTTAAATTATTGAAAACAATAAGGATGATTATTAGTTGCAGCCTAAAGTCATACACATGTGATGTATGTATGCACACAGTGTACCCAAGTTCTTGAATTTATTTTCACCTTTTAATTGATTGCTGTGCATATTGAAAACACACAAACACTCTAAAGCAGAGGTCTTCAACAGGGGGTCTGCGGCCCCTAGGGGGTCCACAGAGGTACTGCAGGGGGTCCGCAAACTTTTTGGTTAATTAGACAATTTAAAAATAAAAATAAAAATTTAAATTTTATTTTTCTCTAAACATGAATCTGTCCATTATTTTAATAGTTCAGTTTTGTATGAAAGATAACAGGTATCTTTATGCATGGCAGTGGCACTAATAGGCCATCACTCATTTTTCGTTTCCACATTTATGTTTAAAATGAAAATATCAATTTGAATAGCTTGTGTGCGTGATTATCATGCAATTAACAGACAATGTTGATATTGGCATTGGTATCAGCTGACGAGGTATGTTTCTAAATGGCAGTGGCACGGCCACCCTACTCACTGTACCTTGCACATGTTTAAAATAATAACATGAATATATGAACCTGTGTATTATTTGAATAGCTTAGTATTGAATGCACAATAAAGAGGTATACACGGTACTAGGCCCATTTAATATAAAACACAATTTTATACAATATATATAGTCGGGGGTCCCTGCTCCAGCTCTCTATCAGTTTGGGGGTCCTTGGCCTGAAAAACGTTGAAGACACCTGCTAAAGTCTATATCCAAGAACAAAGTAAGTAAGGAGACCAGTCCCTCCTTTCACACCAACACTCCCACTCCCTCAACTGGCCTTGCACCGTGCTGGCAAAATACAATCAGGTGTAGCCCACACAGCATCCGTTTGCATTGATCTCCCTGGATTGCTCCGTAGCAGCAGACAACAGGTAGGAGGCGTGGTACTCGCTAGTATTCACCAGCTTTGATGATATTTACCTCTAATTAAGTTTCTTCCCCAGAGAGAGAGAGGAGAGAGAGAGAGAGAGCTGGGATGGAGTGAAAGAAGATAAAAAAAACCTCTCTGAACAGAGTGTTGTGCAGCAATCAATCCTCTCTCCCCTTCCCTCTAGAGCTGAGCTGGGGAGGATGGATGGAAGACAGGTCTCTCATCTGGGAAAACTGGAGAGAAGTAATAAAAGAGCCATACCTCAACCTCTACCCGAGGAGACAAAGGAGCAATGCCTCCATCCTTTGCGTTTGTTGTCCTCCAGTGTTTTTCAGTGAAGCAGTAACAGCAGTTTATTTCCGATTTTACGGAGGCTTCCTCTCCAGTAAAGATGGATTTAATTTAACAGACAATACATCTTTTGGGGATTTTATATGCCAATTATTAGGTTGCTGAGCTCCCTGCAGGGTTCGTGCTGGTACAATGTGTTTCAGTTAAGATCAGGTTAAAACAAACAGAAGGCTTTACAACGGATCAGCTCAAATCTTGGTGTTTTTTTTATTTCGTAGCCAGAGAAAAAGAAAACCAAACATCTTGGCTGCACCAAACTGTCTAAATTTACCGTGGATGACTGATTCTCATTTCTTGTTTCATTTCAGGGTGTTCAGGCTATCTTACCACGTGTTTGAGTGCTACATATGCCCAGTACCATCTCAAAAAGTGAATTTTTTCCCTCTCTTTATTCATTCTCCCTAGGTGTGTAAAGTATTGAACACCACCACTATGAGCTGCTTGGCTCCCTCCCTGATGGCAGAGTACAGTCCAGGTTTGGACACAGTAAAGCATGCAGACGAGTTTGGGTTCATCTTCAACAACGTCCAGGCGCTGCTGGTCTACAACAACACCAACCTCCTCTACTACCCAAACCCTTACTTTGAGCCTCTCAGCACCAATGGAGTCCTGGAGCAAAAACCAGGCTCACCCATCATTCTCAAGGTACAGGAACCCCTGATTAGTATTTAAATCTACAGATCATTTACTGGCTCAACCCACGCGGCAACCTCTGGTGGTGAAAAGGGAAGCCAATGCCTTAAACGTGCATGCTTTCTACTGGCTATCAAGGTCAACTATGACCCTACTTCTCACTGAATTTATTTATATTATTATTTATTACCTATCATTGTAAACGTGATTTTATGGTCTCAATCGCTAGTTTCAAGTCTTCTTCAATACAGAATGACGTTAATTTCGTAGATTATGTCCACGATGACAGTGTTTCTGGGCAAAACACCGACACCTCTTCTTGCTCAATCTTTGTTACTTTCTCTGAATGTCGGCTAAATATATGCAATTTATGTGATTGTTTTTCTTTTCATAAAGGTTGTAAGAAGCCTTGTACCTGACTCTAAATTGATTGAGGAATATACTTTATTGTTTTCATGATTGCCAGCTGTCCCCACTTGCCGCCATTGTGAAATATATCACCTTGTTTGATCTCAGTATGGAGTCAAATTTGGCCGCAGCTGTGCCCAAACCAAGGGATGTTATTTACAGTGTTTTAAAGGGATATATTGGCTTTGTGGGTTTTTTAAATTGTCTTCATTCCCAACATGTGTTTATGTGTTGCTCTCCCAATTTCACACCCCTCTGGCCATCTCCGTGTGCCCACAGGGCAGAAACCTGGTCCCCCCAGCATCAGGAGGGGTGAAGCTTAACTACACTGTGCTGATCGGAGAGACTCCCTGCTCTGTCACTGTGTCTGAGAGCCAGCTGCTCTGTGAGCCGCCCAACCTCACCGGACAGTACAAAGTCATGGTCAGTATGGAAAATGGGCTGTGTGTTTGTTAGTGTCTATTTCATAACTTCCTCTTCCACTCTATTTCCGTCAATCCCCGAATTTGCGGTTTCTTGCCCATAATAGCTGGCCTCTAAACTTCATTATTCATGCTCTCATCATTGTTCATTCAACTGAAGAAAAGAGGTCAAAGGGAGACCAGCATGAGTGTGCTCTAGCTGTCAAAAGGTTCTGCCAGAATCCATGGCAATTATTTTTAGTTGTCTATTCGCTTATTGAGTGCAAGCCCCAGACTATTTCCCTCTCAACGTCAGCATGTAGGTGGCCACATGTGTTTGCACTCGGTATCAATTTCAGCTGCCAATATTTACTTATGTTTTTGCAGGATTTCTGAGACTTGGCTCATGCATTGCTGTGTATCAGTTATGTAGATTTTAAGACCAGTGATCAGATCATTTTTAACACGACGCGTCTTCCTCTGTGGTTTTGTTTAAAGGATCTTCTAAACTACACTCGCCATGTGCATGTCCATTATGTATTTGTGTTTCTCTTCGCAGGTTCAGGTAGGTGGTCTCCACGTCTCTCCTGGTTCAGTCCACATCATGTCTGACAGCCTGCTGACCCTTCCGGCCATTGTCAGCATTGCCGCCGGCGGAGGCCTCCTCCTCATCATCGTCATCCTCGTCCTCATCGCCTACAAGCGAAAGTCGCGCGAAAATGACCTCACCCTGAAGCGCTTGCAGATGCAAATGGACAACCTGGAGTCACGAGTTGCCCTAGAGTGCAAAGAAGGTAATTATTTAGAATAGTATAAGAGTCAGCCGTCAGACCAAGTGCAGCACTGTGTAACGACCTACTGTTAGACTGTAGATTGAAGAGGGCGATTATGGCTCTGCTTTGCTCCATTTGCAGCCAGTAATTTTAGAGGCTGCTCCATCACTCGTTTACCTGAATGGGGCTGATGAATGCATTTTACTTGCAGACTGTAATCACATAACTGGCATAATTTGTGCCTATAGTACAGAAAGTAAATTACCGGTGGTCTGTGTGTTAAATAATGCAGTGGAAATTTCTCCAAATCTGGGTCAGTGAATCATCCTGGTTGTATATCACAACACTTATTTTAAGTGAGTTAACCCTGCAGGCGACCCGTCTCGTCTTGTTGTGAGTCCTTCCAGCTCTTACTTCTTTCTAGTTGTCATGCTGGATACAGATTCGCACACAAACTGACACATGAATGGAGTGTTTCTCATTAGAGTTACCCCAACTACCACCCAGCAAGAGCCACATCAGGCTTAAGCAGAGGGGGTAATTCTACATTTATCTTTGTATGCAATGTGTGTGTCTTTATACCTGTGTGTTGTTGTGTATGTGTTTGTATGCGCGTGTTTTGGTCCCCTAAAATATGAACAATGAATGTCGTTAAGCGACAATGACATTGCGACGGTTTTGAACACGCAGGTGCTTTGATACACCTTGGCTCAGGGTAAAGAGAGGGCACAGTTGTCCATCTGACCTTTGACTTTTCAAGTCACTGCACTGGGTGGAACCCGGATAACTTCAGGTTGACCCCGAGCCATCACTCCAAGTAGCAGTTCACAAAGAGCGCTCTATATGTTGCAGCGTTCAGTTTTATATGAATGCTTTCAAATAAACACTGACTCGCATTGAGTTCGGACCTCAGTGAGGTGTGCACAGCATGTGTGCACAATCCTTGCAATGTGACAATCTACTGTTTTAAAGCCAATCCTTTGACCAGGTCAAAGTGTGGACACGCATATGCGACAGCTGAGTTTTGATCTGACGCATCCGATCACAAAAAGTCGCATTGAAAAGACGAGTGCATCCACGGCCTGAGATGACAAAGCTGAGGTGTGTGAATTGTTATGTTTGAGAGTGTTTAGGGGATTTCATCAGCCAGACATTATATATCCCCTCCAGCCACCCCTGACCAGCTCTCCCAATGTTATTATGCAGTGAAAAAAAGAAACATCCTATTGCAGCAAACTTCAAGGATGGTCCAGACTGATAGACAGACAGGCAAACAGGGGGAATCAGTCACACACTGGCAGCCTTGGGAAAGGAAAGATTAATGGTTTAACCATTAGCAGTGACCAGGAGTGTAATGCCCCTGCAGGGTGGATTTAGATGGGTACCTGGGTTCCTCCTTATGAGTATACACACTCCATGTGTGCCTGTAAGCCCATGTGTTGGTGTGTAAACCCAGGAGCCGCAGGGGGCCAGGGGCCAGGAGGTAAGGGCTAAGACTGGTTGGAGATGGCGGCGTAGGGGACTGCTGCTGCTCCTGTGATAGGCTGCAGACAGGGAGCCTCCCCAAGGGCGGCGAAGCACAGCAACAGAGCCGTGGGCCTGAACAGGAGTCAGTCAGGATGGAGCCAATTAACTAGTGCTCACCTGCAGCCTCACACTGAGATGACACACACTCTTTGGGGCCTTAGCTACAGCCAATTTACTGGCTGGTAGATAAAATCGAGTGAGAAAGGGAAGCGTGTGTTTGAGAGAGAGAGTGAGAGTGAGGTCTGTGTTTTTTAAGGGAGAGATGTGAAATATTGAGTTTCTCTGACATGAAGACTATCTTGGGCTTTAACTGTCAGCTTCGTGATAACGGCAGTAAACACTTTGAATATGAGAAGGATTCACGTATTTCTTCCCTGGGGATTAAAGAACGGTTTTATTCTCATGCTGGATGCCTCAAGTATTTCCTCCAACTCGTCTCTCTTTCTTGTCTCCCTTCTCTCCCAGCCTTTGCAGAGCTGCAGACAGACATCAATGAGCTGACCAGTGACCTGGACAGAGCTGGTATCCCCCATCTGGACTACAGGACATACGCCATGAGGGTCCTCTTCCCCGGCATAGAGGATCATCCTGTCCTCAGAGAACTGGAGGTAACGGGAGAAAGACAGAGGGCAAGAAAGAGAGATATTAGAAAGAAGATGACTGAGACAACTAGGCAGCAAATGCATGAAGAAAGGGCAAGAGAAAGTCAAACTGAGGTGAAAAGAGAGATATGGAGAGAGGAGTAGATTGTGTCTGCCCTCACTGCTCTCTCTGCAGGGTAAGCTCCATAAGCGGGAACAGTGCTTGAGGGGAAAGGATACCAGTGTGCCACTTATCCTTTCAACCCTCTAGTCTCACAAACGTACACACATATAGCCAACTATGTTGGGCAGCACACACATATATATACATCTTACATGCAAGCTCCCTCATGGAAAACAGGGTCCCAGCACATGGCTATTTCATCCACCAGTGGCTGCAGTGTGAGGGGTAATGAACTGAATAATTCCCTATCCTCAAGCAGGACTGTGGGGTTCTCCATTGGGAGGAAAATCTGGCTGGTTAACACTTTTTCGCTCCTCTTCATGGGGCCAGAGGGGTGCTGGGAAATTAGTTTATTTTATGTGGAACACAGTCCAGAGGATAAAAAGTTTCATTCTGATAGAGGTTTACCATTTGATTTGTTGATTGTGTGTGAGATGCAGCATGGTATTGGTTTATCGGGAAGACGTTGCATGGTTAGGTAGAGGGATGGTGGTTCAGATCCGACTAGCCTTGTGGGGTAGAGGTCAAAGTGTCACTTCTTACTACAGTGAGGTTCAGTGAGCAGCATAGGCTTGTGACAAGTTTCTTTTCATTTATTTCGATTGTCAAACTTTTTGAAAAGCAGTAACGTTCACTCAAACAAAGAAAGTGAGTTTTGTCACTTCGGGTTGGTGTTACTCAGGCAAGTTATTTGACATTTGACTTGAAAGTGAAATGGCAGCAAACTCGGTGTACAATGCTTTTTAACAGACTCGGGTCAATAATTGATTAAGATCTTCTCAGTTACTCACCATGAGTGGCGACTGCCTCGAGTGAAACATGAGTGAGGGTTTTGGTGCCTTTGAAAAATAATCTTTATTTTCTGTGAGACAAGGTCAAGATGAAAGTTGAAGAGCAACAATCCTTTTCAAAACACATTCAGCTCATTGCTGTTCAAGTTATTATATTTATTATTCAAATTAGTGCTGGAATCTTATTAGCACTAACGAGCATTATTCTCCCTCCCTCTTCTGTCCAGGTGTCGGGGAACGGCCAGCTGAATGTGGAGAAGGCCCTGAAGCTGTTCGGACAGCTCATCAACAACAAGGTGTTCCTGCTCACCTTCATCCGAACACTAGAAATGCAGCGCTCGTTCTCCATGAGGGACCGGGGCAACGTGGCCTCACTTATCATGACGGCCCTGCAGGGGCGACTGGAGTACGCCACCGACGTCCTTAAACACCTGCTGTCAGACCTCATCGACCGCAACCTGGAGAGCAAGAACCACCCCAAACTGCTGCTGCGCAGGTAACGCAGCACACGATAATGTCCTGTCGCGTAGGGATCACACAACTCACGGTTTCGGAGTGCATGTTGGTGAGTGACTGATTAGATTGGCGGAGTCCCGCCAATATCGAAATGATGATATTTGATGAGCCAAAATAAGCTGATACAGGTTGTTTCTGTCGTTTTGTTGTTATAGCGGTTGGTATAGAAGGCTCTAGGCCTTTTTTTTTCCACAGCTTTCCCTAAAATAGTGTTCCACCACCCCAAGGGCAGTGTAAACCATCAACAATTCAAAATGTTATCAATCAAAAAGCTTTTTACTGCAGTTGACAAAGAAAACTTTGTTTTTTAGTAACGAATTTGATTGACATTAATGTTTCTATTTTGACTTTTGATGATTAAAAAGTAGAAAGAGAAGAGAATTAACATAAATGAATTCAAACAAACAACATTATCATATTCCGAGGAATCCCATAATCCTCAATAACACCGTATGCTCTTTCAGTTGTTTGATTTGATTAACTCCAGCCAGGAAGAATGAGAACATATTGTATCGCTGAATATCGGTAAATATGGGATCGTGTTCTCAGAGGATAGTTTTGCAGTCCTAATTCCAGAAACATGTAAAGAAGTGCAAGGCTGTAGGAGGATGTTGATGCATACAGACAGATGGATGGGGATTCATTTGGAGCTGTATGTTCTTCCCTCTTTTTCTTGTGGGTGGATGCATTCTGATTTTCCCCTGTGTTACTCTGTCGACGCTTCACAGAATAAGGCTCGTAATGAGTGCTAACAGTACATCTACAGTATACTGAGATAAACGGCAAGCACTCTTCGCATCATGAGAAACATCTCGATTCTCTGCATAATTCCGTATTCTCTCCCGCGCTCTGTCCCTCCCCTGCTCTCTCTCAATGCCAATGTCAGTCTCCCTTATCCTCCAGGCTCGGGGTCCTTATAAAACTTTCAGAAACGGCTCGATGTATCTTTCTTCTTTTATTTTCCTCTCCGTGTCTCCAGTGTACATTGTTTTCCGGGGGATTTAGGGTGATGTGCTAAAACTTTAAACACCTGCCAAATCCTTGTCCAAGTGTCCTCAGCTGCTTTGGTGGCTCTGTAGGCATAGAACGGGTTAAAGGACTGACAATAGTCGGCTCTAAAGGTACAGAATGTTTTAGGCACAGTTCTGTGAATAGTCTCTCTGAAAGCTTGACTGCTCTGGACATGATTTTGATTATGTTTGCATGACTAATAAGCGGAGACAAAGAGAGCAGGCAGCCGCTGTACTTTCAAACAACACCTTCGTTCTCATGTTAATGTTCCCTTAGTGTCTCTATTTGAAAAACCCCCCATTAGTAGTCAGAGCAAATAATCGCTCGGCAGGAAAGACCACGCACATAAGCAAACAGAGAATGAGGTTGAAAAGACAGAGAAGTGGACTAAAGCGACGCAGCATCAAATGGACCTGGATTAAGCTGTGATTTTCACATGACAGCAGGGCCCCACATCACTTTTAAGTTTTCACTCTCCTCTCTCATTAGGAACACAGTGGTACGTAATCCTCGCGTCCTGCCGTTGCAGCCTGGAGGCTAAACGTCCCATCGTTTTCACATTTCACTCCCCATTTTTTCTGAAGAATTTAAGGGATTATCGATTTGACATGGCTCTTTGCTGTTGTCGTCTTCCTCATTGGCTTTTTAGAGAAAAGCCGACAGTCAAGCCAGCGTGCTGATTGTACACACACACACACACACACACACGGGTGTCTGCGATCGCAGTCAAATTAAGCACGTGTCGAAGCAGTAATTGTGTTTGCACAGGTTATGGAGAGAGGCTGTTGGCCTCTGATTTGTTGCAATTTTGCGTTTATCTTTTCCGTCAGCCCTTTTCCTCTTTCAGTTGTTCCCGTTATGGGTCGCCACAGCGGATCTTCTATTTCTCTGAAGTCGGTAATCCGGTTTGGAAATCAGATTTTTATGCCGGATGCCCTTCCAGACCTGTTAGTTAAAGTAGGGGTCACTCTGAATGTTTAAATTAATTATTAGTAAGCTTACAGTCCCTGCTGGGCCGAGTTCACATTGCTATAGGAGAGTGCCAACATACAGGAAGAACCTTGAGGTCACCCAACCCTCTTCCTGTTCTCATTTATATTACAGTGGGTTGAGTCGTGTCAAAGAAGCTTTTTTTTGCTGCTCAGCTGTCAGTGAATGCTTGTCTCCAGAGGGGACATGTCCACAAGCTAGCATGTCAGACCTTTTAAGAGAAAACCATAATCTCACAAGTCTCACAGACGAAGATGCAAAAATAGTTCCATCTGTCATGGTGTGTTAGCATGTTACATGATCCCTCAGTGACCTGCAATAGTATATAGTTTAATGTGTAGTTTGGATGCAAAAGGTTGTTTATTGAAATATTGAAAGATAAAACTTGCAATATTCTACATGTCTGTGGCCCCAAACACATTTGTTCTTTCTAAAGATGTAAATATTTAAAAACAGCTCATGAACAAATAATTTCATTAAAAAAAATAGACTAAATAACTTCCTAAAACAGCAGGGCGCTGTACTGTAGAAAGCGTTACTCAAACGAGAGCAAATTTATTCTTTTAGCCGCAGATTTGACTTTCTTGTGACTATTTACAGCAGCAGGGAGATGAGTGTGGGTGTTGACTCTAAATAAACTCTGCCCATGTTAGTGTCGGTTATTTGTGTGATTTGGGGTCAACTATAGATTTCTATTGAATAAGCAACTGAATATTAGGTTTTGGCTACACGGGCAATACATGTTAGTAAGATTAATTGTTGTTTTGGGCTTTTTTCTGGTACTTTATGGGAATAGATGTCGAGAATATTACCAGACTTTTTCCTGAAAGACACAATCGCTTCTTTTCTTTTGTATACATTTATATTGCAATGGGATTCAAACATGCTGTCATTCTCAAATTAATTGACAGGTATTTTGATACAAGGGCTGACCGCATTCTGATAACAGTGTATCTTGAAAGCTCTACAGTACGTAGGGTTTTGAGTATACGTGCTGTATAATGTATATATGTGTAGAAGAGAATGTCGGTCCCGTATGTGCACACGGTGCGGAGAGAAGCTATGGCAGAGCAGCAGCGTGGTGCAATGTGGGTTCTCCAGCGAAGCAAGGCACCCCTTAATTATTTAGCTCCGTTCAGTGCGGTGCGAAGTTGGAGTAGGATGCCATCACTGGCCACAGCACAAAGGGAAAGCCGAGGACAAGAGGGAAGACGAGAGGAAAACATGAGGGAAAGAGTTGAGAATGTAGAAGAGCTAGAGCAGAGGAGTATTAGAACCGATGACAGAATTACAGTTCAACAACTAATGAACATATAATTCAGCAAATTAAATGGGGGTTCTGAATGCTTTCCACAGAGTGTTTTTCCAAGTTTCTTGGCCAGCACGTTGAAGATGCTGCATGTAAACTTGTCCTCTGATTAGCATTAACACTGCGTCTCTGCCTGCCTCTCACCATCTCTGTATGCCTCCAACATGCCCCTTATCTGTCTTCCTCTCACACTTCTCCCGGGGCAGGTTATCTCCTGATGATATTGTTTTGATATATTAGTGTTTACAGTTGGAAGATGTACTGATTGTACTAACTACACTTTATTGGGAACGGCGATATATTGCAGGGCTAAAGGTAGATTGAATAAAGAGGCTGGTAAAAATAACATCCCTCTTCTTCACTTATCTTAAGTGTCTGTCAAGATCAGATACATTTTCTGACAGTAGATTTGACTTAGTAGCACCTAATGTGCTTACAGTATGTCGTAAATATATATACAATATATATATATTGTATATGCGTTTAACAGGCTTTATGAAAGAAGTTGAATGGGCTAAAGTGTTCCTCCCTCTCCATCCCCCAGTAGCAGACAGAGTGCAGGGGCAGAGGGGTTGTTTAGTCGAACATTTTAGTCCAGTCTGACTCATTGATCATTTATCTGACTGAGATTTGTGCAAGTTAGTATCTTTGGCGGAAATATTAGCAGCCTCCACGGGGCGCAGCTGCGCCGCTCTCCCTCTGCAATGTGGCCGCCAGAGCTGAATGAAACGGACCGGGTCTGTCCCCCTTTTGAGAAATCAACAAATCGCCAACCGTATATAATAGAACGAAAATGAATGCGTGTGAAAAGCCTCTTGGCATATTTAGCAGGATGGAAGTAGTTAACCGCATGATAGTTACTGAGACTACAACAAATGCAGCAGGCATTGGCTGATGTCATTGGCTGAGTATAACGGTCGGCTTGATGTTTTGTAATGCCAGAGAGGAGTCTGTAATATGTTATGTTGAAGTTGGTCTGTGCCACATACTCATTTTCCTATTATGCTCATCCTTAAGTGCCAGATCCCATTTCACCATCCATCCTTCCAGCCCAGTGAAAACAAATTCTGGCATGTACAGTATCTTGCCTTTTTGCAGCGGAGATATAATATCCCCAGTCAGTTAAGTTCGTTTGAAGGGTGCACTCTTGCTCTTCTGAGGCGTGTTTCTCGTCTCTTTGGTATTTAACAGTTTGTGATGCCTCTTCCTCTTTCTTTGTCTTGATAGGGATACGTTTTTAGCTCGCAGACACTCACGTTCTCCTAAAAGCTTTTTGAAAGCAACATCTAAGCTTTGACAATGTGTTTGATTTTCTCAATCTCCGGAGTGCTAAGTGGAACTGATGCTGCGCCTCATGGTGTTGGATTGTATTCCGCTACATTGGTGAAATATGTTCTTGCGCTCGTTTTCTCTCGGTGCCCTATACCTCTCCATTGCTCATTCCAACCTTCCTCGTGTCTGTTGTCATTTCACAGTCTCTCTTTCATCCCGTCCATTGTTACTGAAACTGTTCTGGTGCATGATGACCCCCACCACACCAGAACATTCTTTAATAGCAAGCCACTTCTTTTTCAAGCTCTATTCTCTATCCTCTCCATCTTCTTCCTCCATCTTCCAACATTCAAGTTTTGCCAAAGCCACTCTCTTTACCCAGTTTCCTTCTCTTCTTTGTAATGTTCTTTTAATGGAATCACAGAACATTGCCTCTATCACCTTGAGACTTTTCAATCTTGTATTATTTTTCTCCTCAGCATTTTTGTAATGAGATTTCCGCCCATGCAGAGCAATAGAGTACAGAGTTATTAAGAGTGGGAGTATTGTGTTTGGCATTAGTTTCATTGAAAGACATTCCACATCCTGCTAATAAAGCCCCCCCCCCCCCTCCCTCCTCCACCCGAGCTGCCATTAGGAGACCAGAAATGGGAGGGGGGATGTGAGGCCCCTCTTAAACACTATGTGAGATAATGAAATCCTGATGTTCATTAATGAAACTCAATTAATAGATAGAAGGAAGTGGAGGCAGATGAGGAGGAGGACAAGAAGGAAAGGAGGAGGAGGAGGAGAACAAAGTGCCTCTCCCCTGTCCGACATTGAAAAGGAGAGATATTAAGGGGGAGTCAGCACAGCCCCCACAAAAAAAACCCTTTATTTGACTTCCTTCTTCGGGACTTGCTGAGCTTATTAAAATGCTTAATAGGTTCCATTAACTTCTAACACACTCAAGTCTCATACAAGCTGGGAGGGGCGCATGGTGAGCATGGGGAAGAGAGGTGAATTCTCGTAAAAGAAGGAGGGCAATTACAGAGGGATTTGGGGTATTGTCCAAAAAAAGAAAAAGAAAAAGATCCACAGTATAGTTAGGTTTATTCAGCGTGAAAACACATCCTCAGGCACTTGTAGTGGCCCCTTGTGTTTTCGAATGACTAAATTTTTTTTGTTGCGCTGCATTGACAAGGTTCAGTTTGTGAATTCTGTATGTGTAAATCTTTATCTATCCATGTATACTCCCACCTGTGTGTTTGTATATGTCAGAATGACAAAGAGGGGAAAAGCACAGACCTTGTGTTTGTGACACCAAAGAGGATGCCGACCCGTCACACACACACTCACACACGCACAAGAGCATGCGCTTCTTCTGCAACTTCTCAGCAATGTTTACTCTCTCATCCTGTAGCTGAAACTGAGGGAACTAATATCTACATCTTTCTCCCCCCCCTCCCCGCTGGCACATTGCATTTCAAATAGGCTGTCACCCAGCTCTCCATCCTCTCAACGAGCTGCCAGTAGACCGGCCGCTCATCACATTCTCAGAGGAATAGCCTCCTGGCATGGGAGACAACATCACAACTCTTGCCGCACGTCAATCAAAACAAAATGTAACCTCTTCTCCACTGTCCTGCTACTGTGGGAGACTTCTGTATTTTAGAGAGAGAGAGAGAGAGAGAGAGAGAGAGACTCTCACTCTGTCTCAGTGACTCAAATCTTAGCTGTTGTAACCTCCCCTGACTCAGACAATCCTTCAGGGACTGTTTCGGTTTGAGATTCTTGCTTGTAGCCCTTGAACACGACTTCACGCAATTATCTCCATAATAGTCATAATTTCTCTTTCGGTCCATTCAGAGCCTGAATAGGTATAATCATCCCTGGCACTATTTTTTCTCTGAGGAGATGAAAGCCTTCCAGCCTGCCTTAATACCTGGCTGCTTCGATTCCTGCTAATCCCCAGTTCAGCACATTGCGCTGTAAGGCCCTTCATCATATACACCAGAGTAATCACAGTGATTTCCTGTTACATTAAGGTCATTTTTTATTTATTTTTTTAATACATTGCCATTTGAATTGGTAACACATGTACAACTGGAGGGATATTTGCAGCCAGGTGACAATCAAATGCTGTCACACTCAGTCATTTATGTGGCAGTTTAACATGGCATCTTAACTTGTGATTAGTGTGTGTAGACATTGGCGTGGGAAGTGGGGTGCTAAGGCTGTTTTTTCTGTCGGCTTATATTTGACCTGCATGGGATATATATATA
>NW_022280035.1:7372277-7389312 GCF_004355925.1 Anarrhichthys ocellatus | reverse complement strand
ATATATATATACGGTATATATATATATATATATATACCGTATATATATATGGGAACCTCCCCTGGGTGAATGTGCATCGGTAGATCCTCTCTCATCCCCTGTATGAAATGTATCCTCACTGTCCAGCATTATAAATAATAGTAACCTGCTTATGGTCATCCATACACCACCACACTCCCTCCTCTTTCTCCCCTTGCAGTTCTCGTGCAATAGCTCCTTGTTGTTGACTTTGTTGGAGCTAGCCGGTAGTATTGAAAGTGATGATGGTGTGTGGACCAAAAGCGAGCTGGTAAAATTAATTTCCAATCCAAAGCAGTTTGGTTATTGGTGTCAAACGAGGAACGCAAAAGAGCAGACAGAAGCGTTTTTAAAAGATGAGCTTGTTGTCGCTATTCACCTCAGGTGCTTGTACACACGAGCTGCACAGAACTAACCCTTTCATCTGTGCTTCATGTTAGTTAACCATTCCCACCTGGCTGTTTGGTGTTCTGCCTTATTTTATTTTTTTTATTTTTAAATTCAACCTCTGTTTCTCTAGTGTTACATGATGGTGCTAATGAGGCAGAGGAGGGTGGGGGGTGATTGTCTGGCATTCAGATAAAAAAGATATGAGCAGGAATCAAAAACGAGGTACACACACACACACACACACAGTCCTCTCATGTGCTCTGCGGTAGAAACAGTCGAGAGGTCATTGCACACTTGTGTGTTTTCATGCCCAATCAAGCCCGGCAGCAAGCTGTAGCTCCGTGTGTGATTGACTGGGAAGGGATGCGAGGTAGGGGAGGTGGAAGAGAGGGACATGAGAGGGGAAGAGAGGAGATCGTTTTGGCTGTGATCAGGCGTTACCTGGCTGTGACAGCACTCGTCTCTCTCAACAGCTGAGGCTTGTCGCAGCTGCTGATGTCCCGCTGTGTTCAACCACACGTGAATACACACACACACACACACACACACACACACACACACACATCTCACGCTCACATCCAGACATACTCAATCACACACTCTTTTTAACATGTCCAAGCACACACAGATGCCCTCTCTCTGCTCGCCTCTGTTCTGCTCACTCACTGTGACCACAGAGTTCCACAAACACAACCAAACGCCAGGATGCACCCACCCAGGATGCCAAGATAACCTCCCTGAAGTCTTGCACATAACCTCATGAATTATGCAACTCTAGTATTATCTAAAGGTTTTGGAATATCAAGAGAAAGAATGGAGTTCAATTTTGCTTTTCTCCTTTCAAAAAAAAAAATATATATATATATATATATTTGTGATTTCAGAACGGAGTCGGTTGCAGAGAAGATGCTTACAAACTGGTTCGCCTTCCTCCTCCACAAATTCCTCAAGGTCGGTACACCAAGTAGCAACACATGTAGTGTGTGTTTGTATGTGATGACACGTACAAATATAAAGCTATTCTGGGTATCTTATTCATTTTCTAAATTAAAAGTGTGATTGCGCGTGATCAGATATTTACGTGTTTTCGTGTTAGGTGTTTTCTAAGTTTTTTGTGTGTTTATGCTGTGATGTTCTCTCATGTGTGAATCTGTGGGTTGTGTCTGTCGGTGTGTGTGTGTGTGTGTGTGTGTTCACAGGAGTGTGCTGGGGAGCCTCTGTTCATGCTGTACTGCGCCATCAAGCAGCAGATGGAAAAGGGGCCCATCGACGCCATCACTGGAGAGGCCCGCTACTCCCTTAGTGAAGACAAGCTCATCCGCCAGCAGATCGAGTACAAAACCTTGGTACGTCACACTCCGTGAGGCTCACCGATATGCACAAACACACAGGCAGAGCCATACGACTACCACTACTACTGTACAGTACATGCAGCTCTCGACTGTGTGAAATACACTCACGTACACAAAAGCACAAACTTTCTTGCTCTAATAGCATACAGTTCTTCTTCTTTACTTTTTCACCACAAATCATTTTCAAGATAGCATAGCTGTTTCTGCTGTGTTAAAATGAACTAATGATCCCACAGGCTCAAGTGTTGGTCCAACATCAGGGTAGCTGGCTGTGGAGATTGGAACACACCACACAGCCTCCTCTACACACACATGCACACACACAAATAAAACTCACACAGCCAGCATGTGACATGACAATGCTCTGATTGCTCTGACTGGGAATTTAGCTCATTACGTGCTAATACCCTGGCAGAGCTGGAAATTGGTGTCCCGCCGAAGGTGTGAAATTAGATTTTGAGATGCCAGTGAGGGCGGAAATGGTTTCTCAAAGCTCCTGCCATGCTCCAAGGAGGCTCTAATGAGGGCGAAGCCTCAAGCTGGACCCAAGTCCGGCTGGAGCAGGACACCTCTTCCTGTGCTCACTCATTTCCTTCTGTGATTGTTCTGTCTTATTCTCGCTCCCCTTCTCCCCATTTGTACAATCCAGACCCTGAACTGTGTGAACCCAGACAATGAGAACAGTCCAGAGATTCCGGTTAAGACGCTCAACTGTGACACCATCACCCAAGTGAAGGAGAAGATACTGGACGCGGTTTACAAGAACATGCCCTATTCTCAGCGTCCACGTGCCGTCGACATGGACCTCGGTATGAAACACACACACTTGCAACCACCTGCACACACACACACACACACACACACACACACACACACGAACAATTCAGATGCTCACAAATGCAGTTGGCAGGTTTAAATTCCTTCACACCCACAGATTAATGTATCAGTGGGAGAAAACCTAGCCATGTGTACAGATTATCAGTGCATTAGTGTGATAAAAGCTGTGTTCCAGCAGCCCAGCCAGCCAGCCTCAGTTAGCTGCTGCCAGGTCTTCTATCAAGCTGACTGACGGTGTGCGCTGCAGCCCTCCGTCTGGCTGCTTCTGCTGCCTGGTAGTGCCAATAAGACACAGTAGATCGAGATAGAGAAGTGTGCATGTCTGTATGTTTGTGTGCTGTTGCGTCTGTGACGTGGCTGTCCGACCAGGTAAGAGCTGACAGACAGGCTCGCCAGCCTCACGCCGGGCTCCACCACCCACGCAGTCTGCCACTTCCATCCTCGCCTGTCCGTACCTTGCCTCTCATTTCCCTGTCCCTCTCATTTTCTCTCACTTCACATGGGTGGAGAGAACAAAAGGACCCCTCCCACTTTCTGGCAAATCAGCACGCCGGCCATCACTCCACAATATTGCTCTCCATCCATCCACTGTCCTCTCTCTTGTTCTCCTCTATCCATTTCTCACCCTTTCACTGATGTATATATATACATCTATACATATATATACTCTGTATATATTTATTTGCTGAATTAATCTATTATTAAAATAATAAATTGTACACCAGCAATTTTGTGAAAAAAAATTAATTTCAATTTAAGTGTAAACCTTTTTATGCAGCAACCAATTGGTAAAACTTAAACAGGAATTTAAATTCCAGTGTATAATGTATATAGTATGTAAACATAGAATTGAATAGATCGGCCCCATTGTCACAGATACCCGATCCAGCTGTTTGAGCCAGTCTCGGTCTCATATCGGTATTGGTGCCTCCCTAGTAAGACAGTTTCGAGAGGATGTTGTGCCAGGCAGAGATATCATGTGGTCACCTGGCAGAGGCGCAAAGTAATACAACCCAGTCAACAGTGGAGAAAATCAATGATCACTCCCAGCATGAGAGCCACAATGGCTGTCCACTTCCACGTCAACACCCTAATTATCATTTCAATCAGGAGAGACGTCATTAGAATGAACAATAATTTATTAGACATGCATAAGAAATGAATAGTGCAAAGTCTTTGGCGATTGGGCTCCATCCTGAAGTAGTATAATAGAGGAGTAGTGATGCTGAGGTCAGATAAGGCATAATCTGGAGTCCAGGTGATGAAGGGAGTTGCTGCAATCCGATGATGAATGAGGAGCATGACTGTGATGCCGGGTTGGAGACGGGTTGCATCTGATTGTGTTGCAATGACAACTGACAGCAGCAGAGAGTAGAACAATTTTTTAAAGTTTGACAGCAACGATGTGATTGGCTTCAGGAAATTGTGCAGAATCTGGTTAGTTTTCTGAAGGCGAATGCCCAAAATCAGCTGATCGAGTATAATCACAGGGAGAGAGAGACGGAGATATTATGAATAAAAAGGGCGTGTAAAGAGAGTCTTCCTGTCTGAACTTCAGCTAAGCTTCATATCATTAACCCGCAATGAGGTGTCAGCCACTGCCCTCCACCAGTGCTGCTTATAGCCTCCACCTGTTTCTCCCCTGCTTCCAATTTTCTCCTTTTCAAAGGAGCTGATTTTTTCATTGACAGTATTTTCATCCTCTCTTCTCTGCTCCACTCTTCTCTTCTTTCTGACCCTGACGGGCCGACTGTGGCGTATGCTAATAGCGCGCCGTTTCCACGACACAAGTACCAATTAAGGCGTGCAGGCTGCCTGCATATACATCTTGAAATCGTTTTTGTGTAATGTTTAATTAAGATGCGTGTCAATCCAAGTCTATGAGAGGAAAACGCTTGCCGGGAGCCGTACAAGAACGCCGGCTGCTGGTATCGACTCATCCGGGTAATGTGTGAAGAGAGCTCTCTTTGGGACTCATGTAGTCTGACGTTCCACCGACTGAAAGGTGAATGAGGTTTGAAAGAGAAGTGTTTAAAGAGTGTGTTTTGTGTGATGTGAGAACGTAGGTTTATTTTAGCACACTTCACAATTGCCTTGCAAGGTAACCGGTCCTGAAGGCGTTGAATGGAGCCCACACACCACAGTATTACCCGCATGTTCATTCAAAGCAGATGTGCGTCTTGAACACATGGTGTTTTCAAGTTGTACATGTTTAAAACGTGACACCAAACCTCTCCACAGGAAAACCAAGACAAATAACATTCTTTGTGGCAAAGTTTGCAAAGGCAGCTGTCTATAATTTAGAATGTGTCTGTGTCCTCAGAGTGGCGCCAGGGGCGAATGGCTCGTGTGGTGTTGCAGGACGAAGACATCACCACCAAGATAGAAAATGACTGGAAGAGGCTCAACACTCTGATGCACTATCAGGTAAATATACACAAAGGCTTTAGTATGATATTCACCTTAATCAACTCTCAAACTTCACTTTTCTTTTTTCAAGAAAAAGCTTATTTCAGTTCAATTTCTGCTGTTGCTTTTATTATGGAAATTATACCACATACCTTGCCAAACTTTGATGTTTTCCCGCTCTTGACTTTTAGGCTGCCAATTTTCAGCTCCTCATTTGCATGCCCTTGCCTGGTGTAATCCCAGTGACAGAATAGAGGACAATTACTGTACAGGTGGCAGGAGAGATGAACTCTCAGCATCTCAGCTGACACTTCTCCCTCCTCCCTGGAGAGAGGAAGCTGCTCCAGTCAGGAGGACAGCATCGCTCTCTCTCTCTCTCTCTCTCTCTCTCTCTCTCTCTCTCTCTGCCCCATTGACTCCTACGCTGGCAACAATTAGACCTGTTGTGACTGCCTGCTTCTGTCTCTTCACATGTAGAACCTCGATTCACACCCTGCAATTGTAGGGCCCATGGGCTTACCTGCTTCCCCCTGTTTAACGGAGAGGAAAGTGAAAGGCTAAAGAGGAGGAAAACTGAGAACAAGTTCAGTTCTGCATTTTTCAGGGAAATTCATGGCTGTTAAGGTTCTAAATGGAAAAAAAGGGAGAGCAGCAGGGAGTTAGAGGAAGCCAGTGTGAGATAATAAAGAAAATAATAAAAAGGAATAAAAAAGGAACGGGCAAGGCAGAATGAGAAGGCAGCCTTCTCAGCAGGTCATGAATCTTTCGCAGCACATGCTCAGCCAGCTCTCATTAGTCAACCAAGGGGGACCATCTGCTTAAAGCTCGGTTCTGGGCTACCTGGTCAAGAGCAGAGGCCGGGGCTGAGATGCAGCTGTGGCTGGGAGTGCTGGGGTTGGATACTTGGGTCGTGGGGCCAAGGGATGCAGCTCCATATAGGAGGAGAAAATACTGACGAGGTATGGTGAGGCTCAAGCCCTCATGATGGGGGTCATTCTGAACTACTGCCCCAGCAGAGTATGCAGAATAATTTAACAGATGTAGGAGTCATTAGAAGAAGGGACACGTCATAGTGTCCTTCACCAAGGACTTGGCACCATGCGGCTTCTCTCCTCTTTGTCTTTCCTCCTTTGTCGCTCTCCTTTCTGTCCTCACCTTCGTTGTCTCCACTTTCTCAGATTTAGTTTGTTTACATTTTTTCTTACCCACTTAACATTTTTTCCTTGCCACCCACTGACGTGCAATTCTTTTTGCCTTCATTTCCTACTCTCTCCCTCTCTTGGTCTGAGCACCTCTTCTCTGGTCTCAGCAGTGCTTTAGTGCTTGATGAAGCCGTGCAGTATGTTCCACCTCCACACCATAATGGGCTTCTCTGTTGTTGCTGTTGTTTTTTTTGCAACCCTTTGCGTCGCAGTTTGTCTGCCATCGTTAGCCAAGGGAGATGCTACGGGGAACACGGTAACGTGCGTCTCACTGCTTCACTTATTCGTTCGCTCAATAGCAGATCTAAAGATTCCTATTGATCACACATCTGAGGTTCCCTGCGCAGAACATGAGGCCCGACACTGTGCAACTTCAGAGGAGATGCCGGCGGGGCAACATGGGAAAGAGAAAAGAAGGGAGGGAGCACTGAGGAATAGGACAGTTGGTGGTGGGAGAGATGAGAGTCGGATGGGACAACAGAGACACTTGGGCATCGTTACTGTTTTGATGAGCTGGCAATGGCCAGCAATGTGTGAGCTGGTGTGCTTGCGTCACACACAAGCATTGGCAGTGGCGACAGCACATCTGGCTGCCAATCACAACAAGAGAGCACAGCTCATTAAGCCCCAGAGTGAGGGAAAAGCTTAAAGGAATGGAAAGAGGTAAAGAGGACGTATTGAAAGGGGCTCTGAAATATGCAGAGTGAGACCGAGCATCACCTTGCTAATTCTCCCATAGAAGAGACACAGGGACCAGACAGAGGCATTACAATTCATAGGAATCGCAGCCTCCCAAGAAACCCCATCGGGTATTTACCCTGCCACATGGGAAATAATGGTTTACATAACCTGGATATGGAAATGCGCACCTTCCTAGCTCCCTGTTACACCAACATTAAAAATATGAATGCACACATTTAAAATGAGTTCAGTCTTTATTCAATCTTTATTCAACTGCTTGGCGTTCACAGTCAGGGAACTCAATTCTCATCCTCCCACTCTCTCTGTTTCTGTATTTTTTAGTCTTTGTGCATAGATCAAGATAGGGGAAGATAGCAGCACACTCAGATATGCACACAGTGCCTGTGCACACACATGCAGCACATACCCGCATTGCACATGCTTATACACAGACAAACACGGGAGTTGAGATGAAAGATTTTTGAGATTGGAGAGTTTTTTAGCTGATTGCTGATTTGGATCTTTTTGTTGTTTAATCTTCCACCCCCGTCAAAGGAAAGTGTTTCATCACACCTTCTTTCTTCTCCACCTCCCCCGTCTCTGTCATCTTGAGACCCGTTAGTGCAAACCTTGCTCTTGCCGGACAGCATCCAGGCAGTAAGCAGAGGTGCCACAGCCACATGAGTCACTTTGGAGAGAGGGCAGCATTAACAATCCCCATGAACAGGACGTTATAATGAAGTGAAGTTGACAGACTGTTTAGGTTATTTATGATGATTCAAATTGCAAGCAGGCCTGCATCATATTCAAAGGCAGTGCGAGAGTAATTACATTGATAATGTTTGACAAAGTGCTGATTTATGGCGGGTAGATTGTGGCTTTACCAGCATATTAATATTAGTCTGCCACATCCATTTGCAGGGACACATGGGCAGTGTGTGTTTTGTCTGGAATATTGTTCCTAATGTGCAAATAAGTGACAGGGCAGACTGCTCCCTCTTTCACTTAGGCTGAGACTGCGTCAAAAAAAAAGTCAGTTTGGAAACTTCTATCCCCTGCTGCCTGGTGACCTCTGTCTGTCCTCTTCTCTGCGGTGAAGGAACAGGGAGAGCAGACACTGATGACCACACCAGGAGAGCCTGCCAGCTAGATCCTGTTACCAACCTTGCAGACATCACTTGGGGCATTTTTGGGCTATTTTCAAACAGCCCCAGACACAACGGATACTGCTACATCGCTATCTGTTCATGAATCCAATGCTCTGTCTGTCTTTGCCCACTGGTCCCCAATGTAAATCTGAATACAGATCTCTGCCAGGTGGTAATACAGTGCTGCAAGGATGACGTATTCCTGAGGTGCTAGGCTATAAACAAACTACACCACGACCGCACGGTTTCACGTAACCACCACGAAGCCAAAGGCGGACCAGTGGTCTCATTTAGCCACCTGTTAGCAACCGCCTTTTTAAAGACGCATAAAAGCTTCAAATTTCTTGAGAGGGGTATTTCATATGTTACAAAATGTTAAATTTCTTAAGCTTGTGTTAACCACAGAACTTATTTCAGGCATCTAACCAAAAACCCATTAAAAAAAAACATTGACTTTGAGACGAGGGAATTGGAAGTGCAAAAAATATTCACTAGTTTCCGTGTTTTGGGTCTTATTCCTGCGGGACTCGATGTGAAGGTTTTTAGCAGGATGATTATTGAGTAAATATTTGAGGAATAGTGTTTTCCCAATGAAGAGGAAGAGACATATTTGATTAATCCTGCGCCGCTGCAGCTGCACCCTTAATCATATCTCCAATAGCAACAACCGTAGTATTTTGTAAAAACTTTAATGACACATTTTATTGATCAAAACCCGACTTGAATTCCATTAAATTGCCAGCAGATTGGCATTTAACTTTTAGAAAGATTCACCAATGCAAGAGTTAAATTCCGTCATTACTGACGAGATGGGCACATATGTGCAGGTTGTGTGTTTCCAAGCTACTGGGCAGAGTGGACAAGTGTGATGGGCAGAGTGGACAGGTGTGATAAGCATCATGAGTCCAGCTGAGATGGGACACGGAGGGGGAACAGGCTGGGACCAGGGCTGTGGTTTGTGTGGAGAGGGCTGAGAAAAGAAAGATAGGGGCTGACCACACTCTGCTGTCTGGTTCGGCTCTGCACCGTCTAATGGAAGGTCTTATCACAGGCAGGGCCCACAGCCCTTATCACACCTGCCCACTATCAGCCCCACACTGGATTATCCCTGAAGGGCGAATCTGCACGCCTTCAATCATTTACTCTATCACAAGGACCCATCTCTGCTGTATATCCTCTCTGTCAGCCTTGAAAAAATAAAAAGCAGAGAGAAAGAGATGGAGGGAGGCATAAAGGGAAGGGTGGCAGAAAAGCTATTTCATGCTCCCCATGTATCACATGAATAGTAGGTGAAACGTCACGGAAGTCTACACTGTTGGTGTATCAGAGTTGGTCCGTGCATCATCAATCATCAGTCTAGAGGAGCCTATAGTATGGAGATGCCTTAGAAATTAGGTTTAGGAAAGCGGAGACAAATGAGAAGGAGGTGAGGTGAGAGATAGAAGGGTCAAAGATGGCGGTCGTGGATAGGGGGAGGGGGTTAGGAAGACAGAGTTGCATCTTTTAAGAGGATTCCTCCAGATTCCATTTCCAGTTTCAAGTGTTTCTCCTGCGAGGACAGTAGAGGCCAGATAGCAACTCCAACTAATAGCGCAGGCGAGATTAGTTTGGCAAGAGTGGGGGAAGAAAAGGGTGAGGACCAGACTGAGGGAGGATGAGAGGCGGTTGGGTTTAGAGAGCAAACAGAGGGACTCTGTAAATGCTCATCCCGACATCCACTAGCTTATTCTCCAACAAGGGATGGGAAGGAGCCAATTTCCTCTAAAGCAAATGAAAAGAATACATTTCTGTTCCTATAGAGTCTTTGAGGTATTTTTCTGGAGCCTGGCATTTGCCTTTTGTTTATATCTTCACTGGAGATTCGTCAGTTTTCTTTCTTCGGTAGGTCTGAAGCAGAAATCCTTCCTTGGGGTGGGCTGTAAATGCCAGCCAACAAGCTGTTTGTTGTTTTGGCTTTCAGAAAAAAAACACAAGTTGTGTTTGCTATGTTTTAATTTTTTGTAAAACAGGGTTGTGCTGGCGTACGAACAGTGGTTTATTTAATTAGATATCTTTTGCATCGTGGCTTTGAGTGTGCGACTATCTTTCCTTAACATTTGAATCTCCACCGTGGTCAGCACTGGTGTGAATTCCCCCTCTTTCTCATAGTATAAACAGTGATATGTTTTTAAAAATGTATTATAGTTAAACTGCCATCTCGTGAATAATTAAAAACACTGTTAGACTGATGAAGGATCTCTGTTAAGAAGTGTCTTAAAAACTGTTCTTTTTATTGTCGTTTTTCTCAGTTTTTCTCAGCTTATCTAAAGTGACATCACACAGGGCCAAGAGCCCTTTGTAAATACAAACCACAGGGGGGGGGGTGAACCCCAGTGTCTGTCTATTGTTCATGACACACCATCTTTTACACAGATGCTTCACATCGTCTTTCTCTTTGACTCTGACTCCATGCTGCTCTAATGCTATTATTATACCTGCGCACCCCATTTTCTTTAAGGGTGAGAAGTGTACACGAGATGTGACATTCAGCATTTCAGTCTTTGTCTCTCTCTTTCTGACAGTCTCTCTTTCCCTTTTCCGCCTGCTCTCACTCTCCCTTTCACTCCCTCTTAGCGTCTTATCCCTGTTCCAAAGCTTACATCATGTCTCTGATGTTTGTGAAGGGGATGACAATGACAGTCATGTTGAGTACAGCCATCATGCAGCCACAGCACTCTGCTCTGCTGAAAGAAAGCCACGGGGCTGTGGTAGAGAACAGCAGGGAACACAGATATGACAGGAAGGGATGGGTTGCGCAGGGGTTTTGGGATGTGTTTTGTTTACGGGATTATTGACTAAGGGCCTTACATTCCTTCATGTAATCTACCCCTTTACTAAGACATTTTTCATGGAAAACTCTTCAGAATTAACACCCATACTCCGTTCTAATTTAAAATGTTAAAAATGAGCATTATGATACCAGCCGATTCATGTTATACGTGTCTCTTCTCACAGGTGTCAGACCGCTGCATTGTGGCTTTGGTGCCCAAACAGACCTCATCATACAACATCCCTTCCTCAGCCAGCATATCCCGCAGCTCCATCAGCAGATATGGTGAGTCAGTAGACCAGATTGCTCTTTTCGTACCCTTGTTGTGACATTGATGACATTAATTGCAAAATGCTAAATGTAATCAACAGTTAATTCCATGCAAATGCAATCTTGTTGTTCTCGTTGCCTCACAGAAACTTTTTTATCGTAGTTGTTTCAGATATGAACAAAGCCAAATCCACTTTCCCCGAAGCCATGGTCAGCTCTGTTTGGAGCAGCTTTTCTTTTTGCTGCAGAGGGGCTTGTTTGTTTTTTTTGCAGCCTTTTTCTCTCTCTAATTGTGTGTGCTGCAGTTTCCTTTGCAGTTCGGGGCCAATCTCTGTTGGATGGTCCAGTAATGAAGAGACTAGAGAGAGAAAGAGTAGAAGCGGAGGAGAGAGGGAGCGATAAAGCTGTTGTTTGATTTTAAAGCCGTGATATTATTATAATGTAGATGCATTCTATGCAGGACACAGTGGGCTACTACAGTAGCTGCCTGCACACTTGCACCTGCTTGTAGTTTTGTGCTGATGAGTGCAAAATGTGGTCCCATGCCAGACACTCACAGCAGCACGAGGCAACGTGTGATTGCTAATTATTCTGTGTGAATGATACTTCACAGAAACATGAAAAAAGAAAAGTGAGCATGGCCAATTATCAGGATTGGAGATAGAAAATGAACACTGCCTTTAAACTGTCTAACACAGAAACGGAGCTAATCCTTCCAAGCAATTACAAGTCTTATTTAGGATTGTATACCTGTGGATACTTTGTGTATCCTTCAGTGTATGTGTTTATCTATGATGACCTTAGGTCCAACATTACAGTGCGTTACTCTCTACACCATGTAACAAAAGGGAGGAACCCTTATCTGCATCATGTTGTTATTTTAATATCATATCTTTATTAGCCCGCTGCTTCTGCAGTTCTGCACCTACATCATTACTCTCAAATATCTCAGGCAGTGGTTAACACGAGCCATCTTTTCATCCCATCATGCCAGGATGCATAATTTCCCACACGGGAGTTCCCCACCTCTGGAGCAGGAGCTTTTGCTGACTAAATTAGAGGTGTTTATGTGTTCATCACCAAATTAGCAAAGCTTTTTTTAGCAGCTATTCTTCAATAAAACACTACTGATCACTACAAGAAAGGAAGATTAAGCTGTAGAAGTAATGGGGGGCTTTTATTGTGAAGAATTTATAGGAAATTAAGTGTATTTATCACCAAATAAACGGAGCTTTGTCAGCGGCTATTCTCGAATAAAATCAAGTCTACTCATACTGAAGGGAGGAAGAGTAAGCAGCAATAATGAAGGGGGACTTTTGTTGTGAAGACTTTATAGGAAATGTAATGGGTTTATCTGATCACTATCCGGTCGGGCAGGTCGTATGGAGGTGTAAGTGTGGACACACAAATGCAGACACAGCTGAGTTCCAATCTGACGCATCCGGTCACAAAAGTCGTATTGAAAAGACAAGTGTAGCCGCGTCCTTATCCACAAGGGATATTCTAATCCGTCATGAAATTGCAATGAGCTGCTGCGGCTGGTGGCTGCTGAGAGGCTGTGCTCTCTTGCATTCTTTTCTTAATTTTGACTTTGTGTGTGCGAGTGCTCCATCACCGGAGTTGGACGTGCATGGCATAGGAAGCAGAGGCTCTGCTGGCGCCTGCCCGTCCCTCATCAATCATGGGTTGGCACAGCAGGCACAGCTGCACCTCGACACCTGCTGATGGATTCATACCAATTTCACGTTCAACACTTAGCATCTTGACTCAATTTTAAAGCCCCCGTCCCACCGACCCCTCCTCGAGCCTTAAAATCTGCCAGAACACATTCCCTACTGTCCAGGAGCTGAGGGCTGCAGCAGAAGTGAGCTGCTCGTCCCTGCTTAGTGTTAGGAGAGTTGGGAGAGAAGGCTGAGGGTGCCGGAAGGATGGAGGGGATGAGGAAAAACCAGAGCGGTAAAAACCAGTGACTGGATTAAAATGAGATTTGGGACCTCAATCCACCCTGCACACAAGCACATATATTCAGCCCTCCTAACTCAGGCCCTGGTCCCTAGTGGCCACTGCAAAGGCGCAGGTTGGTGTTATATGAAAGGTGTAAGTGGCTGTATCGGCAGCAAAAAGCTTTGTTGTTCAGCTTGGCCTTTGAAGCCGGGTCAGATTCTCATTGAGATCCTCAGATCCTGAATCTCTAGAGAGCCCGCTGTCGGGAGTAGATGCCGGCTAATTAGGGGAACTGAAACCAGCATCATTCAGACGGAGTGAATAGCTAGGAGGCAGGAACAGAGGAGCAGAGACGAGGACGATGTACTGTATGGATGAAGGAGAGTGGCTTCGCTGCTTAATGAATTAGAGATCTTTTGATGCATTGATTAGAGTGTGATAGGGACATTTTTCGACATGGCATTGGTACAATGTGGCAGCGAAGAGCCAATTATGAGTGCCTTTAAGAAGAGCTAGACACAACCTTGTCTCAGTCAGTGAGGCAGGGATTATATGAAGAGGGAAATGAAGAGAAAAATGAGTTTACAACTTCCCCTCTCATTTATTACTTGCTGTTCTATGAAATTATCCACCACAGCAATTTCCTTTACAGCACAGCTTAAGTCCTTTTCACACCAGGGGTGTTTTTGTCATGCAAATAATCTGCACGTCAGTAAATTTGACCAAGTACTAGATTCAGTCTGTCCGTTCCTACCTTTCACAATAAAAGCCTTAGACATACAGTATACAGAACACTGGTTACCAGAGGGAACTCTAATTCACTCAGAGCATTTGGCTTGAATTAAATTCAATAAAATAGCTTACAGTAGCTTAAGTTATACAAGAATTTACCTCAGACCGACTGCCAGACTCTGCTCTGGGTCAATAGGATCCTGGTAGTTTGTCCTCTGCCTGTGCAAATCTATTAAAACTTTTTGTTGAAAAGGTGTTGCAACTGTTGCATATTTGCATCGCTGCCAGTATGTATAGTTTTGATGCAAAAAAATTCGCAGCCATGTATTCCACATTTTTGTGTTGCTTATTCATCCCGCCCCCGGTGTGTAAAGGCCTTTAGAGCAGAGGTGCAACATGGAAGATTCAGCTTTGTAATGTGTTACAAAGGAGTGATGGAAATGAGAGAGAGGCTGTGTCATTTAGGATTACTGACAATTCTGTATCTGTTTTTTTTGTCCCTGGACAGACTCTTCATTCCGCTACACGGGCAGTCCCGACAGCCTCCGCTCACGTGCCCCCATGATAACCCCTGATCTAGAAAGTGGTGTGAAGGTGTGGCACTTGGTGAAGAACCACGAACACGGAGACCAGAAGGAAGGAGACCGCGGTAGCAAGATGGTCTCAGAGATTTATCTGACCAGGCTGCTAGCTACCAAGGTAAGATATTCTCCCATACATCGGTGTGAGCACACGTTCAGTTATCTTTTCATGACATTACTGCATTCTGGCTGCTTTAGTGTTGTCTCCCGTTGCCCACAAATTGCTCATCTCTGTGTACTCTCCTTTTCCCAGGGTACTTTACAAAAATTTGTCGACGATCTATTTGAGACGTTGTTCAGCACAGTTCACCGAGGGAGCACTCTTCCCCTCGCCATCAAATACATGTTTGACTTCCTGGATGAGCAGGCGGACAAACATGACATTCATGACACAGATGTACGTCACACGTGGAAAAGCAACTGGTAAGGGCCTTTTTTCATCAAAAGTAATTTCACATGCAGGAGATCCTCATGCCATGGCATACGGTGAAGCAATCCTTTGTCTTGTGAGATCACTCTTCTCTTACTTATTCTTTTTGTCTCCATCTTTCCAGCCTTCCATTGCGTTTCTGGGTGAACGTGATCAAGAACCCGCAGTTCGTGTTTGACATCCATAAGAGCAGCATCACGGACGCCTGCCTGTCTGTAGTAGCTCAGACCTTTATGGATTCTTGCTCCACTTCGGAGCACCGCCTGGGCAAAGACTCTCCATCCAATAAGCTACTCTACGCTAAAGATATCCCCAATTACAAGAGCTGGGTAGAGAGGTACGAGCGTTATACGCCCATCTGTCACATCTTTTTTTGTATCCTCTTACAATAAAATCTGGGATACTTGGGGGAATTGATTCATAATTCTCTTTCTTCATGCCTACACTTCGCAATCAGATTATGTAAAAGCCTTTTGTCAGCGTCTATTACCAGACATTCATTGTTCGTGAAAGTGATATTATGGCAAAAAAATGTGACTATATAAAGAATTTTTGCATTGACTCAGTGAGTGCCTGCGAGTGATGCCAAATGTTGCCCCATGTCTGCGTCCTCAGGTACTACGCTGACATCAACCGGCTGCCAGCCATCAGTGACCAGGACATGAATGCCTATTTGGCAGAACAGGCCAGACTCCACTCCACAGAGTTTAACATGATCAGCGCTCTCAATGAGATCTACTCTTACATCAGCAAGTACAGTGAGGAGGTAAGTGATGCTTACATAAACGCATGGACACGCACATGCACGCCTAACATAAGCACAATTCTTTTTTTTGATGCATTCTGGAAGAATCACTACGGTTCGTGCTATTTACGATGGGGATGCATCGATCCAACTTTTTCCGTCTCGATAGCGTTACCTGGACTTCGGGTGCTGGCCGACACAGAGTACCGAGCCAATACAAGAGTTTAATTAATAAGTTGTACACCTCACTGTGTGGAAGTGACTGGGATCATTCCTTTATGTGTAAGGCCACATCATGCATGACTCATCAACGAGATTTACAATTCAAAATGCAGCCAAAAAATTGGTCAAATAGAAATGAATATTCTGGTATATAATGTATCTATCTATAATGTATCTAATCAGCTATGTGAGTCAGTATCGTCCCAGTATCGGTATTGGTGCCTCCCTAATTTATTAGGTCCAGTTTTGTACAAAATATCCTGAGCACGATTGGCATAGGAGTGTTTAAAATAACTATTTTACAGCACCAAAGAAAGAGAGGATGGGAAATATGTTTTCCTAATTAAATTTGATATGACATTTAGCTCTGTATTCTATTGAAACGTCATCCGTATCAGCACCATCTCCATCCTCCATCTGCTCTGCGTTAAGCTTCTGCTGCGCTGTTCTGTTATCTCTGTTTCTCTATTTTCTCCCTCCCGCTCTCGCCTTTTTCATAAATAGTATAAATTCCTACAAGTATATTATAATAAATGTATACAAAAGAATGTTTTTGCATAATTATTTCTGCGCAGCATCATTTCTTTTCTGAGCTTGGTGATCTCAGATAAATCCCTCCTCTCTGAACTACATACTGAGCACCTTCACTTGAAGATTTCACCTGGAGGGCTGTCCCAGGTCTGATTACGTAATGAGCTGCTGCCTTAGAAAATCAGCTGCTAATTACAGGCAGATTGCCAGCGCAAATTGAATAAAAGACGTGCAGCAAATTTGCCCCCACACTTTAATATACGTTTATCTTGCCCTTGGTGTTCCCAGACTATTCATAACTGGCAAAGGTTAGTGAGGTCAGCTCAGAGTCTTCAGTAGACTTCCCCAAAGCCTAGAGGTCTAGAGAGACCTGCGCTTAACAAGGCAGTGTGTCTGATCTGCAGAGCAGACAGTAAATGTCTACAAGCTCTCAGCATGCTGCTCCGTCCTTTCGTCTGTGCTGAGTTAGAGTGGACTATCTGTTATATATGGCTCTCATGAGCGGAATCGTAGGCAACACACACACACACACACACACAGGCACTGTCAGATCACAGGAAGCGTAAAAAAGGAGGGAGGACGATGGGGAAGGAGGAGAAAGAGATTGCATTTATGGAGACATTCTGCTTCTAATGTCAGCTCCTCCTCTGGGAAGCATTAGCCCGACCTTTATGTTGGACCACAGTATCTCTCTCTCTCTCTCTCTCTCTCTCTCTCTCTCTCTCTCTCTCTCT
>NW_022280035.1:7361716-7372267 GCF_004355925.1 Anarrhichthys ocellatus | reverse complement strand
TCTCTCTCTCTCTCTCTCTCTCTCTCTCTCTCTCTCTCTCTCTCTCTTATTTTCTCTGTAACTCCTTCCTGTACTTCCTTTTCTTTTTACCTATTATCCAGTCAGCTTCCCCTTTGCTCTCCATGAATCTCATCCACCCACTTTTGCTGCCTCTGCAGTTGTAGCTGTCTGATGCCCACATGCGTCGAGACATATGCACACTCACACTCATTTTGCACACATGCGCTCTACACACATGTACCCCATCAATCCTGCAGTATCTGCCGTCTCCCCGAGTGCAGTGTGTAAAAACCTCAGCTAGCATTAACGGTTCTTCATTCTAACTCAGCCCTTCACAAAGGGCTGACCAGGCCAGAGCTGCATGGATTTTGGGAGATGGCAGTGGGAGCTGCACCTGCATACAGTCATACAGATTAATAATAGATTGCTATCGGCGCCCAATGAGGAGGAGGAACCACTCTGCCTGTAGCTGCCAAGCCTTTAAGAGCACTTAAGCAGATGAGCGGAAGACGGTAGGCGTTCTGACGGATACTGTGTTCTGCAATACGGCAGCCAGCAAGCAAAGGTTTGACATGCTATGCAAAAAAAACATGTCGGCAACAACAATGTTGCTGACATGTTTTCCAGACAACAAGCAGTCAGTCAAATTTTACTGCAAGGGGGTGGAGCTACCGACCCACCAAAAACAAACCTCTGAAAACTGAAAGTGTGGTTCTCATTGACTGAAGGACACCTAAATGACATTTAGATCACTTGACACTACATGCTTTGTAAAATCTTTCAAAGCACATAAATAGACGCAGCACTGTTTTCTTTAGGTTGACAAAATGCTCGTCCAAACCAGATATTTTATCAGTAAGAATAATATATCATTATGATATATGCCCGTGCCTTTGCTGAGCACCTGAGTGACCCTAAGTATAAATGAATGAGTAAAGGCAAAAAGAAATTCGGTGATTAATCTAAAGTGTGTTCAACATGAATAGATGGTGCATTGTGGGCGACAGTTTTTCTCCCACATTCATTTATTATTTATCTCTTTACCTCAGAATATTTGAAATGACTTTGCTTAAGAGGGGTCAATTAATTATTTTGTTTGAATCATGAATTATTGAGTGAAACACTGCATACCAGTCTAATGTGGTTTAATGTGAAATGGATCTACAGTTGCAAACTAGAAACCTTATGTTGAAAGAAAAGCTCCGGCCCTTGGACACAGACATCCATATCAAAGGTGATGACGACATGGCCCATATTGTAGTATTGTTTGCTGTTTTATGTTCATATTAAAGGCCTTTGCCATGTGTGTTGCTGCCACTCTGACATGGATTCATCCTGACAAGGCAGACACCAGATGAGAGAACGAAGAGGTGGAGAGCCTGTCTGAATTCCTTTTGAACCCGACTTGACAAATGCCAAATTTACAAGAAATGGGCTCAGAAGATAAAACGGGAAAGGCTAACACACAAATATTCTCCATGTCGTCAAAGACAAAGTTAGTGATGTAATTCTTTTCTTCTCTTTCATGTGACTTGCCTATGCAAACCTAAAAGACCAAGCTCTACTCTGTGAGGAAACACACAGTTTTCTAATAAACGTTATCAGCTCTAATTTGATAAACGTATCATAACCAACAAGGATGCAGTCACACTATCTATTTCTATGTGTCCGCTCTGCGACAGCAGTGGCTGGAGGCATTATGTTTTCAGGCGATCCATCTCTCTGTCAGTGTCGCCGGCGAGGACGTATTATCTTTTGGGGTTGTCTGTCCATCCCATTCTCGTGATATCTCAGAAACACCTTGAGCAAAGTTCTTCAAATTTGGCACAAACGTCCACTTGGACTCAGGTTTTTGGCCATAATTCAATAACTCATATGCTAATGTCACACAACTGTCTAATGGGTATAAAATCATGAAGTGATGACATTTTGGACAGATGTGGATGTAAACTGCAACTTGACTGGTTGGTCGAGGCAAACAACAGCGAGACGGTAATTCTAGTTTGTTGACCATAGTCTTTTCTTCTCTTCAGATCACAGCAGCCCTGGAGCACGATGAACAGGCGAGGAAGCAGAAGTTGGCCTACAAGGTGGAGCAGCTCATCTCTGCCATGTCGCTCGAGAGCTGAGAGTGACCGCCACTCAAAGAGAGAGAGAGAGAGAGAGGACGAGAGAGACAGGACCACAGTCTCCACAGAGCCTCCCAAAACGGTCCCGAATTACTTACCTCTCATCGTGGGAGCTACAACCACGAACCAGACCTGGGACCTCTCTGCATCCAAAGCCGGACCGACATACAACTGCTTTAGTTTGTAATTCTCTCACCTCCTTCCATGATGGCACCAGCTAAGGGCCCACAGACTAAGATAGAGGCCCTGCAGCTGGAGCTAATAATGGCATCAGCAGAGAAGGCAACAACATGGCTTGTATTTATTTTTTTTATTTTTTTTTGTCTCCGTTTCTCTCAGTTTGACAGGAAATTGTATGTTTTGTGTGTGTGTGTGTGTGCGCGTGTGTATGTGTGTGTGCATGAGTGTGTGTTTGTGTCATACTGAGGAAGACTCCTGCAAGACGGTGAGAGCAAATGGAGGAACAAATTTATTCCCCACCCAGACAGAAAGTCACATTTGAGTGTGAAACGGAGACAAAAAAAAGGCGAGAAGCAGAGGAGCAGATCTCATGTTGGACAGCTGAGTTTGCTTTCAGATTTTCTCAGATTTTATTTTTGTACTTGTACATTTGAATATTATCAGTTGCAGTTGAAAAGAATCCACCCAGGATCCCATACGTGTTGTTGTATAAAGACATTAAGAGTGCAACACTCCATCAGCGTAGTGCGGTAGTGAAACGGGCCGTGGCCCATGTCTTCTCTCACTCCTTCCCTTCTTGGACTGATGCTTCACGTGACTCGTACAAAACCCTCTGCTTTTTATCCAATCAGAAGTGTACAGGAAAACATGAAACATGTGCTCATCATTGGAAGAGTCAACGGAACTCCGCTCGTGGTGGTCACAGTTCAGCCGGCATGCTTGCACCTAAACTGAGGGTGACGGAGATGAAGTCTATAGTGTATTTAGGAGATGACCTTAAATCAGCATCAATCTGGTGTCCAAGGCTTTTTTTTCAGCAGTTAGGTCATCTGTGTATGTACCAGCTGATACTGGCCAATCAGTGTATGTGAATGTACAAATGTTTTTAGTTTGTTTGTTTGTTTGTATGTCTATTTGAGTTTTGCAAACAGAAAGGGGCTCGGTGGAAGCGAGCTCCATAGATATTTGCAGTAGCTCATCAAGTGAACAACTCCATTTGTCCGTCCTGGCCCCAGCCCATCCAGCTGCTTCCCAAACTTTATTTACCCCAAATCACTTTTCTGCTAGAGGAGAGGGTGTATCGTCTGCATTGTGGCCGTCGCTGCTGTGACTCCGCTGCTCATACGCCACAGTATGTGCAGCTTGCAGTTAGTAGGAACCAGACAAGAGCAATTGGTCTCTGTAGGCTGAAACTCTCATTTATATAACCACAGTGTGTATCTCTTTGGGAACTTGATCAACTATATGTGTACTTGTCATGCATGCTATCACACATCAGAAGTGTTCTAAGGGTCCATCTTTGATTTTATCAAGTGCCAATGAGTCCTGCCAGCTCTAGTTGGCCCGTTGAGGTGTTAGCTGATGGGAGTTTTTTTTACCCGACCACCACCCATGTCCTCACACAGACAATAAGACGTCTAGCTCCGTGGGTTTAGTTTGAACAAGTGCCAAAAGATCCTGTTGTTTCAAATTGTTCACTAACGTGTCAAAAATCGGTTCATGCTTTATAGAGGGAGCAAAGCTCTCGAAGCTCTCACGTTGGAGTGTAGAGCCGGTCAAAGCTGAGGCTCTTATAACTGGAATGGTGAGTTTTGTGAAAGGTACGGAACATAAGCAGCAGAAAAGGGATCTGGGAATGAGGAAAAAAAAACATGAAAGACATAAAAAACTAGTATGTTTCATGTTGTGTGGGTGCGTCTCCTGACTTAAACCAAAACGTCTCAAGTTAAAAGGTTGATGTAACCTTTCAACCTTCTAGCTGGATGACAACAAACTGTAGATTGCATCCTCTGGATACGCCATTTAATTTTGTTTCTGGGATATATGTTTGCTTGTTGTTTACATCAAGTACTTGAAAATAGGTAGTATTATAGGTTTGCACAGTATACTGCAATTGTGTGTGTTGAGAGCATGATAAACACCAGTAGTGGGTGAAAGGTGCTTCTTTTCTCTGTGGCCTTAGATACCCACCTGCTTAGTGTTCCTGATCTTATTAGTCCTCGACTCGGGCACAGTCCTTTCAGTGCTTTGGGAGCCACATGGTTTTTCAGTGATACCCAGCACTGGCACTCTGCTGAGAACTGTCTTAGCGAGATAAAGTAAAAGTAAAGGTGAAGAGGCTACAGCCTGGCTCAGGCAGACACTGCCTCGCTCAGCACTCGGCTCGCCTGAGCCGTTTGAAGAGAAGTGTTGAGAAATGAGGAGAGAGGGAGAGGTAGAAAGAGAGAGAGAGAACCCCTTTAGCTCTAGTTTCCTGCTCCGGCTTTGAAGCTGCTCTTTGATCTGAGTCAGTTGTGTGCACAGTGTGATCAGAAGATGGAAAGAAGAAAAAAAAACATCAAACTAACATGCAAGGAGAAATGTAGGATGAGGTGATGATTGACATGTTATTCCTGTGTTCGGCCAGTGGGGGCAGAGTAGTTGTATTTTGGTCCGTAATCTGAAAAAGTACCTTCTCGCTCCCTAACTTCCTAATACACATCAATAGGTACACAGTGGCGCAAATATACAGTACATACACAAAACATAAAGCTTCTTCCTTTTGATTAAGGTGTCTTCCCAATTTCAGCATATAGAATTGTATCCTCCTCATACCTCACATTGCTTGTATGGAGTAATGCTTTTTATCATTTTAACAGGACCTAAATGCCTTTTCCTTTTTGCAAGGGATGAAACAATGTATGTTTATTAGAGTATTTCCAACCCTTACACGAGCTCCCCTGTATTCAGAATTGTGACTAACGTAATCAGAGGCACACAAATTGGTTGAAAGTGGCTTTGATTTTTCTCTCAGAGATCATTCATATCAGGATGTTTCCTTTTGTCTTGTGTGAGATTTGTGCATGCATTTTAATTCATGCTTTAGTTCTGCTCGGTATTCCATATCGATCCACGCCATCATTAGTCGAACTGCAATTCTTCCCGAAAGCCCATCTGTGCACATCTTGCATCACAGCTGAATGCACCTTTTTTTTTTTCGTGAAAGAGATTTTTTTGTCACCAGATATAGCTTGTCTCCATGCTGTACACTCATTTCTGAGTTTTAAATTCAGTTTGACTTGAGAAGAGAAAAATGAGTTTACTCTTTCTGCAGCGCAGAATCCCAATTGACTGCCAGTTGTGTGAGATATAGATAGATTGTCTTAAACACAACCTCTTTTCAGCTCAAGCTAATTGCTAATTGAAGATGCTTTGTGCACTTTTTTTTTTTTTTTTGCTCTCGGTGTCATGTGTTGCCGAAGAGATGGTGTTGTGGTTTTTAGACTGGCACGTGTCATTCCTTATACAAAACAAAGCATTTAATCAGCATTTTGTTTGCTTCTTGGCATTAGACAGAGTAATTGAAATCCTGACCAATGTATTACTCTCAAGTCGAAATATCACAAAGTATAAAATGAGTATCCTTCCATTTTAAACACATTGTAAACAAACCCTTTGTAGACACTGGAGTTCTGTAAAATAGTAATTACTGGCGATGATGATGACGATGATAATAATAATGGCTGTCTGTTCTTCTTGTTTTATAAAAGTGTTGTGAAAATTGTAAGAAACTTAAAGTATTTAAAAAAGGTTGTTCTCTTGTTTTTTTATTTGCTTTGATTTTGTTATGATAATATATTATTGTGTACCTATTGTAAATATGAAGCACACCTATTTTGCAAGCCAAGGATTCACTTTGTACTGTTGTTATATATAAATAAACTTTGCTGGTTAAAAATTGCATAGAGCCGAAATCTGTATTCGTGTCTTTTTGTTGAGCAACCACCCAAATTGGATAAATAGAGACGACAGAATCATAACCAGTTCCCACAATGCTTTGGGGAATGTAAACAGGAAGTGTAATGTTTACAAAGATTCAGCATGAAACACGTGCTTCAACTTCAGCACCGCATATTTGGACTTCACTTTGTAATCGTGTGCCGAATTAACTAAATATTTACATTGCGCCCATGGATTTATGCCTACAGACAAACATTACTGGATTTGTTTGATACTGAAGAAAGGTTCAAATGTGATCATTCTCGAGCAAGATGGAGAGGAGCGTCTGTGAGTCACGTTTTTGTTTACGTCTGTGTGTGTTGACATTTGGCTGAGTGAGAAGCATGCATGGCCTGGTCTCAAATAGCCTGCTGTTACTCATGATCGTATTGATCAGCGGGCCAAACCACAATAACTAAATTCCCGTTGTTTTTTGGAACACACCCGTCCCTTTCATCTCTCGCAGTATATTATTTGCCTCACGCCTCTCCCTCCCCGGGCCTCACAGTTTGAAATCCTCTCTCCGAAGGTGATGCCAATTTCGGCCTCTGTCAGACACATCCCCAGCCCCCCCGCAGCGTTCAGGCGCCAGGAGACACAGGCCATCTCTCTTCCCCATCGCCTGGCTTCATCCTGCATTTCCCACTCACTTCCTTCCTGGCCAACGGCTAACAGAATAGCCCGTGGCTATAACACGCTGAAATGCGGCCGTTTTGTCCGTAATGCAAGTCTGTTAGCGCACACTGGCGCTCGGCTTCTTTGCGCCACCACAGGGGCTGCAATCACATTAGGTTGCTCATGGAAGTGTTGGGGCCAGCGTGTTTAGCTGGAGTGAAATGGCGCTGCGAGGTCATTGATTCCTCAAGAGGATGATTGTGGATGACCACTGAGGCACAGGCTCAAACGTTTGTCATCTTTTCCTGGTGCATTTGTATTTTTTCAGAGAGGAAAGAAAACCGAAAACAATGTGAGTGGGCAGACTATGGAGAAGGAGGTACAGGTGCCCATGAAGTCCTTCACTGCGTCTACCACCTTATTCTGTAATAATAATCACGTTGTGATTTCTGGCTGTTTTCATCATCCACACTGTGAGAAAATACATTCTGGCAACCACTTTGCACCACAAGAATAATGGTGTCATACCTGTGTCAAAAGATTGAACTGATCGTATAGACAGAGAGACGAGTGGTCCTTCATACATGACATTAATACAAACAAACAAAAAAAAGTGTAGTTAGACTCAGTTTACAGAAGAATGGAGTCGTGGTAAAGAATGCTTCTCCGCTTCCTGTTGCAGCCTGTTATCAAGCAATATGTATTCTTTATCTAGAGTCTCTTGGCCACCCCTGCTCCTATATTTCCTCTAGGGAAGGTCTAATCCCCGCTGCTCCTAATCCTGTACTGCTGAGACCAATTCAAATCCACGCGGGATTTAACGCCCTGTAATGCCTTTACAAGTAGTTGCATAAAGCTGACATCCCATTCGTTCTGGGTAGGATTCTCAGCCTGGATTACGAGGCAAATTCTAAAATAATTACGGTAATGTGAGTTTGCAAGACGATGCCGGCGGTGATTTCTGCTCCGTTTTGAGGAATATTCGGGTGTTCATTTCACAATGAAACAAACCCTGACACTGTGTTGGACCCCAGTGCTTCTCATTCGGATACCGATGGTTGGTAAATGTCTTTGTTTTCCCATTGCCACTGGTCGAGATCTTCTTTGGGGCAAAGTGAGGAGAACCGCTGCACTGGGGATTTGTAGCTCACATCTGCCACTTTGTAGCCATGTGGTTGATAAGGAAGAAATGTGCCGTATTATTCTGCATTGTGGTGTTGGCAGAGTTCTGCTTTTGTAGCCGAAAAGCACTCATTCTGTAGGTTAGATTTATGGGAGACAACTCCAAGCGTCCTTGAACAAACACCCCGAGCTGCCTCTGATGAGTGCATGGAACAATTTGGGGCATTGTAAGGGGCTTCTCACCACGCTGTATACCTGCACACCATCTATCATTTAGATCTATGCATGCAGGTCATAGGCAGTAACGCAAAGGTTCTGTTCAGAATCAGCTTTCTCAGGATAAATCTGGCAATAGTCTGGGGTGTAAGAACATTTTGAAACACTTCAGCATCGCAGTATTATGTTTTGTGGTATTGTATTTTTCTATATAATGATTTTAGAATGATAGTTTACATGCAAAGATTTGTGGCAGAGTCAGAGGCTCAGATTTCACAAAAGAAGTGCTGTGATGTTGGATGTTACAGGGACTTTGATAAATGCAAATGCAAATCCCGTTGTTCTGATTGAGTTACAAAATTAAACTTGTTTTACTCAGATTTAATGCACATGGTGGTGTTTTTATATTATGACAGTTCTCCTTAAAAACTTGCAATATATCACCCTGTTGTATCACAATATAGCGCAATCTTTTTAATCGTAATCCCTGTATGGCGATCGTATCGGCAGATTCTTGTCAATACAAAGCCCAAGTGTTGTTGTCAAAAAACAAATGAAAAGGCCCAAACCAAGAGTGCATCAGTCTCTCAATACTTAGGAAGAGATATCCCAAAACACATGACCATCTGAGCAGGAGAAAGTTAATAGAAAGAAAGATGCAAAAAAAAAAAAAAAAAAAAACTTTTGACAGAGAGAGAAGACATTAGAGGCAGCCCGGAGGCCGAGAAGAACACAAGAAAGAGATGTGGGTGGTGTGGAAGTTGGTCGGAGGGAAATTGCGAACGAATGTGAATCCAGGTGTCATAAACTCTCAGCACAGGCTCTATTTATAGGCTGGCTTCCCGTTGTTGGGGCTGCCATTCTCAGTCTGCTCCGCAGCCCGTCTTGTCTGCCGCCCGCTAGCCTCTCTCTCATTAGAACTCCACAGCACAACACGCGCCGGCCACGTCAGTGGGCGCTCTGCATAATTCACAGGTCAGAGACTCTTATAGCAGCGTGTGTCTCACACACACACACACACACACACACAGGAAACAGTATGAATTTCGAAAACGACACGCATAAGGATACAGGTGCATCACGAGACACTGGACTCATGCAAACATGCATGTTCAAATGAAAAGGGCAACAGCTATTAATTAACTGCTTCACTCATGTATAGAAAGTCTCCCTCTGCCATTTGCTGACAACAAGTTCTCACACTTTTCTGAGCACTGTGAGTGTCCCTATCAGCAGGCCAGGCTGACGATCAGTGCCTTTCTCTGGACGCGACTTGTCCCTGCTCCCTGAGATGGTAATGAGCCTCTCCCAGCAGGCCCGCTGACAGCCTCTGGTTGTGTGGCCTCCTCTCTTTTAGCACGGCACAGCAGAAAACAAAGAGGTGGGAGAATGGCGTCCATTTGACCCAGTGCCCCCACCGGTCCACCCAAACCAGCTGTGCTTCTAAAAAAAAGTGCAGGCATAAGTATTTTTCAGCTATGCAAATGCACAGGAACATTAAAATACACAAGTGCACCCTAGAACAGGGTTGTGTTATGAATATGAAGTCACAGAACATACATAATTTTATTTTGTGTGTGTGTGTGCGCGCCTGCACACACACACACACACACACACACACACACACACTCTCACACACATACACACGGTGACACAAACTCAACTACCCTGCTGCTTTCAGGCACAGGGTGCAGGTGAGAAACGCCTGCCAAATTTCCCTAGCTGGAGCACTCGTTTGCATATGCAGATGTTAATTACCACTGGAGCTTGTATGGGCCAATCAGCATGTTGCTGGAACAGCTTGTGCATCCCCCCCCCCCACAGGTCGCCGTTTCCACAGTTACTCCCCTGGCTGATAATAAAGATAATCACCTCCGATTTCCTTCACGGCTCATTTTCTCCGGCTCGCATCTGAAAGGCCAGAGTGCCGCTGTCTGATTTTCCACGCTGAGCTCTTATCAGTGCGCCAGGGCCGAGGACTGGGGCGGGGGCCAAGTCGCCACACCACCTGCCACACACTCACCAGAGGGGACAGATTCGTTCAGTCAGGGTCTCCGATATGGAGGGGTAATGAGTGCGAGATCATCCATCCGGTATGGTGTAATTGTGGTTGGAATAAAGTCCTGGATGAGAGCAGGGTCAGATCAGATGAGATCAGGTGCTGGTTGTTATCACACAGACTGACAGGGGGTGGGCTCAGTTAGCATGAAAGTAGGTTTTCAAAAAACCTTGAAAATTGAGACGTGGTCCACCAAATCAACAGATAATATCCATCAGATATTTTCCGAGTGGTTTATCCTAAGCCCATCATGGAAGTCAAAACGCGATGGATCAGGATATTCAACATTGTCCTCCGTGATCTTTATTTGCCATTACAAAGCAACATGCTTCAAATGTTACACCGCTTTAAATCCCCTTTAACATAATCTGTTCTCACTGAACATGTCGCACACTGTATATTCAGGTGATAACCCTTTATCGCAACCCATCTGCTCTGGGCCCACACAATAGATCCAATCCACTGTCTACC
>NW_022280035.1:7323981-7361616 GCF_004355925.1 Anarrhichthys ocellatus | reverse complement strand
CCCCCCCCCCCCCCCCCCCCCCCCCCCCCTTTCTGTCTCTCTCCTCGTGCACCCCCCCCTTTGAATCCATTGTCCAGATAGAAACGTGCCCGGGATTGCAAGGGCTCGCTTTCGGCACACTTCTTTGAGAATTATTTAAGGCTTAGGAGTTTCTGTGAAATGAATATTTGATGTGGAGGACCTAAGCGTCTCCCGGCAAGCCCAAAGCAACACTTCAGAAGGTGTATAGCTACCTGCTTCAAAACACACACGCACCACCTCATCCACTCATCACCATATCCAAAAAAACTCTCCAGACGGGTTATGGCGGGTTATTGGATGAAACGGTCTGCCTCATACAGTCTGGAGGCGAACTGATCTGATTGTGGGTGCGTGCTGTCTGAGACTGTTCTTTTGTTTGCCATCTTCACTTACACATTGGTTTAGTTCAGCTTTTGGTTCACAATTTTCCTCTGGCTCTCATCTTCACCTCTATTTATGACATGCTGACAGTTTGGTGGCATGGCATTAGTCAACTCCATATGTTTTCTATGGCAAGAATTGGGGAAATGCAACAAAAACGGATTTGTTTCGTTTTTCTTGTTGCCACAAGAGTGCAGAGTTGAGTCATTCAGAAATATATCTTCCCTTTGTGACAGACGTGGGATGCTTTTAAAAGCCTGATCCTGTAGTGCCATCTCATGGTTTGCTGGGTGAAATAGCTTTGTGGTCAAATGTCCTCGTAAAACCAAGCACACCACTCGGGAAAAACAGAAATAAAAACATCAAATTAGGAGCTTGCAACTGTTGATTTCATATTAACACCTGCATTTAACAGTTCAGTAAGAGTCATTTTAAAAATACGTGTAGTCATTCATATCCTGGTAAAACTAATTAATAATAACAATGTTTCCCATCTGTTTCAGCAAAGCTGTATTTGAACTTCATGTTGGTTTTTAATAGGGCCCCTGGAGACCATAATATCAGTCAATACAACTGGCTAGAATTACCACGTTTCTTTTACTGATGGACCGCTGTTACTGCCGACAGTTTGACTTATGAGAAAGTGCTCCAGAGATGAATTGAACAGATACATGTAATGAGAGCCATCTGGGCAGCCGGCACTCTAATGAATTAATCCCGCAGACCTTATCTGGCCATGTGCGGCCAGAACACACACAGTTTATTATGTACTTACAGGATGCCAACGCTATGGTGGGGTGCTCTCGTCTGGTGTCGCGCAAGCGGCAGCAATTTATTTTCTGCAGTCCCTCTTAGTTGTGATGGATGAAGGAACAGTCGGGGAAATTAGGCATTTCAAAAACAGTCCAAAAAAGGAGCTCTTTTTTCGAAACATGTTAATGGAAATTCTATGTTAAAAGCCTTTCATTTCTTGTTCTTGTTTTTCTCCCTCTTGATCTTTTGTGGTAAATTAATATCAGATTAGTCCTATAACTTGGGTATTAAGGGCCAATAAATTGCAAAAAGTGGAATTGCACACAAAAACATCTGGAGCCGTGAAATATGAGTTCTGAAATGCCTTTTGCAGTACCTAATGCTTTGCTCTCGTTCTCTGCAAGTGCATCAATATGCATAGACTCTTAATAGATACACTCCAAAGGAAATCTGGATTGGGGATTTAAAGCTCCTGGTGTTATGACTGAGAATCTCTGAGACCCAAAGGACTCCCAACCTTCACAACCCTCTCAACCTTGAGCATAAATCGCTTCAAGATGTCTACGGAGCCACCCAATCACAGCCAATTAGGGCTCGTTACAGGCCTGTGGAGTTTGCCCTTTTCAAAAAAACTAGGGAAAGGACTCAAGGAAGCTGGGGGGACGAAGAGGAGACTCAAAGAGAGGTTGTCGGGGGACATAAAGTGAGACAGAGAGAGGAAGAGTCTATGTTTGTGAGTTTTGCTATTGAGACGCTCTCGTCTGAGCTGGGATTTCCCAGAAGTGTTCCAGTTGTTATGTTGACTAACTTTCCATGCTGTGCTGTGTTTCTCATCATGCGTGTCTAAGACTGAGTATGCATGATTGTCTGCTTGTGAAACTGAACGTGCGTGTTGTGTGTGTGTTGGGCGGGGTCGGCCGGGACCGTGGAATTGATTTTTATGAACAATAGGTTGTGGGCTCCCTCCAGAGGGCAGTGCTAAAGAAGAACATCTGTATGGGATCAAGGCAGTGGGAGAGTTAAAGGTGGGGGGGGGGGGGGGGTTTTGGCAGTGGGCTCTGTGTTTTGGAAAGTGCAACAACGCAGATCAATAAAGCAATAAGGTCGTGCATATCGTAAGTAAACAAGTAAGAACGTTTCTCCAGCTCCACACGAGATTATCGAGAGTGTGTATCGAATATTCGGTTTGTAGGTCCTGCAGGACATATTCAACAGTGTTGTGTGTGTGAATTGTGTTTAAACACAGAAACATTCTTTGGGTTTCCCAGAACATGATGTAATAACAACAGAGGTTGAGGAGGCCTCTGTTATATTAACTGTTTGCTTCTGTCTCTTCTGGCAGTCTCTTTTCCTCAATAAGACTTGTGAGTGGTGTCAAGATAATGTTATGACGACATCATGTCCCGAAAGCTAGGTTTAGTGGGATGAAATGTGATCAAATCTAACTATAAAGCAAGGAATCTCTGTTTGTCTGTCTGTCCGCACTTCTATAGGTGTGTCCTTTGTATATCTTGCGCACCGATCTACTTTACACTTGGCGGATGTATTGCTAGGGACCCAAAGACGAGAGAAGAATTTCCATAAATGCTCCAACACGATTCGATTTCCTCGTAACACAGTATATCTTCATTGTTCGCACATTTGGGCTACCCCAGACCTGAGGCAGACGGCTATGATCTACACATCCATCAACTCCAGAGTGATCTGCAAAGGTTTAGCTGTGTCACACAATGTGGTTTCCTCCATTTACTCTTTCCGTGTTACTCTTTCCACCCAGCTCCCTTTGTGAGAAACTGGACTCTGGTGCTGCCCCTCCATTATAATGCGGAAACACTTGGCCAGGTCTGTCCCGTTTGACACGGTCTTATGTAACAGACATGGAAGGCAGGGCATCAAGATAACACAAGCTGCAGGGTTATGGGTGAATATAAATACATTTCCATGTTTCTCTTTCACTGGTCTGGGGTCATCGCTGGGTCTGTCTGCTCACTTCTGGACCTGCACAGGGAAGGATGAATTCTTGGCTACTAGGAAACATCACGCACAAGGAGATTGGCAGGAAACAGAGGAGGAATTTAGATGCGGGAGTGGCGACAGATGGATAGGTCAGCAGGATGTTGAGGGAGGAGAGGAGCCCATCGGACACCGTCAGTGTCATTTCATAGAGAGGGAGGATGTTTCGTTGTTTCCTCCACTCCATTGGTCAAAGCATTAGTGATATCCGTGCCTGGGAAGTCTTTCTGCATTCACCCTCCTAATCCACACTAATGAAAAGGAAAGCAGGAAGGCCTCTCAACTTCCAGGAATGTTTGTTTTTAAAAGAAATTGATTTAGCTATTGTGGCACAGTCTTAAAGTGTCTCAAATGACCTGAAATTGAGCTCTTTTAATGGCATAATGTCATTACATCAGCTTCACAATTGCTCATTGTTCATTTAGGTTTAACAACATTTAAACAAAAGCAGAATGACACTACATTAACAAATGGAAAGGGGGACATTCAATTATTTTTTAGATTTTACAGCTGTCGACGCCAAAAACAAATATTATAGTATGAAGGATGTTTAGACATGCCACAGTGGAAGAAACATACCGGATAAAGAAACACAACAAAACGCCCTGGGCAGAGAGACAGATAAGGGTAAATAAGGCCACAACCATGACTAATATTTGGAACAGTAACTTAGCCTCCGGATCTCTTGCAGTGTTCTCAAATTCATGCATTTTAACAAAATGTGAGCTTTTAATATAATCAAGATTACCCACGTATTCATGCCTGTACTGTCACCACTGTCACATGTCAGGCATGCTCTTATGATGGTTTGCATCCAACTGGATTCCAGCTCACTCACAAAACACCAAATCCTCCAAACAAAAACAAAGCTAAACAGGTCCCTGAGGGTCAGATTCCCTGCTACCATGTGCTGATCCTCGTGATGTCCTGATAATGTCCCCCCCCCCCACACACACACACACTCTCTCTCTACAGAGACTCTTTGTGCAAATAAACCAAAATAAGTCAAATGTTAAGATAGGCAGAGTGACTAAATGGAGGGAAGGAAGGGGGAAAGAGATATTAGTTAAATCTGCCAGAAACAGTCCCCTGCCAGGCTTAGCTAATCAGGATTCTTGAGCTGTAGACGGACACACGCCTCACATTCAAATAAGTGTTAACCGAACTGTGCAAAGATAATCCTCCACAAACAAATATCATACCACTGTAGAAATCGTAAGATGGATGTGAAAACATGCACATATATCCACATATTTGTATTACTCTGTCAAGATTCCTAACGTATTGAGCTCCATTATGTTCATTTATTTCTATTTTGGCTTATTAAGTGTAGTGATCCACTGTGATACACCCCTTCATAACGCTTTTCTAATATTGTAATAACTTTAATTACTGCACACTGGCAGTCATTTTTGTTCATGTTTGTTTCAAGATCAGGATAGAGATACTTCTATATAATAGTGTAAAGTATTTTTTACACACAGCTCTTTATGAAATTGTCTTTTAAAGGTGATATACAATAGATTGGGAGCATTTTTAGAATGTAACTAATGTATATCATAATGAAACTTCTCCAGTATACTTACTTTCTCGTATAACAAGTTTCCAGAAATTTTAAGTTCCATTATGCAAATTAGGCATTTCCTTATCAAATACATGTGAAAATGTGCTGACATTTCCCAAACAGAAATATTGGATAATGCCGGTATTTACAGAGGGAATTTTGGGTATCTCTTTTTATCACTCCATAAATCTGAAAATACTGCCAACAAACATAAAAAACAACATTTGCCATGTTTTTAGGAATAAAATAGCATATAAATCATGATGTGAATAAATGAAAATTGAAAATTGTTCTGTAAAAACCTTCAGAAATAGATAAGAATAAAACTGGAGAGTTTGGTTTATGTAAGTGCTACTAAGGTGGAGATTTGAGAAACTAATTTTTATGAAACTCCAAACATTTTGGAAGACGCTAAGGTAATTAAGATATAAAAATGACTAATAGATATCTCCCTGGAACTTTTCCTTACATTAATACAATTGTTTTCTGTTTTTCAAGTTATATAGATTTTATGTTTAATCATGCAAATAAGGTATTATCTAACGCTAACTGTTTGTGGAGTTAATACACAGAGTCAACCTCTCGTCCCACATGAGTCCTGCTCTATGTCCTGCTGTCCGCCCGCCAGGTGCAACGTGATCCGGGATGAACAATGGAGCAAACAATGGATGTGGGCTCAACAGTCACCGACCTGCATTCATCCATCTTATTTTTCTGCAACCCGGCATCAGACAGCCAGCAGTAGGCTGGGTAGTGGAGTAGCCTTAGGCCCTAGCTAGTTTAGCTTAGCTTCCATCTCGGCTCTCCTCCCTCTCCTCCCTGGGGCAGTTTGGTGGCGTTTGGTCCGGCTGGACTGGCTGGTTGGTCGGTCGTGGGCGGTGATCCTCTCAAAGTCTGCTGCACTTAATCCAATCCTCACGCTTCCCTTTTAAGATGTTGATGAATGTATTCTGTCACATGCCATTAGTGATGAATACAAAACCATTAAAGACAAAAACAATTGCGAAATTCATGGGTACATGCAACGCTGTTGCTAATATTGTAAAAATACAAGTGCAAACACACTGTATGTACAAAGCAGTTATTACAGAAATTCAAATTTTAGATTTGCTTCCGTTTAATGAATTTTGAATGTGATTTCAAGGCCCCCTTAACAAACTTTAACAAGAATCTGGTGTGAAACATACAGGGTGACCAGCAGGAGTGCCTATTTGCCAGACAGCAGCCTGATCTTGGCTTGATTCAGCCCCCATATGGTTGTATTGTTTGACAAGCGCGTCTCCAGGCAGTCCTCAAAAACCCAGTGCAGTGCTTCCAGATGTGGCCTGCCTGACTTCACTGGAACAGCCCATCTCTGTGTGAACATGAACGGTGAACACCCGACATCACACCCCCACAGCATACCTCACATTGGTTCAACAGTTCGTCACTTTTCTGCTGACGTGGTGTAATTAATGATGTAATGATGTCAGTGTGCGTGTGTTACAACATTCTTAAAAAGCATGTGCACTGTACATGAAAGTGTGCATGTATGTGTGTGCTTGTGCGGTTCAGTGGATGACTCACTGTAAGCTGTTAGTCATTTGTCCAGGGACGCACAAAAACCAGGGGCCAAGTGTTCTGTGTGACGCCATGTGCTTTTACAGGCCTCTCAGTAATGTACACAGCATGTAGGCGGCAGGAGGAGTGCTTCCTGTTTACCAGGTGCATCTTCAAAATATCGAGAATAAGGACACGCTCAGCTTCTTTAAAGCCTTTTTCTACAAATCCTGTCTAAGTCAAGCTAAAGCCTGTTGTAGGTATTTCAAATGTGTGTTCACATAGGGGTGCTTAATCCCCAAGTGTTGAGCCAGTGTACTTTCTTTTCATAGACCAACCAGTGGAAACAGCCTGTGTTTGTACCATGTCTACTAAAGCATCACCTGAAGCTTTCCTGAACTCCAACCACAGCCCCCACATTGCAAGAAAAACCGTTACACCACTAGCATGCATTTACCCAACATTTTTCCCCAGGAAACAAAACTGCAGTAAAGATAAAGATCAACAGGATGTCACCCACTAACATCTGGTTCTGGTGCTTGCTGTACATGTGCACACATACACACACACGCACACAGGGACAAGGGAGGACGTAGGGACGGCTGCATTGGGGGAAATGGGTTAGCAGAAGGCAGTTAGAAAAAGGGGTGTGGAAAGAGCAGAAAGAGAGAGTGACAGAGAGAGAGGGAGAGAGAGGCTAAAGGAGTGGGGCCATATATAGAGCAACAGAACACAAGCCAGGTTTTATCCTGCCTGACTGTCCCGCTCACTTAGACCTCACAGGAAACTCCCGACTCCCCCGGCCCTCACACACTCACCCATTATCAATCACCGCACTTTTTACTCTCACACAGTCCCACCGGCCGCACTGAGTCTGACCAGAGAGGATGGCTGCGTCCATGTGGAGAATGAATGGCCCCTGGAGAAGGATGGCTGGAGTTCTGGTGCTCTGCACTCTAATGCTCAGCAGTGAGTACTCTTATAATTGTTGATTATAGCGTGTTCTTTTGCAGCTCTAATATTACCTCTCTTCTTCGAAAGTTATCTATCCACACAGAGTCTTATGCTATTTGTGGATATCAACTTTTTGCTGTTCCTTTTGTGAGTCTCCAACATTATAGTGGGCCAAATTCTTGTTTCACGTCATGCAGTTTGTGTGCATCAACAGTGTTTTTTTACACGCTAGTTGGGGGGGGTTTGCTTTGATGTGTTCTGCCATGAGGTTGCACGCAGATGCAAAGAGGCATGGTTAGCGACGGGGTGGCTGCAGACACAAAGGGTCTGCTCAGGAGTGGAAAGTTGCAGTTGAGAATAATTATGCTTCACATCCTGCAGTGCATCTGGGTGGAGCTGTTTAAATGTGTGTAAAGGGATTAAAACCAAGCACACAACACAGCATTAAAAACAATTATTTTTAATGTTTAAAAACAGTATCAGTTTGATCTCATCTGTTGCACATGCCTGACTGCGACTCCAGTGAGTGAAAAAGATATTTAATGTGAGTGTGTGAACTGCAGTGTGCTACGAATAACAAAGTGACCACATGAGACCTGGATTCACAGACAGCAATGAAATAGTTTCCTTACTTGTGTTCCCTGCAGATCTACAAACTGTAATTGTGTGTATGTGTGTGTCTTTGCGTGCAATCATGTGTGGACGCACTGGGCAGCCCACTCCAAATCAGACTGAGGCCAGACGCTAATTGCAGGGTGATGTATGGCTTGGATGGTGTTGCTGCCCTGCTGGTTGTAATGCAGGACTAGTTCTCGTTCAGCCCAGTGTTCTGCAGAGCCATGAGGACCTATCTATGGACACGGGGGCGGGGTGTGTTTTGGGTGGCCTTGGGTAGAGGAGTGTTCCAGACTGATGAAAACAGTTAAGTGTTTACTTTAACGGGGAATAGATCATGACATGGCGGAACATGCTTGTAGTTTGCACAATAAAAGGGAACACCACATACCGCCTGCATCAGCAGCTTAACAGATGGTAATTAGATTTACATGGAAATCTAATTATTCTGGGCGCACCCTGCCGAGAAATTAAAGCTACGATACAGGGACAATGTCTTTAGACACAACTAATAATCAAGCATGGATTTTGTTGTTAATTGGAAAAAAAAACCTGCTATTCTGCTATCTTATTATCTGTATGATTAGGATTTTGTTTTTGTTTTTAGCGATTGGGATTAACTTGAAATAGGATCTTACATCGGCCCAAACGTCTTGCCTCTGCTTTAGGTTTTAGCAGACAGCTTCTGATTTCCACTTTAAGAATATCATAGAGGTGTTGCCTCAAGTCTGCTGACCCATCCTCGATTCTTTACCACATCCAACAGCAGTCCACCGATCACACAGAGTTGCTACATTGTTGACACTTCTGTCCAACTGGCAATGCGGTGCGAGTTTTCAGAGGCATGGTCACATAGGGCTCGGAAAAGAAAGGAAAAATCTCTCACTTAAATATATGCAATGTTGTATTGCTACTATTATTACTATGATCTACATCCTGCCAGTTCTGTCGTTGCGTCGATCGTCTGCATACTTGCGTGGCCAAGTCACAAGAGGCAATCTGTCTCCTCGTTGACTCTTCTCACAGTATGGCACTATGTGGCTGCAGTGGTATATGCGTCATTATTCATTCAAAGACACAAAGCCATTTTAATGCTTCTTGCTCCATTATGGCTGTCCTGATGTGCACAAAGAAGACTCTTTGTCAAGTCACTCTATCCTGACACATGAGGCGCTCCACTGCACAGCTCCCGTGTTGTTTTGTCTCGTTCTCAGTGTGGAATTGTCTTGTATCGGCAGGTTTAATCTATGCCACTTCAGATTTGGTGGCGGTGATTTCATTAGCCCCAGAAGGGGGGAAATGGGTGTGGCAGCTGATCTGAGGTCAGTCTTAAGCTTTCTAGCATTTCTGCAAAACAGAGAAGAGCTTGACTGTTAACTTTTCTTTCTTTGTCTCACATTTGGAAACCAGCGAACTCATTTCACAAAAACCTTGGACTTACCACTCATCGTACGACATCTTCATGGACTCAGGGGGGGAAAGTACATTTTCAAAGACATTTGAAGTTTCGAAAATCAGATTCAGGCAAAGGAGTATGAGTGGAAGGAGGATGGGGTGCAAGAGAGACAGGATGAGAGCCTTTGATGCACTTGATAAGTGAGTGTGTTTGACTTTGTTAATCAGAGCAAACATCCTTGTCTTGTATGAGCAGGCCAATCATCCAGAATCTCCGGCAAACAGCTTTAGTTTATGCTCCCACTTCCCATGGCTGTCATTCAGTAGTTGTGCAGGCGTGCAAATATGTAGCGCTGAAATGGGCATGGACTGCTATGTTGGATGATGTCATCCATGGCCTCCTGGAGTATGTTTGAAGCTGTCGCTCTCTCAAGATTTCAGGGGGAAACCCAAGCTTTAAATCTGCTGTGGAGAAGGGGAAAAACGTAGCATCTTGCTCATTTCAAGTTGTCATCTGATGACTGTTTCTGTTGCTACGTCAGTGCCGCAGGCCAAGCTGAGTTCCTCTGTGTGTGTTTGTCTGTGCTCAAGCCACCAATGCTCAGTAGATATACTTTGTCCAACACACACTTAAGTGGCCTTCACTGAGACAAGTTTATTCGAGATGGCATGAACTGAAATGATTGAATACAAAGGAAGAAGAGACACAATAACTCACAGATTGCTGGTTTCTGGGAAAATGTATAAGAAAAACAATGTCCTGATTAAAACCTTGAAAAAGAGAACACATGCTTCACAGAGACTTGAAATCAGCGCTCATAGTCTGCACAGAAATGCACAAGACTTTGTTTCTCAGACAGCAGCTTCTGCCCTGCCAGCGTAAACATGGGCAGAATATTGCCACTCTCTTTCTCATGGCTCTCGGCTATTGACCGGCATTCTTTCAGTCCCAAGTTGCGATGGCGAAGTTTGATTCACGTCATCTGCTGGTGGGTGTGGGTCTTTTTATATAAGCCTTGGCAGATAGCGGTCTTATGTCAGGCTAGGGTGTGTGTCCACTTGGGCCCAGAGTTATGCCTCAGCAGCCACGTGAGCTTGCAGAGTAATTAAACCTGGAGCCTGTGTTCTGTCAAACTGCCAATTTGCTTCAGTGATTTCTACATGTGAGAGAGTCAGGTCAGGCTACAGCTGAAACCATTAAAATATTTGAACAAACACATGCCTGTCGCCAGTGTCCGCTCTGTTACCTCGTCTGCTAGCTCTCGTCAGACAATCACCGTAACAAGGGGAGGGGAGGGCATTTTACGATATATTTTCTCTCTCTGAATTATCTTCATTTAAAGCTAACTCTTGTCCAAAGAAAACATATTAATGATAAGAAAACAAAGCCACTGTCGCCGCTAACAAATGATCATCCAGACAAAAAGGAGTTGACTTGGAGAAGTAGATCATCCTGCAACAATATTTACGCAGTGAAACAATTTAAATGAAAAGCAGATGCTGTGTTAGCATTCAAATCTTCCTATTCCAATTACTGCTGTTTTTCTGGTGAAGTTATTGTTCCTTGTTCCCCTGGCACCCTGCTGCAATTTTACAGCTGTTGGTTTTTACCAGCAGAAAGGCGGGAGGGGGGGACAAGGTTCCAGATATCACTGATCACAAAGAAAATCGCCCATATGTGCAGCTAATGAGCAAGCCCAAAGATTATTGTGTGAAATCCAACACGAGAAACACGTGAGCACTCTCTGCTTCTTGTGCCATCCCTGCCTTGTGCAGGCTTTCACGTGTTATTTTTTAAGCGGTTATCAAATCACAACAAAGACCAAAGTTAATTGTCATGTTTAATCTTTATTTAAGAGAATTAATCTGCTTCAGTTTATAAACTTTGTCTTAACCACTGCTCGATCGGTACTGCGTGCGATATTCCAAATCCTACTATAGCAAAGACATAACCTGCCTTACTCTGCTTCTGATTGGCTTACCCCGATATGCTCAAACCAACCAGTCTCACTTAATGAGTACTTGCAAATCATTGACAGAGTAGGGCAGGTCATGCCTTTGCCAAAGCAGGATTCATAATTTAGCGTACTGTGCATGTGAAGCTCTCAACAGAGATGAGAAGGAAGCAAGATTCCTTAGCTACTTCCATCATCAAAAAAACTATGTTTTTAATTATTTTTTATCGGTCAAATGAGTTTCTGGATTTACTAACCCGAAGTGGCATTTTACTTGCCCCGGGCAAGCGGGTACTCCTTATTGTTCCCGGAGCCCTGTAGTGTATGTTGGCTGTATTCATGGAGGGGTATACTGTTAACCTCTGAGAATAAAAGCATTTAATGAGCCTTGGCTGAGGCCTTTTGACTGCCGGAATAATTGCTCCTGATAATTAATGTTCTGTAAAAGGTATGCCGTTGAAGCCATTAGCTTATACTTGCTGATTGAAAACACCAGACCGTGCTCTTTTGCTAAAGGTCCTGAGTTTGGCCCTTATTCATCTGTCCTGTATGTGTATAAACAGTGTGTTTCTTTGCACTTAAAACAAAACTGCAGAGTTTAGCTATATCTGTAAGGCGATCACATTTCGTGCTATTATTTCTCAATCTTCCTCTCCCACTTTGGCTCCTTAGCTTCAATCATATCGAAGCCAGCTTGTTCAGGGCCATAGGTTTCAATATCTTTTTACAACCCCTCCCACACACGGTCTCATGTAAAAGCAGCAGCTGGAATCGGTCCATGGACATCTGCTGTTGCAGCCCCAGTGCTGGTTCTGACACAGCGTCGAGAGCAGCTGGTGTTTCCAGTTTCTAATCCGCTAACAAAAATGGATGGACTGTTTTGGAAACAGGTTTTAAGTTTCCCTGCACTGCTGAAACTATTTTAATGAGTAAATTAGAGGTTGAATCAAAACAACGGTCAGTCGCTGCAATCAATCATAATGTTGCCTTTTCATTCTTTGCTTTCATCCCTCCTTAGGGGTTCCTCAGCCTTTGGTTTTACAAACCCTGAAAAAGTGCACATGAAGGAAAGACAAATGTTGAAGTTAGAGTAACATTTTCAGTAAATTATCACATCAAGCCACAATAATGCAGAGGACAACCGCCACGCTGCACCCCCCATGATAACAGTTAGTGTGTGTGTGTGTAATCCCACTCCAGGAGTGTGTTTCTGTATTTCAGAGTATTCCCAGCATGTTCACCTCTGCAGTTCGAAGAGGTCATTGCACGCCATGTGCTGTGACAGCCACATCCTCTCCTCGGATGTGCATAGATAACATTCCAAACCTGTTGTTAATTCCTTTTCATTTTTTCCCCCCAAAACGATCTTGTATTTTGTTTAAAAACACCAGGGGGCGTCGGCAGGGTGGAAAAGTCAACTTTTGCCACCCGTCTGTGCAGAAACAAAAATAGTACTCACGCTCGGGGGCACGAACCGTGTATTCCTGCGTTACTTTGTCTTTTGGATTGTTAATGTAGAAAGTAGTGGTAAAGTGGACTTTGTGTGGTTTCCATGGCTACACTTCGTAGTATACTTTTTTATTTTATTGCACAGCCTGAGGAGTTTGAAAATGTGTTATTTGTGGTGTGCTGTGAGACAACATTATTACCTGAAGGATAGCGTTACTGTGATTGCAGGAACTGTTATTGTAGCCAGTAAGCCGACAAAGCATCGTGGCTCATCTATTGCTGAAATGTGAGGATTTGCTCTTTCTTCGTCTTTACTGTTATTTCAAAGGGCCAGAGTGTAGCATTTCGGAGGATCTATTTGCTGAAATGGAATATAATATTCATTACTATGTTTTAATTGACAGTCTTGGAAAGGGAGGAGTCAGCTGAATGAGTCCTAAAACCTGGCCAGATGCCGCCAAATCCGACACACTTTTAACAGGTTTCTGGGTATTTTATTTACTAAACAATTAATTGAAAATCAACCGATAATACAAATAATTAGTCTAAGGCTCGTTACTGCATCTTGGTTGCCTGCTCTTAGCATTTCTTAGTCCCTGAATTTCCTTGAGTGTCTGTGAGACTGAAAGAATTCCCAAGTTAAGCTGAAGTGACATTTCTCCTCGTAGGGAATGAAAAGAAAGGAGTGAGGTGAGATTTCAGGGTCCTTTGTGGACATCTGGATGCAGCGGTCAATGGGAGGTAAAGGAAGGAAGGAAGGGTGTGGCACATAGTGACAGCCAAGGCGTTGTCTCTGTGGTCTGGGTGGAGGTCAAATGCAAGATTTAGAGCTGAAGCTTTCCCCCTATGATGTCAGACACTTGACAGCTCTCTGACAGTACAGCACATATGCAGGGAGGGAAGGAGCTCCCTAAGGAGACTTACTGCAGCTGCTGTCCCCTGCTCATACACTGACTGCACCCGTTTAATCAGGAGTGACTATGTTTGTTTCTGCTGCTATTCCCTCACTCTTCCCCACCCTAAATCTGGGGCCCGGAATGGCAGGAAGAGTAAAGAAAAATGGCAGTCACAATGGCAGCTACGCATCAAGGAGAAAGTGGAAAAGGCTGTGACAAATGAGAGATTCAGAGACATGGGGAGTGACTGCGTATATGGGACCAGATAGCACTATTCAAAATATACTTTCCCTATATCTAAAGTGCACAAAATCCAATGGAAAAATCCTATTGGCTTTTTTTCAAGGGAACTATTGCGATGCTAACTTCAGGGGCCGACCTACAAAAATACATCATCCCTGCACCGCTCGATAGAATCTTTCCCCACGAGTGCCTGACCTGTTGGTGTTCTAACCAAACAATGGCAACATTCTTTCAATAATATATAGAACTTTTTTCACAGCTATGGTAGCTTTTTTTGAGGGCCTTTCTCACAATAGAGTGGTGCAGGGACGACTTGTTGTTGACCAAACCCAGAAGTTATCGTGTCACTGGTTCCCTTGACAAAAATCCAATGGGATTTTTCAATTGGATTTTGGATTATTGCAAAAAATCAACTCTGTGGCAAACAAACGTTTCTGATACGTTTTGTTCAGCAAAATACTCTTATCTACACCATGTTTATGATTTTTTTTTTTAAGAAGCAACAATCCAACACTTGGCTATCAACGAACTAAACCTCGGTCACATAAGTGTGAGTATACATGATGAGGCTGTAAAGGCGAACTGGGCAGAATGACATTTAAGAGTCTCATTTTGCCTTTTTAAAGACACTAAAAAGCTTCAAAATTCACTGACATATTCAATACCACAGAACAAAACATTAAAATATCTTAAGCTTGTGTTAACCACAGACCCTATTTCCGACCAAAAATGCATTAAAAAAAAACCATTGACAAGGGATCCGAAAGTGCAAAAATGCAAACTCATTTCCAGTTTTTTGCGGCTCATTCCTACAGCACTCATGCTGTGGCAACACAATGGACTGCATGTGATGCTCTTGATCATATCTTCGATCATGATTCCTGACACTGGTGATGAGAAGAGAGGCCACGGAACTGACAGGGAAGATGTATTAGAGGAGGAAGTTATTAATGAAGACGTTACAGAATATGATGCAGACCAATGGACAACCGATGCCTAAGTCCTTTCATTACTAAAAGAAACAATGACCCCTATAGGCCATAACATAGCAAATAGAAGTTCAAAACGTATAATGTTCACAAGAATTTATTAGGTGATAACATATGGATTATTATGGATTTAGCTATAATAGGGCAGTCATTTTGGAACTCAAAACACAAAGTTGTAAACACAAAACAAACATAACAGGAGGGTCACCATCCTAATATCAGCATTTTAGACTGATGACTACACTCCCTCTACAGAATGCTGTGCACTATGTATTTCCTCCAGCTGTGTGATTGCAGATGTGTGTTCATGAACTTATGTGGGTGTGTCTGTAAGTGTCTAAGGGGAAGTTGGAGGGCTTTTTCCCCATTGAGAAGGAGGGTTGGAAGGAGGTTGTCTGGCAGGAAACAGAACCGAATGTAAAAAACGTAGCTTTCAAAACAACTTCATTATATAAAGTGATGATGAGACACACTCTCCCCCTCCACCTTATCATTTCTCTTCCCTGCTCTCCCCTGAGTCCTCGCTAGTCATGGCTGCCGTGGAAATATATGGTCCACCACCTGACACAGAGCTAAACTCTGGAACACTCCCGTCTGCACTTATCTCATCACTGTCCTTCGTGTATGCATCGGTCCAACCACAGCTTCGAGTGCTACAGAATGTGTTTATGTGTTTGTTTCTGTCTCAGCCTTGTAGATACGATTTATTTATGGAGTGGACTATGTCCTGGAATTCAAGCTGTAGATGATAATGTTCAAATACAGGTTTGTTAAATAAGTGATCAACAGAGTGCAAATTATTTAATGACGATGTAGTCAAAGTCTCCGGGAGCATCTCTCGCCCCCCTTTGGAATTTTTTTTTCAATGGTGCCATTTATGCATAATGTAAAGTCCCATAAATACTAATGTATGCATGATGAAAAGTATTAAATAAAACATCTTACCTTCATTCCCATTTCTCTCCTTACTGAACAAAAATCTTGCTTGCTTAACGTAAAATGCACAAGACCCTCCTGGTAATGACATAATATTCCATTTCTCCATACATAATCTATGACAGTCATTTGTGAAATTCTTGACAATCTTCCAGGGGATTAGGCTTGCTTTATTTATGCACCTGATCTATAATATGTATAGAATGTAACTAAGTTTAAGAGCTGCTTTTGTCCCCTTGAAGTATGAAATACATTGGGTCAGTTTACAGACCAGCAACTCATCAGCACATTCCAGCAGCATGTCAACAACAACTTTCGTGGTCTTGTAAATCTTCATAGATGGAGCCAAAAACTTGCCTGGGGCTTCGTGTGCTAAATATGTCAGCAGGCCTGTTGCTGTAAGGCACTTGAAGCATCCACCATATTACATTTGTTAGTGATATATCTGCCTTTGTGCTGCCTTATAATCGCAGTTGATTTGTCCAACCACAGGCAAAAAACATATGCTGCATTTGAACTGCCACTCAGCATCATTCTCTCTTTAACCTATGATTCAGTTCTTTGCATCTGGCATGGCTACACACCACACACCACACACCACACACCACGTCAAAGACCGGAACACCCAGACTAAAAGCTTCAAGGAGGAGAAAATCCACTTGATGTAGCCCAGTAGTGAAGATCAGAACTGAGCCCAGAGGTTACATAGTCTGCAGCCTTGGCCTTGTGCTCTCTGAGCCATTTAAAAACACTCTGGAGAGACGCACCAAGGTTGTGTTTATGGAGTAGGAGTGTTATGTATGTTTCCCTGTGTTTGTGTTGAGTCTGGAGGTCCTAAGGCTTCATGTTGATGCTGCGGGGCCTTGCTGAAAACACAGCGAGATTTCTCACACAGTCTGGTGCGTTTCTGTCCACAATGGTGGGGAGTTACTGAACATAGTGCAGAGTTTCAGCGTATGACAGTTGATTGGTGCGTATGTGTGTGTCTTTCCATGTGCATCATCAGCATGTATGTGCATCTTGTGTGCAGAATCGGTTCATGTAATGTGTCTTTAACCTTTTAAACCCTAGCCCTACAAGAAAACCATTTAATACAATTATGTATTCAGAAACTGAAGGGGAAACTTACAACATAAAACAGAAATATGCATTCCGACTGCAGCCGACTCTTAATACTTAACTGTTGGACAGTGAATGGCTTTAAAAACATTCCATAGATGCTATTTGTCTGAATACGATAGAATACACTGCAGGAGGGAACCGTATATTACACAGCCCGGCCCATACACAGTGCTGTAATTATACGATCATGGTGGACAAATCATGCAACACTACCTTTTGTTGGGGGTGCAAATATTCCCACAAGGAGCTTGGAACTAATTCCAGTGTGTGTCAAAGTCAGTCATGTTTATTGGATTGCAAACACACAAAACATAAATTCACCTCATATATATATATATATATATATATATATATATATATATATATATATAATTGGTAATGAACTAAATAATGGTAGTTGTGCACCAAATACATTTTTCCTGTGATTGCATAATAGTTTTTGGTTGGATGTTAGACTATTAACATACTACATTGGTTTCCTTCCATGCGGAGGGGAGTGTTTAGAAATGATGTGTCGGATGAAATGGATTGCATTGCTGTAGTCCTTGTTAGCCTCGGATTTATACCAGAAATCAGTTATCTCTTTTTGATTGAAAGTGTTTAAGTTGCTGTCTCTCTCTGTGTGTCTCTTGCTCTCCCTTCCTTTCAGATGAGGTGATGTGTCAAGATAACCCAGCAACATATGCACCTGCTTCACCCGGAGACGCTGGAGACGCTGCTGGTAGGCTGATAAACCTGCAACGATACTTGAAATTTCAATGGGATTTTTGAGAATTTATTCCAGAGTTCAGGTTTTTGTCAAGTTATGTTGCTTGACATCACGTGTCCTTGACACATCCAGTATGAGCCTGTGTATAACAGCATTGTCCTTGGATTCTGTTCTTTAGTGACAAATGTCACTGCTGCCCAAGATGTAGGTGCTACTCCAACCGCTGCTGTCGGTGGAGAACCTGCTGCTACCGCTGCTCCTCAAAATGCTACATTGCCAGCAAAGACTGTAATGCTCACACTTGATAACATCCAGGATGGAGACACCTTAGGCACCACAGGCACCACTGCTGCCCCCATTGTCGAAGCCAACGTGATCCCAGAAGTCTCCAACTTTGTTAGAACAGTGGTGGTGAGTACCTGCCTGTACCATGTTCAGATGGTGCTTCTCCACTTTTTGACTTGTCAACATCTAGAGATAGTATAGGCATAAGTGCAAAAGCACACAACTCAAATAAAGAGATTATATTTGTATGCTGTTTAACATATGTTTCTTTTGGAGGAAGATGTGATTACAATGGATGACTGGTGTTGTGGTTGCGATCATATGTGCGAAGTGTGCCGTCTCCTCCTGACCTTATATGCCTCTCTGACCTGGCTCACTCTCTCCACAGCCCGACGTGGTGTGTGTTGGAAAGGAGGACATTCCAGAAAGTAATGCTGTCAAGGCTGCGTTGTCAACAGATGATTGTGTGAGTATGGGTTTACCTCTTTTATTTTGAACAATGTGACTGTAATAGTAGAATATTCCCACCACCACCAGAGCTACATCCTACCACCACCTTTATGCCAGTTAACTTTGCAACAAAGAGCCCTCCAGAATCAAACTACCAACAGCTGAGATTTTGGAATGCGACATTTAAGACCACAGTGAAACGAGAGGAGAGAGCTGAGCGTGTTTATCTTCAAGTGACACGTGCCTCTTACCAAAATCTTATCTGACCCCCTCCACAATGGCTCCAGAGGAAGTAGCGTACTCCACTTAGACTAGAGGAAGATGATGGATGTGTTTTAAAGAGTTACAGTTGAAAATATGGCCCTGACAAAGGCAGATCTTTTCGCAGACATTCCTCAGGCGTTGTAAATCTTGAGACTGTATTCCTGGCGGTAGACAAATAAAGAGGGAGGCTAATGTTTCCTCTCTTGCTCTGGGGTCCTTAAGAAGAAACGGGGAATAGCAAGGGTGTGGCTTTCAGTTTTTCATAATACTGAAAGCCTACACAAAGAGGGGCTTTTTTTTGGTTTTTTTACATCAGGAATGAGGAAGGCATCTATTGTCTTGCCCGTACAAAATACTCCAAACTTTAGCAAATATTTGGAGTTATATTACTATATAATTATAGTGTTACCTTCTACTGTTAACTGCGATTAATTCACACGTCAATGTATTTTTTTTTGACTGTTGTTTTGGTCATGAGTACTTTCACACAGAACGCGAATATTAAGTGGGGAAACCATGTTTTTTTACGGAACAAGAAAGATTTCTTTGAACTTTCGAAGCTCAATTAAAGGCATCAACCCCTCAAGTTTGCGGAACGGTCGTCACATCAAATCGTACACTTCACCTCTCTATGGTAGCCCAAGGTTGTGAGCAAACCATAGACTATAAGAAGTGGATGTAGTCATTGTGACAGCACCTTTTGGTTTGTTAACTGCTGTTATGAAGCTTCGCGTTAGACGATTTGGCTGTCGACTATGGCCGTCGCCATCTTGACTTTTTGCAACCGGTAAACAGAAGTTACCATATTTGGAATGCGGAAGAGTGACGTAGAGACCTGTCAATCACAGTAAGCGTGCCCTAAAGCATTACGGTCTATTTTACTCTAAATAGGATCCATCATTTACTAAATGAACATCATGCTGTTTTGAAGAAGACTTGAAACTATCGCGATTGAGACCATAAAGTCATGTTTACAATGTTTACTGACGTAATAAATCTAGTGAGAAGTAGGTCATTATCTCATAGACTTCCATACGATCGGACTTCTTTTTGCAATCGCAGGAGTCGCCCCCTGCTGGCCAGTAGAGAGAATGCAACTTTTAAGACACTTCCACATTGGCTTCACTCGGCAGAATGGGAGATTGCCGCCTTGAGCCAACCAGAGACACTACTTCCTTTCTTACCTTTCACAATAAAAGTCCTAGACATATACACAGAAAAAACTTTTACCATAGGCAACTAAAATTTACTCAGAGCATTTTGCTAAAAGGAAGCTCAATGAAATACAGAATGATGTGAAATAAATATTTTATTTTTGAAGAATCAGTTGGCGAATCTATTTATTTGAAGTGTTGAACTGTTGTCAAATTGCATCGGTGCTGGTAGGAATAGTTTGGATGCGAAAGATTCGATTTTGCATTTTCCTTTATTTGTTGCCCCCTAGTGTGTAAAGGCATTCATAATTATGTGCACAGTTGTTAGATAATTCCTCAAAGTACATTAAACACATGATGTTCAAATACAAGTCATTGTTGCATTGTACAGTATGTCAGTCCAGGTGCACAGAGCCGAAGCAGCTGGTCAGATCCCAGTCCGCATACTTTACATTGCCTCTATTGGGTTCATTACTGTGTCATCCACAGAGCCAGGGCCATCTGTAGAAGTCATCTGTCCAACTCAACCTGAAAGTAAACATGGACTGCAGTGCCAGAAGCCTTAGCCAGCTGATGATTAGTTCAAAATGCACGTAGGCAGAAAACCAAGGTTATTCTCCTCAGGCAGGAATGGGTAAATGGCATGATAAAGGAACAGCATGTATTAGTTGAACAAATGTAATAAAGCAGCAATGCTCTGAAGTAGTGGAAAATGAGAGAGGTCTTTTTTAAACCTTTGTAAATCCCAAATTCCTGACTCGTGTGTTTAATACGACAAATAAAAAACATTTTTCTCCTTCTAAACATTATCTTAGTTTCAAATTAAATCTTTGGTTTTATTCAAATCAATGCTAACTGGAGGAAGCCACGTAAGGTCAAGCGAAGCAGGGTATGAGACAATGTAGGATTCCTAAGAGCAACATGTGATGAGTCACAAGTGACAAACACAGATGGAGAAGACAGTAGCTTTCATTCCATGATACTGACATGCAGCCCTCCGGAGTTTCTTCCTCCCTGCCTCAAAGATTTGGGTGTTTCAACAGAGTCCAGCTGTGGGCCCACTCCCAACTATCTGAGGATTCAGGGTTTGCTCACAGTGTTCTTCTGGGAGCACTGAGAGCTGTCTGGATCACGTTACAGAAATTGAAAAGTGCTCCCAAGTCGCAGAGCCTAAAGTTGTGCAATAAGGTGACATCATAGTTTGGGGTTAAGGTGGGACAAAAAAGGTGTGGTCAGTTTTCCATCCAACTGAATTTTGTCTCCATTACTCACACAAAGGCCTATGTGCGCTGATGGTCAACGGGGAAATTCAGGAACACACACTGGATTGTTGGCCCCAATGATCACCCAAAAGAGATCAAATCTCTGTACTTGTCATAAGCTGAGTTCATGCTCAAATTGCCCCAATCAGAGAAATCGTTTTTCAAAATATACATGAGAAAAATGAACTGTTTCATTATTATTTATTACTATGTGATGCACTTGAAGAAACATGATTTCACAAAACGCGCTGCAAAAAATATGTTCAGGTTAAGTTTAGACTTAGCACAAGTATGTATAGTACATTTACCTTTAACATATATAAATATTCTCTTATAGGAAGCAACTAAACACATTATTCAGAAGAACCCTGCAGGCTGGTGCCACAAGGAAAACTGTAATCTAAAAATCTTCCAAGACGGCAACACGGCGCTGGTGGCCAGTGATGATGGTGGGTATTGATGGCATCTATTAATGCACACACATGCACAGTTTATTTAATGTGACATTTATGTTGTGTTGCAGAAAATACTACATAGACCTGATTAATTAAGTACTGATATATTTCTAATGTCCACTGCCCCTGCAGCTAACTTGGCTACTTTGGCTGAAGCACTCAAGAGCGAACATCTGAAAGACAAGGTAAGAGAGCATTAGATGCTACCAGCTTGAATATGATGGTGTGGAGATGAAATAACCATGAAACCCACAAGTCCTTCACTACAAGTCCTGCAACTGAAATGACCTCTTCTCCCATGTCTGAAATCCATACTACAGCACATTCTAAGTTTAAACAGTATGTACAAAATACTATTTGTCATAGTATACAGTTTTTTGCCTTTTGTATGCAAAAAAAAACATTTTATACAAACAGGAAATGATCAATAACGTTGGACATCTACTGCTTTTGACCACAACATTATGTCTTCAACTTGTTTGCAGCTGGGCGTGACAAAGACTGAAACCCCGACTTCATCAGGTTCCTCTGTCTTTGTGGGAATACTTGTCACTGGTCTGCTTGCTGCACTTGCAATCACTCTAGGTTACCTCAAATGCCAACGCAGGACTGACACCAAGGGAGTGAGGCTGGTGAGGACATTTTCTGTTAAGAATGGATCTGCAATATCCTGCACTGTACTATATGTTGCCACTGTGGACCTGATTTACCTACTTCCATTAATTAATAAGACGTTGCCTTTTCCACTGCAGACCATGCATAATGCTTGTTTGATTATGTTTGCAATTAATCAAATGTGTTAACCTGAAAATTTGTATTCTAAAATTTTTAACACTGATCTGAGGGACCTTAAATATTGATCTGATGGGTGTTTTATCAGATGTATGTACTTTCTTTCCACCATGTGTTTTGCCGGTTTCTGCAATCACACCCCTCATTATAGATCCAGTATTTCTCTGGCAAGGTTCATGTTTTACTACATCTAAAATCAAAACAGCACTCTTTCTTTCCTTTGGAATCAATTACTACCAAAGTTTTAATTAGGGGATGTTGCTGGCCAGTTATCACAGAGAACATGCGGAGAAAGAGTGTGCGTTATCCAAAGACCCACGCCCTGTTCTCTGCTGCCTTATTCATCTGCAGAGCTCACTGTTTCATCTACTAGCCAGACACAGCTGTTTCTCTGTGCTACTCGCAATATCACATGATCGAGACCACATCAGAGGATGTGTTTGTGTGCGTTTATAAGTAATAGTGGAAGGGTGTGGGGGTTATTGGATGCATCTGTGTACATGTGTGTCTTTAAGTGCCTGACAGAACTGTGTCATCAAATCAAACGCTTCAATTTTAAACCCATAACAGTATTTGATCCAAGGACCTATACAACACGTTACAAAGGGAAGCTGTTGTTCCTTTTAATATACTGAAACAATGCATGGGCAAAAGGGGAATCTCCAGCATGGCTGCTATGTTAGTGATGAAGACTTCAATGCACATGTTTAATGTACACATTTATAAAAAAGAGGGGGACAGCTGCTTCACAGCTAGTTCAGTTTATCTGTGAGCAATACGTATCCTGACTCCCATGTGTTGTTGACATTCTCTATCTATCCTTTCCACGATGAGTTCATTTGTGCTGTATTTGCAGGCAGAGGTGGCCTATCCAGCAGATCAGGAGAACCAGGGGAACACTCTTGTATCTGTGGCCCCCCTAAACCCGCCTCTGGAAACCCCAGAGAAACCCAGCGTAAATGGAGAGACCCCAGAGGCAGACAAGACCCAGCCTCCTCCTCCCACCAACGGCCACTCCACCACCAAGACAGCGGACACCGAGCTGTGAAATAGTCTACAAATAATTGTAGCCCAGGAATGACCCCCAAAAACACACTTATTCACACACAGACACACACACACATGCCTATGCAAACTCGCCCCCCTTTCTGAATCCTCTCTTGCCCAACCACAGTAAGCCCACTTCAAAGTGGACATCAGGGACTAGAACAATTTACTACATCAACCCTCCTCTTGTTGTGGTCCCCTTTCCTCCCTCTCTTTTGGCTCGGTGCCTCAATAAACATCAGGAAAAACTAGTCTGACGATGATGGCGGTGATGAATGAGGTTGATGATGACGAAGGCTCAGTCCCTGGGTTGTTGACGGCAGTCAGGCTGGAGATGAGAGACAGGAGATGGGCAGTTCAGGGTGGGAAGAGAGTGTATTTGAGCATTAGTCAGCACTGGTTCCCATGACGCCTGCAGCCTCTGGAGTCCCAGCCATGTGCTGTCAACACAAAGCAGGGTCTCTGCATGTCGTCAAGTATAAAGCTCCAACCCTCCACTAGTAAATACAGCATAAGCACATCAATGAAATTGTTCCTTAGTTGATTGTATAGCCATGACAGACAGAGAGGAAATAAATCAAACTGCCTTGAAATCTGTTTACAAACTCAGAGAGAAAATACATTGGGCTCTGATCTTGTTTGTCTGATTGAGTCATTGATTGTGGAGGTGTGAGAATGTATGTGGTGCTTTTAAATTTAGCATGCGTGTGTTAGTGTTTACTTGCATCTGTACTGTGCCTGGACTGTATGTATATCCATACATGCATCTACGCTTCCCTTGCTTACTGTATCAGGGTTCCCACACGTTAGCTGAGGCTAAACTACAAAGCTATCTATCACAACTCCCCAAGACGTCTGAGAGGGCTAAGTTCTGTTCAGGATCATATTAATTCAAATGATAGTTTATGGACAAGAGTATTTTGGTAATGTTGTGGAAACGCTGTGAACACCCCCCCCCCCCCCCCCAAGTCACAACACATGGTAGCACATGAAAGTTGGATGACATTACCTAACGTTTTTTTCTTCCCAACTTGTTTTCAATGATTAAATAATGTTAAATGGGTTAGCATGTTTGGTTTAGTTGTTAAAGTTGACGTGCTTGCCAGCTTGTTTTGCCTGCAATGGTTTAAGGTTTGTGATTCAACTCTGGCTAGGAGCAATGGTTTCAAATGTGTGTTGGGCATTGTTGAGCGAGTTATATAATAATGAATGAGAAGCCGAGGTCAAAACAATAAATGGAAACAGAAAAAACTGAGTAAATGCTGGCAAACGGTACTTTTTTTACTTGGCATGAATTTTCTCCTCAACCGCAGTGTTTCATTGTTAGTGTAAAATGGACCATGACATGACAACTTGTAGCGGTAGCTTACAGTGGGAGTGATTAGCCTTGTTAGAGACTCCACTTTATATTACTAGTAAATTGGACTTAGATATATTGTGTGATTAACAGATAAGAGTCATTAGCGAGATCCTTGTCTGCCAAACCAGATCATCAATGAAAATGTCCTGAAATAAGTGTGGGAACCCTGTGCTTGTATGAATGTGCTGTTGATGAAAAAAGTATGCGAGTGAATGATGAGTCTGAATGTGACATTAGCCATGAAAAGTGTACAATTTTGTAAAAGTGATGGCTCACCGAGATTACCGTGGTGAGAAGAAAGAAGTATTGAAGTTTGAATCACATTATTCTCTTGAAGAGGGTCAGCCACAAGGAATTCTCTCATCTATCACTGCAAACTGTGGTGAAATCAATCACAAAGCCAACAAGCCTCTTGATCATGAGACTGACCAACAGACTCCGATGCAGAGCCTCTTACTGTCAACTCTGCCCATCCATTTGTCAGTGTTATTCTCTCTTCAATATACTGTGTATGCTCTTTCTACTATCAGTATTCTATTGAGCAGTGTGTATAGTATGATGACTTTTTTGTCTTGTTTTTATTTTGTGAACACATGTTATGTTTCTTCTGTGTGCCAAAGAACTTAATTTCATATCTTATGTTGTGCTAAAATATGTACTTCTGTTTCACCTTTATAACATTTGATCCAGGACATATAACTCAAAGAAATATGTCCACGGGCTGTTAAAAGGAAACATCTAGCGGCCAAAATCGGTTTATTTGTCCTGTAAATGCAGTTTTTACTGACATACCGGAGATCAAATACTGAAGGAAACTGCAATATTTTGCAGTTGAACTGGAACAAGGAAAAACATTCTGATATATAAATTGATTTCTCCTTTCAATTAATTTTGTATCTTTTCTTTGCTAACATTCCAATGTGACTGTTTCATTTTACTAGCAGCCTGCAGTTTAAATTTGATTAAAACATGAAGAAAATAAAAAGCGAAAGGTGAATAACTCTTTAAGAATTGTCATGTTTTCAACCTCATTTTATTTAAAAAGAGTGAGTGGAAAAAGCAATGTTTTTTTTAAACTACAGAAACATGTGCACATGTACTGAGACACACATGCACCCACATCTGTCCTCAAACTGTGTTTAGCAAACCGTTTATTCTGGGACTCACTTTAAAAAAAATGACAAACCACGTGAGCCAATTCACAACAGGCCTTATCTTTAAATTGTGAGAAGAACAAATGTGTGCATAAATGAACATTCTTGATCATTTTGACTGCCATTATTAGAGGATGGGGAAGCATTGAATATATTAAACCAGCCATTTTGAAGGAATATACATTTGATAAATCACAACTTTGTTTTATGCATGTGTTTTTGAAAACATATAGACATGCTTAATACTTAATAATTGATACCAAATAGAAGCATTTCGGCAAAGTAAGCAGACTGATATTTTTGTCCTCTCAGTAAAACAAAAACATATGATAGCCTTCAATATTAGATTCAATGTTATAGGCTACAATTATCAGAACAACACAAACATTCAGGCTCCCTCATGTGGCTCAAAGGTGTACAGCAGATATAAATATTAAATAAAAGACAGGAAGAAATTCTGCTTATTTATTTGGTGACCCTAAAAAAAACTTGTGTGACCTTCCTGTGGGTCCCGACCCAGTCTTTTGGGAATGATTGCTCTGACTAGCACACGCTGAATTTAAATCCCGTACAGCCCATAAGTTCACACAGCTGGTTTGCATAAGCAGTAGTAATGACATCACTCCGCACTGTTTTGTCTTTCACAGTTTGGGTGGGGCAGTGAAAACATCCACCAGCTGTCTTCTCTAAAATGCACAGGACATGTTCATGAGCACCACGTCGGTCCAGAGTCTACACACCATCCATCATCGTGTTCATATACGTATTTCCAATACATTTTCTGTCACCATCCAAAGCATGTGACAGCGTGACTAGTTTATTTCCCATCCACTCACGCCCTTCTTTCATCACAAGATCAAGCCCCATGTGAGTTGCTACCCTGCCCTGTCCCCTCCCACACCCTATAAGTAAAATATTTCCTATAGGCCATTGAGCAGTGCTGCGGAACAGTCCTGTTGTCACAATATGCCACAACCGCAGAGCCATAATAAAAGGCCCCTACTAAAGACATAAATAAATTGGATTCAATGCGGTCATCTAAAATATGAGACATGGCCAACTGCTGCATGGTACAAATATAAAAGGTGTAAATCCCAGTGGACGTGAACGTTGCTGTATGTATATACACACAGACACAGACATCTCTGTTATTTTCAACCTGTGTGACCATGGACTCTGACAGGTGAAAAACAAGATCATCAGTGTCTAGATTAAAGAAAACAGACTTCTCCCATTTGAAAATAGTGAGTCTCTTTTGTCTGGTCCACATTCACTAATTCCTCCCGCCCTCCCGCCTGTCACTCTTAAATTAGTTGGTTCACTCAAATTACACACAAAAAAAACTACATTTTCTCATTTATCCATAATAGTGTCTTGCCATGCAGATAGTTTTATTTGCCCGGGTATTTAAGTTATACATCTCTGGGTTTTCCGCCAATGCCTCAATACAATGGAGATTAATAGAATTAACTTTGAGCTGGAAAAAGCAACATCTCTTTCTCTGTTTGCAACAAAGGATTTATGGAGAGACCTTGTTGTGGACATTTTACTTACTATGAAAGCACCATTAAGCATATTAGTGGGGATTGTGGCAGAACATTAAAAACATAAAAGCAATGCTATTTAACTGTCCAGATACCAGAAGTAAGTGAATAAACATAATTTGGATGAACTGACCCTTTATATTTTCCACCCATTTGCCCTGTACGCCTACAGTATATCACTCTAAATCTTCTCTTCCACAGCTTTTCTTCAATGTCACACAAGCCCCCCAGCTCCAGCCGGCTCCCCTCCCATCCTTCACCTCATCCAGCTCTTTAGTTTCTCCACCTTTCTATTCCTCCATCGAGCCAAGAGTAGTGTATGTGCAGTGGAATCTGGGATTATGAGCAAAATTCAGCTGGTTGTTTTTATTGTGGGGTGGCTTCCTCCTCAGTGTACTTACAGCTGCCAAGTACGTCATGTTTTCCCTCTCCGTGCCAAAGCACGCCCTTCTAAACTCAATTGATGGTAAGATAATATTGGGTGGAATGGATGGGTGGGAGGTAAAGGGGAGCACACAAGAGACAGAGCTATGGGACTCGGAGGTCAGGAGGTGTGGTCCGCAGGGTGAGCCGATGATGAAAATTAAAAGCTGATCAACTTTCAGGTTCATGAAAAGGTTACAGGAATGCAAGGAGGCAGAATTAGCAAAAGGAGTAGATTGAGTCTTTTATTGTGCATAATAAAGGATTTGGTCTCTGTTTACATGTTTTCCCATCATAAATATGCATTATATCCAGGGATTATTATGGGTATACTGTATTATTTCCAAAGCAATTAAGCACAAGATAAAAAAAAGGGGAAAAGAGCCTCTATCAGGTTAAGCAGATGGAAGTAGAAATCTTCATTTTTATCATAGGCTACATGGAAACAAAAGAGGCTTATTAAACTTGCAATAGCTGATTTTAGCCACTTGGGAGCAGAAGAAACAAGCTATGATCAAATCACTGACATATAGCGATCTTATTAGCAAACAGTTGCCTTTAGACATTTAAAAAATTAACAGCATAAACATTCTAAATTGGCACTTTTGTATTCCCTGTTGCAAGTGTTTGTTAATACAGTAGCTAAATTAAATGTAACCAAAGGTGTTGCCCAAACAAAAGAAAGGCAATGCAATGGTTAACTGTTAACCATTAACACATCATTCAGGTATGGTGCAAACTAACTTTTATTCGGAGTCACGAGTCTGCCTAGCTGAGTGTATGACAATAATACGCCCACAGAATGACGGAAATCATTTCAACCCATTACCCAATTTGCGCCACTGATTGCCAATCAAAACAAAGATGGCAGCCAGCCGGCGGGATAGGTGGCTGAGTCACGCAACTTGAGGAACGTGAAACGTTTTTTTTTTTCCCAGTCCTGCAAGCGGACGGAATATGTTTCCATCCCGGTGGTTAGAAAAGTCTTTGATGATTTAGGAAAATACCCTCACAACTGCGGTAAGTACTTTCCAGCAGCTTTTTGGGGGTTTTCAAACATTGCATGGTTAATTGATTTGATGGTTACCTACGTGACCGGAACTGGAGCTAGCTGCTAACTGCTCCACTGTGATCATCAGCTAGCTAGCTAGCTAGCTAACTGACTAGCTAACTGGGTGAGGGTGAACCAACAGTTTCAGGTTTACAAACCAAAAAAAACAGCTGAAAGACTTTAAAACACTCAGTAGAGCCTGGGGTAACTGCAGTTCGATTATGATACTTTATGGGGCAACCCCTTTCACATACTAGTTAAATATGATGCATAATTAGGCTACATTAAATATAGCTACATGTAAGAAGTAGCTAATTTAAAGGCCATGTTAGAGTGCTAGCTTACTCTACTCTGAGTATATATGGGTGCTAATATAATAAAGCTGTTATTGTGATTGGAGAACTGGTTGCTGAGATTTGGTCCTGGAAAGGAAGTTGCCACACAATTCAGTAAATGTGCTGTTACTGTGGAGGAGAGTAAACAAAACAGTTGTCAGAATGAATTGCTATGGACAGTTTAATCTCACTTAGATTTTTGTGGATCAGCAAATTAAATTCCCTTGCATCACTGTATCAAAGCAGGAGGGTCAGACAGGGTTAACTCTGAATCTGTACACTACCAGTGCAAGATCTGTGGTCAAAATAGTTAACATGGTGACCAAGGTACAGTTGATCTGAACCTGGAATCCATTTACACAACTCTGGCTGGTTCACCTGTTTTTAGGTTCTTAAGAATAAATCAATTAACGAACCAATCAGTGAAAGAGGAAGTTTCAGTAATGCGCTCCACCTGACCGTGATGAAATGATTCTCGTTGTTGGCAGCAGGGAAAGGTATTTTTTCAACATGAACACAACAGTATGCATCCACCCACACTCACAAAGATGTTCTATCAAAATCCAAAGTGCCTGACAAGAGAAACATGATATACTTCCACATACTTTGAACAAAAGAAAAACATGCATCGAGGGAAATGTACTATGCAGTTTCAAAGCTGGGCTCCAGATTAAGGGAGGGACCCTCTGTAACACAAATATGGGGCCCCTCTGACTAATGTGCACGCATGAGGGAGTGACCAGACACATCCTTGTAACTGTCCCATCAGGCAGCTGTGTCAGGCCAGTAAGGTGTTATCCAATGCTTTTGTAATGACACGTTTAGCCTGGAAAAAGTTACTACGAAATGTGTTTATTGTTAATAGACTACAGGTTCTTCTCATGTAGTATGAAGCAATCGGATTTTATTTTGTCTTTTTTTTTTTTCTCGTCTGAGTAGTCTTTTGCAATATAGTATCTTTTCGGGAATTTGTAGAATGAATAGAATCACTGTTAAAATGAAAGAACTGCGCTGCTTTATCAAAGAAATTAATATACTAATGAAGGAATGATGGAACTTAAAAAGCTCAAATATAATATTTTGTTTCCATAGACACCTAAATGGAAAACAACAATGGAAACTTCAATTGATATCCCGTCTGTCCATTTCTCTGTGCTGTCGTTGTCTATTCCCAACATCTGCTTAGGGGAAACAATCTGGAAGTGATTGTCTCTTTTTTCCAGTGATGCAACTGTCCAAAGGAGGCACATCACACCCTGTAGTGAACTGTAGAACGTGCAGTTAATTGCATACTAATGCTAACTTACTAAAGCTCATTTAAGTAGTGCAGACAGATCGCACAATACCACTGCATACTATGAATCTAATTTATCAGTCTTTATAAAAAGGTGTGACCTGAGGCTTTAGATACTAAAATGATAGATGCTCATTTAAAATGTACACACTTTGGAACAGGCACATACTGTACATTCTGCAAGTGATTTACATCAGCCCACGTTGAAAGAATCCAAACTATAGATGGAGTAAAGCATACAGAGGAGAGGGAAGTCTGAGTGTGATTGTTGGGTTAGGATGCCCCCTGCTGCGGCCCTGGGGCCAAACCACAAACTCTAAAGTGAAATGAATCAAATAAAAAGCAAACTTTTCCGTTTCTATAATTGTAGAAATATGATTTATGTGGCCCAATTAAAGTTTTATGTTCAGCCATGTTTTTTCATAGACATAATGTGAACTACACATCTGAAAAGTACAAATAATGCAACTCTTAAAATGTATTTCAACATTGAATATTAACATATCTGCAGGTCTCTAGAATCTCATTAGTAATCTTAACAAGCTTCACATTTTTTCCGGCTCACAGAAGCTACAAGTCTACAAGCAAAGGACACCATGAATCAAGCTTTGAGTTGTTAGATATGTTCTTAACCGAATACTGGGGCCTCTGCAAAAGCTTAACTTAATTGATCTGCACTCAAATGTAATTGTCACTGCAACAAAAGGAAGTACAAGGACCGATCCAAAGTAAATTTAATAACCTTAAACTAAAATACCATACACATTATGAGCATCTACTATGTACAAGATGATGTATGTATGTTCTCCATAAATAGCAACTGCAAAATGTATTAATAAATAATTTTAGGTTAGGAAATTGCAGTCAATAATTTCAACAAAAATTGCACTTGAGGTTATGAAATCGGATGGTGTGTAAATAAAAACAAAATAAAAAAAACCTGAAGTGAGCAGATTTCAGCAGGTTTGTCACATGTTTCCGTGCAGTTTAGCTACATTTTGGCAAAAATGTGATGACCGTTGTAGGATTGTTTGCTTACCTTACCAGCACCAATTAGACTGATGATTCTTAAAGATTTAAATTAAGGTGCCTATTGGATGCAAATGTTCCATTAACATTGTTGTAATTTATCCTCTACAAATATAATATATTTTTCTAATATCTTTGTGACTCATTAGGGGACATATTTGTTGTACTCTGAAAGAATGTCCAAGCTATAATTGAACCTTTCTGAAGCTCCTTTTAGTTAATTTTATATTGTTTAATTCATAAGTCTATATATATCGTGCTATATTTAGCAACATTCTAGTATCTGGAAGTGGTTGGGAAGTGTCTGTATAAAGAATGGGAATCAATTACTGAGAGCAGACCTCCCAATGTGTCTCACATTGTCCAAATTCACAAGTGAAAACACTTGTAAGGGCTTAAAATAATTATCATTATCATATGAATGTTGTCTGAATGTGTTCTCCTCCTTATACAACCTGTTAGCCACGCCGTTGCGCTCTCTCTCTCCCTGTAGACAGGAAAGAAACAGAATGTAAGCTAAAGCGGAAGTACCGAGGAGTGTACCCTCTTGTTTCGCCAGTACTCTGCATAATGGGACGTTTAAAGAGAACGCTCTGTACTCGCTCTCTGCGCTTGTTTGTAAACTTGCGTCAAAAGCACGTGATCCCGCTGACGCCTTGCGGAGCGACGTCCAATCAGGACACGGGGGTGTGCGTGTGGTGGGCGTGGCTTGTTTGTGTTGCTGCGAACATGTCGATGGACAGGGTTTGTCATTAAAGGGACCACTCTGGATTTCATAATAACTGGGAGCTTGACGGGAGGTAATGGCAGCGGTGACGGAGTAGTAAAGGGACCGGACGTGTTACGAAAGAGGCGGTAAGCCGTCGTACCTTCCAAGAGATACTGCTTATACACTTCCATATACTGTACCGTCATTTATATGGATTTAGTTTACAGTGCTTCTATTGTTTTAGTGATTTGGCTGTTTAATTATGATTTGTTTCAAACTATTATACGGTTGTTGTTGTTTTTCTATTAAAGGAGATCATTTTTCGCATGATTGTGACTTTATAATCGCGATCTAGGCTAGTGCGCAATTTCCAGCGTTGTTTCTAACGTTACCCGGAAATAAGCAGGGTGTTTGATCACAGCTGTTTCCTTATGAAACATGTCTGGGGTGGATTTGTGCCAGATTTTTCTTCAGAGCCAGCGAGAGGGCAGGAGAGCAGGGTGGGATGGAGAGGTGTGCTGGAGGCTTGCTGCAGGAGGGTGTTGCGCACTTCAATATACCTCCAGCAGTGAGTGCGTCTTTGCAGCCATGCGGTACTGCGTAATGATTTAATTTATGTAGTAGATGTTGTTATTGTCTGTCTATGCTATTGGTTAGTCGTAGTTTAGACTTGAATATGGTTGATTTAAACTTTTTATATCTTTGAATGTTAATGTTAAGTTTTAAAGTTACAGAGGAGGGGAATTACTTTTAACTAGTTGTCATTTACAAAAAAACATCATTCATAAGGAAAATAATATTTTGGCTACCTTTTCAAGAATGTTAAATTATACACTTTGAAATGCGTCACTATTGCATCCTGCTGTATGTAGTTAATACTATTTGCAGCTGAGCATACTGCATTTAAATTGTAACATAATGTAAAATAAGTTGCCACTTCATTCAACAGCATTTTGTTGAATATAGACCTAAAGTTAAAATGTTATAAGATTGCTTTTCCCACTGTGCATTTGCAGAAATATGTCCTTCCAATAGTTAAAGAAAAGCCACTGTATTATTGATTCTTTCTAAAGATGCTTTTATGGTTTGTCAACATTAAGTGCGTGCGCCTCCTGTGCCAATACCTTGACTCAGATCCATCCATCCAGAGGTTTCTATGTCATACGCACTTTTTATTCCTGATGTAAACAAACCCTCCAAAAGCAATACCCTTACTTAACACAGGGTGGCATATTTGTGCAGGCTTAGATCTTTTACAGCGCATGAAGTTATTCAGATACAGTCTTCTTGGAATGAGTCGGATATTATTAGCATTAATGCAGCACTAATGAGTGATGGCAAAACAGCAGTTTGAACTACATCAGAGCAAGTGAATGTATGTTTCTGTTCATTTTGTGCCCTGTAACTTTGTTGACAGGAGAACTTGACGCATCCATCGGTCTCCTGACGTCAAAACCCCAATCCGACTGCAGTCGATTGACCGATGTGATTTGCTGACTGCTTCAGAGGCACAGTAAGAGAACATGTTGTTCAATGGTTCAGTTAACCTGTTTTATAGTATTCAAGTGCGAGGTGGAGCTAGTGGTAAATGGTCATTTTCAACATCAAAGTGTCACATTATACCTCTACAACGGTCACTTTTCTCTGACTTTGTCCAACAATCTGATGCCAGAAACAACTGAGCTAAAGGCTGAATGGAGACCTTTTAGTTCACTGCGTAGTACGTTTGACACGTCTCAAAATAACGGCTGGGATTTCCTCAGGACCTGACGAGGATGACGCTCTTCTTTTCCGTCATACAGTGCCTGATGCTGGAGCGCGTGCTGTCATCTCCAGAGAGAGCCTGTTTGCATTCTTCTGAGTGTTTACTGGAAACCAGGTAATAAAAAGATTAGTTTCAATAAAACACTGTAAGAACATTATACCTTTTTCTTGTATTTAGGAGATGTGTCCATTGTTCCCAATACAGTCAAAAGCAATGTCAATGGAGTCGACTAGGCTATTTTCCAAGGGAGAGATTAGGGTTTAGGAAGTAGAACAGGCATGGCTGATGGATGACATGGCTAAAATTAACTGCCCACTGAATGAGGAGCATAAATAGCAGAGAGGAAGGATCGGTACTTCAATGTGTCTTTAAAGCTGCAGCGTGTCTCTGTCAGCATAAACACAAACCACCAGCACAGTCAAGCTTCCTGTTCTCTTTACAGGCTGCATGATGTTGGGAAAAGCAATAATAACAAAGTTATCAACAACACTTCAATGGATATAGTAGGACTGCTACGGGCAAATGAGAGCCCATTAAGTGCATTATATATATATATATATATATATATAGTGCAAAGTAATGCATCACTATTATCAATCAATCAAACTTTACAATTGTGGATCATGAAAACAGTTGAAAAGACAAACATGCAGCAATTTGAAAATTTGAGACAAATACACGTGAGATAATAAAACAATGTCAAATAAAGACTATATTATTAAAATATAAATATGATCAAATAAAATTATACCACTTAAATACAATCAAATGATTTATTAATACAATAAGAATAAAATAGAATAACATTTTATAACCGAAGCTCAATAGAATAATGTAAAACCATGTCTAGACCATTCTTAATCACAGACCTGGCTGACTAGGTCGGCTCTCACAGTCTTCTAAGGAGAACATGTAGCACCAAACCAAGTGCTCAACTTGCGTTCATATTCCCTTGTGTTGTTTTAGTTACCTTGCATAGGATGCATAGACAGACCTCTTCATCCGAGAAGAGAAGATAGACCTCGATCCTCAGATCGATACCCTCGGCATCTACCAGTCTGCTCAGAGCAAACGTGCCTTGATCCCTCAGATCCCTCACATTTCTCATACAGCTCTCGGGTGAAAGCTGATTCTTTTGCCGATGCTCAACCTTTTTCTCAGTCCTGTAAAATGAAGCTGTGGGCTCCATATTCGCTGGCTCCAGTGGGGAATTTGGGTCTCACAAGCTTCAAGTACTTGAGGGAGGGGGAGGGGGGGGGGGGTGGTGGTGATGGTTTGTGCCTTGTGTGAACAATGTTTAGGTGGTCAGTGAGTCTGCACTTTTTTTTTAATTCCCACTCTAAAAAAGTGTTTTCCCTCCTTTTATCTACCCACAGCCCCTTCAGTCTGATTTCCATAACACATGATGAATCATCTGATCGAGGTATGTGAACAATAGGATACAGAATGCAAAGACTCGAGTTCTTAAAATGAACTCTGCTAATGTTTGACTGAACCAAAGCACACTATTTATAAGACGGGAACACAGTCCTTTTTAAAGGAACAGCTACATTCCTAGTTAACATTCAATACAATGCACTTGTGTATATGTATGTGTGTGTATGTGTGTATATATATATGTGTGTATATATATATGTGTATATATATATGTGTGTGTGTATATATATGTGTGTATATATATATGTGTATATATATATATATGTGTATATATATGTGTGTGTATATATATGTGTGTGTATATATATGTGTGTGTATATATGTGTGTGTATATATATGTGTGTGTATATATGTGTGTGTATATATGTGTGTGTATATATGTGTGTGTATATATGTGTGTGTATATATGTGTGTGTATATATGTGTGTGTATATATGTGTGTGTATATATGTGTGTATATATATATGTGTGTATATATGTGTGTATATATATATGTGTGTATATATATGTGTGTATATATGTGTGTGTATACATACATACATACATATGTGTATATGTGTGTGTATATGTATATATATTTAAAAAAAAAAAAAAAAAAAAGAAATGTACTAGTTAACAGGAATGTCTTTTTGTAATCTTACTGGTATTCTACAAGATTCATTATTAGTTTAACTGGATAACGGTATCATTTAGAATGGAAACAGGATGGAGCAGATTCCTTTTGGGCAGAGCTGTAGAAGGAAGCACCAAGAACTGAAAGAAGAAGTACATGTGTGATAGGCCTATTCATGGTGTCGGCGTTAAAGTCGCACTGAATAAGAAAACGGCATGTTTTCCCACATCAGAAATCACTGTAGTAACCAACATGTGGGTATTACCAAAGCATCATATTACAACATAAACGGACTATATAAATATTCCCTTTGCTGCAGACTGAGAGATAAGTGTTATCCCTCGTTAAGACTGTATTTAAAAAGCCAAAAGACCATCCGAGTGCTTATGCAACTGATACACAAGCTGGTGATGTGCCTTTAAAAGCAGTGGGTTGTCAGGTGATCGAGGAGGCTCAGTCAGCTCAGCCTCGCAGGCAGAGGAGCCAGTGCGTCTCTAGCCGAGAGCAGAGAGGAGTGCGCCAGAGAGTGAGTGAGTGAGAGAGAGAGAGAGAGAGACCCAAATGCAAGGGGACATGGGGGGAAAATGGGGACACTGCAACGTCACACTGTTGGGGAACGTGGAGCCACGGTGGTAGGGTCCCTTTAACTGCAGTCTGCTCATGCTACCTTGTCTTGTGTGGCAGCTAGCTAGTGTGTTTCTGCCTCAGCTAGATCAAGAAGTTGCATTATGTAGTTACAACTGTGGTGTAAAAGCAACGAGAATTAAGTGCTGCGTCACAGTCGGGAAGAGGAATAGCGTGATCTTGCGCGCGTGCGCGCATGTACATATGCGTTTGTGTGGGCTCTGCTCTGTATATGTGTTAGCTCGAAGTAGCAGACTAATAGCAGTTCTGCTGTTGCAATGAGATGAAAATAAAGAGTGCGTGTGTTTGAGAGGATAGCAGAAAGGCAGTGAGAGGGAGATACCAGGAGGGAGGGAGAGAGAGCAAGTCAGAGAGTGAGACACACAGAGAGAGAGATTTTGGATTAGTTGCTACGTCACTTTTTCATGTCAGGAGAAACAGAAGCTGAGATAACAGAAGCCCAGAGTCATCGAGTTTTTTCACCCGAAGTCGCCACAATGGTTTCGGACAATCTCGCCTTTCTCCTCCTCTTCGTCCTTGGTAGTTTTGTTCTGCTCTGCCCGTGTGTGTGTGTGTGTGTGTGTCTGTCTGTGTGTGTGCTTTGTTGGTCCTGTGAGCTGGTATCGGGAGTTTCAACATGGATGCTGAAGATGTGACAGTGTCTCTAGGTCTTGTTGTGATAACATGGTAAGGTGTGTGTGTGGTTTCGGTGGGCAGAGGTGCGACAAAGGGGTTAACAAAAGAATATTCTGGAGGATTCTTAATATCACAACGAAGCTCGGTCAGGAATGTTTTGCCGAGAATTATCAACGTATTCAAACATGCTTTTTTTTGCCTCCATCAGCTTAAGGAGTGCGGATGATTACATTGGTGAAGATCGGTGAATACAATCATGCATGGTGCCATCTGACCCATTATGAAACAGTATTAGACATTTAATGGGGAGTGTGCGCAGATGCAGCCAGGTGGACATTACAGCAGCCTTTTTAAAAAGACGACAGGATAAGTTCGTTGTTGAATTTTAGTCAAAGAGGGTAACCATTTAAGTCAAGAC
>NW_022280035.1:7310865-7323581 GCF_004355925.1 Anarrhichthys ocellatus | reverse complement strand
TCGGCCTTGTTTTTTTGTTTATGTCTTGGGCCGCTTTTCTGCCCCCTCCCACAGGGCTGCTGGGATTTTTCAGAAAAGCTTCCCAAGACATTTGTTTCTGCGTAGTTAGGAGAGACAAAGATGGTGACGCAGTCATTTTTGGGGCTGGACTTCTCTTCAACCAGTCCACAGCTTGTATCGAGCGACAGAAGAGGCTAAATGTCATGGCTCAGGATCAGAGAGAGAGAGAGACGGGAAAGGAGGAGAGAGAAACTGAGACCGAGAAAGAGAGAGAACTTGTTTACTTTGCTCTCTTGGTGGCGCTGCGTTGGCTTCTCTGCAGTTCGCATGCACTGGACTTCCTAAAGCTGCTGCATCACAGTCCATCGTGCCAGAGCTGGGAGGAGCTCCTCATGCTGCACAGCAGCGCTTTATTGGCTTATTGCAAGGCGGGCAGCTGGAGTTCAACATCTGATTGGTTAAGGAACACTGTTCTCTTCTACAAAGGCTTTGCAGTTGCAGAAACACTTTTCCATGGATACATGAGTATCATGTGTGTGTTTTATATGGGTTGAGCTGTTAATATATTAACAGTCAAATAAAAGGTTAACCAGTAAAAGTTAGTTTCCGCGGTAGGTTTAGAAAGCTAGTAAGAGATGAATCGGACATTAGTTATTACATTAGTTTTCATTAGAAGAGTCTAAATGAGTGATTTCATCAAAGTTAGTTCAGAGATACAGAAGTTTTGGGGAATTTTAATATTTTATAAGTGCCTTAAGATGAGAAGATTTTTTTATTTTTTTTTATGTGCATTTGGTGTAATCTAAAGTTCTGTCAATATTTGGCTCAATAACATAATCATGATCCCAGAGGCATCCAGAAAACCGCTGCTCTAGCCGATGCTGACCTTTCTGTCCAGGCCTGCCTCTCGTGATGCAGTGGGCCAACCTCATTGTGTCACAGGTACCGTCATTTCCCAATCATTTCCATCGTAGCTTCCTAAAAAGGGCAACAACAATGGAGCAGGTGTTGATTTCCAGATGAGTTTCCTTGAAAGAACTGCTAAAAGATGAATTACTGATGAAACTGGCAGTGATCCATTTAAATCAGATTAAATGTGTTTATGTGATGGCAGAATTTAAATTTTTTACTCCATATCCTTGCCTGTAGACCAATTTCAAATATTTGCATGTAACCTTCTGCGCACTGACTCAAGGCTGCACGAGCAGTTAATCAGAATTAATTAATTGGAAATGTAGCAATAGACACTGTCCCAATTCATACCAAATTATGAATTATTGTTCCTTCCTACAAATGTTCAGTGAGATATCGGCTCCTTTTTCTATGGAATTATGGGATGGTGTCTGTAAAATAATGAGTTACCCAGGCTGCCCTGTTCACTGGGAACTGTCAGTAAAAGAGAGCTGGTCTGCGTTGTGTGCATGCCTGACACTCTCTGATATCTGTGATGATGAGCAAGGATTTAAATCCGTAGACGAGAGGTCCTCTCGTTTTCCTCACTAGCAGTCCAACACCCGAAAGATGGCACACTTCTACGATGATGCAAGAGCGTGTGAGGCTGCCTGTGGTCTGCATTGCAGCTCCAGCCTCTCCAGTCAGCGTCTTTCTCTCCCTTTTCTCTCCCGCTCCCTCTCCTCTAAATGTGCTGATGGTATAACATACTGTACTATCACTGCCTTTTTTTTTTTTTTTTTTTTTTTTTAAAGATGGTCATAAAGGAGATGACGATTCTTAGCATCAGAGCTGGAGCTGGTTCTCTCTTCACCACTCTGGGGGGTGGGGGGGGGTTGGTTGGTTGGTAGGTTGGTTGGTTGGTTAGTTAGTTAACACTGCGGTTCGTTAGTCTACCGGGCTAAATATATGAGTCGCAGATGGAACTATTTGTGTATTTTAACGAGTATATTATTTTGTAGATGTGTTGAGAAGTGTAGCTGTACAAATTAAGTATTGTTCATGTTTCACTTCAGCTTACTCGCATCGCAATTTCCCGTAGGTTTTATATTGTTATTTCTCTGTAATTAAAGACCGGCTGTGGAGACGTTCACCCCTTTGGGTTTCCCCGGGGTGCTGCACAGTTCAATTCTCATTCTGTTGGTGGCCGCTCTCTGAAGGCTTCCTGTCCCTTTAAATCTGTTATAAGCATTACACAACAGGTCCAGTGGTGCACAAACAACCCTGAAAAAAGAAAAGTGACAGACAGTTGAGCCAGTCAGGCAAAGGAACCAGACACCTACGGACAGACCTCTGATCAGAGCCGTCACTGTGGCTACAGTGCAAACACACACACACACACACACACACACACACAGCCCTCGCAAAATAAAACGAAATGGCTTGGCCTGGTCCATCTGAACCCTGATAAGGACTTTTAAGGTCCGTGGGGATTTTCTCCTTCCTCTTATTGTGAAAATCAAAGTAAATAGTATGTTTTGGGCTGGGGCTAACCATTAGTATTTGTCATTGTAAACATGAAGAAATGAAGGCAGACACTGTGTGGGTGTGTGTTCTGGAGGGACACGCGGGGTTTGAAGCAAGACAATGAATTGTTAGCGGTCCTTTCTCCTGCATGCAAAGTGTAAAAACAGCAGGAGGGGAGGGGGAAAAAATAGGATGTTAGAAACGTTTGGGTAGATTTGTACTTTGTTGGAAGACTTGGCAACAAGTCGGTGAACTGGCCACTACCTGTCCTTGCCCCACCCTGTCGGTGCTTTTGTAGCTGCGCGCCTGCGTCATGGCTCTCATTTCCAGCGATTCACTGCCACTTCCTTGCTTTTTCCCGCTTTTGTAGTGGCCGGAGAGCAACACACTATCATCCTCACTGTTCTACCGAGCAGCAGAGAGAAGTGGACTAATCGATATCTGTATGCATAGAGCTGCAGGTGAGCTTGAAAGAAAGTTGCAGTGTTTTGTGTGTGTGTGTGTGTGTTCTTGTTTTGGCCATTCACACATCTGCGAAGCTCGGATCAAGTATCGGATCAGTCGCGTGGGTGTGTTGGAGACAAATGGGTTGTGTGAGAGAGAGAGGTGTGTTCTGGTGCCTTCTCGGTGGTTTTCTATTTCATCTCTCTCTCTCGCTTGCTCTCCCTTCATCTGCTTCCCTCCTCTCTGCTTTCTGTCCTGAATCAGAGCGGTGAATCAAGCTTCTTCCTGGGCGAGAGCGTCAACCGAAACCATCCCAGCGTGCATTACATTTGAAGTCTCTGACAGTCTCCCAGGATGCTGATGGGCTTCTGTCAAAATCAAGGTAGAGACAGACAACATTGAAACGCCTATCACTAATTCATCAGCGTAATGGAAACCAATGTTTAAAAAACAAATTGTTCAACTTGCAAACGGTAAGGCCTCCAGGTGAACCAAGACTTAACACGGCAGCGCATCTAACAGCTGGTGCCTCTTCAGGTTCCTCTTTCAGGTAATTCTACTTTGAAGTAGTTTCTGGTCTACCGCTGCCTTGATCGGTTAGTTTGCGCCATTGTGGGACTTTTGGTTAGTTTGGATTCAGCAAAGTCACACAAACCACAAACAAACTAACCTATTGACCCATGTACTGTAGGTTATACACTGACCATCCATAAGTACCTCATAACCCTCCTCGAAACACCCAACTATCCCTTAAAGTCAACTTTCCCAACTAAAAGAACAACAGTCTGTTGTGTTGTATTATGGGTGTTTGTTTAATGCATAATTCACATCTGCAAACAGAACCTGCGATGGGTATTTTCTACATTTCATACGATTATGTATAATCGACTGTTCCATAAAAGATGCTACTGAGTACCACTCCTGTGTGATAACATGTACTTACATGATGAGAAATAGAAGTCTAACTCTTAATAATTAACAGTAATTAATAAGTAGACTATGGAGATCCAAGTTTTTTTCAATTCCCGCTTCCATAACCCATTTTTTCCCTCTTGAAAATATAATGAATACATTCCAAACAAAACGGTTGTTTGTGTCGCAGACACCTAAGTCTAGGTTTTCTCTCGGGCTACTGCAGTAGCTGTTTCACATCTACAGTAGGCTCTATTGATTTACAGTACATGTAGATATCAAGCTCCGTGCGTGTGTCTGCTGCTGCATCTGAACCACTCCTTTCTTCTCTCAAACAAACATCTTCTTGTTTCAATCAGTCTTCTGGAGGATGACTTGCTTCTCGGGTCAAGCTAACAGCGAATCAAACTAATTGTTTCCCACAATTTCCTGCTCTTATTAATGTCAGTTTCCATTACTTTTTAGATTTGAGGGCGCTTTACGCCACAGAAGGATGCTTTTTGTCAGAAGTGCCCTCCTTGGAAGCTGGTTTCAGATGGTGGCTTAGAGTGTTGTCATCTATCTAGCACCATTTGAAATCAGTGTTCTTGGGGTGGGAAGTATTTCACTGGCCAGCAACAGGAAGTGTCGCATGAGGTGTCCGGAGCTAAAGGAATCACTTCTTGAAGCGCTACAAACCACCACTTGATGACCAGTGATGTTCTGACAGCTCAGGCTCTTAGTCCTTTCTCCAAGGTTGACCGATTACTTTTGGTGTTCAGAGTCTGCTTATGTTTCTAGCACCATTTGAAATCGGTTACAGTGAAGGACAGATCTCATCTTACCCTGTGGAGGATTTAGCAAGTAAGCTGTGCTCTTTATTTTACAGACTGTAGTACAAATTACTGTTTAATTACAAATTAAACACAATAACTCACCCTGGATCTTACATTGATATCTGGACTGATGTTTGCAGTGGAGGAGGAAGTATTCAGATCCTTTTACTTAAAGTTAAAGTCACAATACCAAACTGTAAATATACTCATCGTCAGTGTATAGGTCCTGCACTTTACTGAAGTGAAAGTACATAAGTATTTTTTGCTACATGTATGTAAAACATCAATCTGCAAAGTAACGAAACGGTCAAATAAATGTAGTCGTGTAAAAAGTACAATATTTCCATTGAAATGTAATTAAAAATAAGTGTTCCATGAAAACAGGTGAGTTCAAGTACCTTGCAAATGTACTTGGGTACTGAACTTAAGTTCATGTACTTGTTACATTCCACCTCTGGATGTCAACTTGATCAAGGGATCATTTGAAGAATTGTCTAGTGAAATCCACAAGGTGGCACTGTAGTATAAAATATTAGTGGAATTATGTCCCAGCCATCATCGGGTCAATCACAGGGAGACAAACAATCATTCACACAGCAACAGTGCTAACCACTGCATCGCTGCGCCGCCCGGTAAACCATGTTTGATTTTCCAGCATTTATAGACTTGAAAGTGAATTTTTCTATTGCTGATATTTAGCAGTTTACTGCCCTATATTATACAGTGGCTTATTCAACAATAACATTAACTTGATTTATATAGCATCTTTAAAAACAGTTTGTAAAGTGCTTTGACAAATAAAGCTGAATACATGGCGATATAATAGAGCCTTATCGCCACCTTTAGTTTGAGACCTCCACTTTGTTACAGCCAGAAGGTCCCCACCTGAAGATCTACGGCTATTCAAGGTTAGCCACACATCTGTAATATTTAGTCATAAGCAGAGCTTCTATACATTAAGAGTATACTGTGAACGCATCATTGTGTGGCTCATGGGATCAGGTTAACCACTGACTGCAGGGTTGGAGGTTCAATCCCTGGCTCCTGTCTTTGTCGAGGTGTGTTCCAGATAGATATGCAGTCCATATACACATTACATTATCGTTTCATTACATTTTAGTTGTTTGTATTGATTACAAAAGGTAGTGCCAATACAAAAATCTGCCTCAATATAATACAAAAGTCTTGTGATGTTCTGTTACAAATGTTAGTTTAGTAACTACAGACTTATGAGGCCAGTGTGCTATATTCAGTGATCAGTCTACGCCAAAACAATGCTAAACATGGATAATTATTCAGCATAAGCAATCTAAGGTAGACCCACAATGAAACCTTCATTAACAAACTTACAACAGTTATTTTCCATTCTTTTTTAGGTGTGAGGGCGCTTTACGCCACAGAAGGATGCTTTTTGTCAGAAGTGCCCTCCTTGGAAGCTGGTTTCAGATGGTGGCTTAGAGTGTTATCTATCTAGCACCATTTGAAATCGGTGTTCTTGGGGTGGGAAGTATTTCACTGGCCAGCAACAGGAAGTGTCGCATGAAGCACTACTCGGCTGGGCTACAAACCACCAGTGATGTTCTGACAGCTCAGGCTCTTAGTCCTTTCTCCAAAGTTGACCGATTACTTTTGGTGTTCAGAGTCTGCTTATGTTTCTAGCACCATTTGAAATCGGTTACAGTGAAGGACAGATCTCATCTTACCCTGTGGAGGATTTAGCAAGTAAGCTGTGCTCTTTATCAGTATGATTTTTTTTTTTTTTTCCATTGCTTACCTTACTTTGACTTTTCTTCATGCCTTTTTTTATTGCATATTTGATGACGCCTCCCCTCAAGTTCATTCAAGTCAAAATGCTTTAGTCGTCCTTCAAGGGGCAATTCAAGGCAAGGTCTTGTGCAAACAGAAATATATAGTGTTTTTAATGACATACTATAGGATGACTTTTACGACTTTTTGGTGACGACTATTGACTTAAAAAAAACCACTTTACATGACTGACTTTTTATACATACTATTCTATGCCTTTGTCTCGACATACTATACTTTTTTAGGGCTATTTGACACTCTTCTGACTTTCTAAACTGTTTCATTTTTCATGACACTTGATGTACTATGTTTTATGAAATACTACAACTTTTGACTGATCCAATTCTGTTTTATAAACCACTGTCTTTTTAAATGATATACCATATGTTGTGAACACTATTGTGTGGGTGGTTGTGGTTCTGGATGTCTCAGGTCTCACGTTTGAAATGGTTCCCAATGGTCAGCCACATCTAGCCTGTGGTGTATGAGTCAATGGGAGAATTGGAGGAGAAAAGTGTTAATAAAGGCAGTACACTTGCATTGTTTGTCTGTTTTATTTCATTATTTACAAAAGCTAGTACCAACATAAAAACCTGCCACCAAATAATCTTGCCGAGATGTTCTGAAAAACATTTTTTCAATAAATACAAATGATCCGTCACCACAGAAACCACGCCCGTGTCCCAAAACTTTTAAAGTATGCTTCTTCGTGTGTGTGGAGTCAGACAATATTAAACTGACACTCTAGAAGAGACGTCTACAAAGCCAGTACTTTGAGGGTGGGCGGAAGTTTTAACTAATAATTCTTTGCTTAAATACATTTGGTGAAGTTATAGTGCTACACAGAAAACTGTGCCAAACATGGCATTTAACATGGCTATTTAGCATAAACATTAAGCTAAGGTGGGCCCACAATTAAGCCCCCATTAAAAAACAAACAACTGACAAGCTAAAACACTTGGCTTTTTGCATTAAGGCATATGGAACGGGCTATATATTTAGGCAATACTTGATTCTTGGATTATCTCTAGGAAGGTGGAAGTTTAATCTACAAAGAGGAGGCCTCAGCAGGTCTCTTTTACACAAATGTCTTTTCTAATGAATTCATTATTTCCATTTCAGCTACACGAATGGTGTCATTTCTAATAAAAGTAAGTCCACCGTGTTCCTAAGTAAAACTCAGGTCTCAGCCATTTTGAGTGTTTCAGAGTTTAACACAAATCAATTTTAATCACAACAGCAGTATTCAAAAAAGGTCAAGCATGGAAACATTCTTTACCGATTTTGCTCGTTTGATGTCCCCGTCGAGCTAAATTGACCAAAGCTATGCCCGGAGCAGTGCAAACCAACACGGAGTTAGAGCCCCTCTAGCGAACATGAAATCTCCCTCCTTCATAATTATACCATTGAATCAGTGCTGCGATGTAAAGGAAAGGGAAGTCATCCCAAACATCACTGAATTAAATTAAGTGCAACAGAAAAAGTAGTTATGAATTATTGTCAACAAACTAGAAGAGTAGTGGCTCATAAGCATGAGTTACTGCAAGTATTCAGCGCCATTTGCTGAGCTTTCTGAATCTCAAGACTTTTCAGCGGCTTTCACGAGACTGTGTGCCGTCCACGTGCACATGGACGACGCAGGTACATTCAAAGACTCGTCTAGTGGCACCATCTCCTCAACCGGCCGCTCTTACAGCAAGCAGTGCGGCACCAACAGGACACCTACTACAGAGAACAAGAGAAGCAGAGGAAAGGAATCTAAATTAGACAAATTGTAAAAATAAAATAAACTACAGCCCTGTGAAAGAGGAACAAATTAACTGAAGAGTCAAGCAGGTCAGTTAGCAGCCCATGGAAGGAAAAAAATATTAGTAATACATGGATATACAGTATGAAATATTAAAGCTGCTGCCAACATTATCTGTTCCTTTGGCATAACTGGCCCGTCTTCTTACCGAGAGCGCTACCTCCTCTCCTTCTTTTGGAACGGCATTGTCAGGATAGCTTCTCCCAGAGCTGTAATCCAATAATGACTGATCAGCGTTACTGCTTATGAACAACCAGGCACACAAGAAACGAGAGTTTCAGGAAGCCCAGAGAAACACCTTCCCCCCCACAAGACTACAGACCGCCCATCTCCTAAGACAACCTCACAAACACACACACCACATCTCGTCTGCTGCTTTCCATCTGTGCCCTATAGCACGAAGCATCTAAACACTACCCATTCATTTCTAAGAGCTAAAAATCAACAAGTCACCACAACATCAAAGACACAACAGTTCAAATAATAAGATTACTGTATTAAAGAAAATAATAAATAGTAAAAATGTGAACACCTCTTCTGCAGAAAGTAAAACGACTAATACCAACAAATGCTCTGTTGTCATATTATATGGCCTCCATCTTTTCATTGAGGGGCCGAGTTGTGAAGCTTCAATGCAAGTTTCCAAACTGTATACGCAGTGATGCGACGGGGTTTATTACGTCTTTAGCTTTGAAGACACTCCTAAACAGCGATTAGGCGTTGCATACAAATAACTCCACCCCAACAGGAAACAAAAACAGTTTCCTCAGAAACCAGACGTACCAACAGTCACTACTTCCTATTTTGCAGAGATAAAATCGGCCAACGTTTAAAAACACAGAAAGGCAATTTCAAGCAGAAACTACAAATCATACTTCAACCGAACAGCGTTTCTGTTGATTCTACAATTAGACATAATGTGCCTTCTGCTTACTCAGCATCAAGCATGCAAATTACACTAGCATTGATGACAGAAGTGCCATGCGACCAGTAGCTTTCCTTAAGTTGTGATTCTTAACTGGACAGACCCTCGTTAAAAATGTATCATCTATGCTGCACTTTATTAAAACAACTATAAAAAGGCATTTGGGGCAGAGCTCTTTCTGAGTGACCAACAGCTCTGTGTAGGAGTGTTTTGAGGGCTTATTACAGCACTCCTTTATGACAACATTGACACTGTGTGGTAGAGAACATACCGTTGTTAAAAAGCCTATCAAATGCATCCAACTTCGACATGCAACGCTTGACAGACAGTGAGCTTTGACAGTAAGAAAAGCACTGGGACAGAAAAGGTTGGAAAAGCGTCGACAGAGATCTACCATCTTTGACAAATGGTCCGAGATGTTCTGCAGAGATGAATTAAACAACATTTTACCGTCGTTTGTTGATTGCCCGAAGTCTCCAGATAACCAATCCAACGATAACGAGGACAATAACAATGACTATTTTGAGGAGAAGAAAAAAAAAAAAAAAAAAAAAAAATGATGTTTGAAGATGGTGAGCCATGAGGCCGACAGATGAAGAACCATTTAAAATGCCAAACATGGAAAGGGTTAGATTGGTAATTTTTTTTAAAATTAAATTAATGCTTTTGCTCTTTGTTAGAATACAAATTTAAAAATGAAAACCTGATATGCACACTCCATAGAAACACGGACATCAAGTACCGAACACAAACTACAGTAAAATGACACATCCGGACATCACTACACGAGTATGCTCTAATGGCTGAATGCGTCACCTTGTTATCTCACGATGCCCGCTCTACTGTAATACAACCATGCTGCTCTGAGACCATCGTGATCTTATTTGGGTCAACATTACCTCTTTACAGTCTTGAGCTACTGTTAAATTAGCAAGTGGAAACTTACCAGCCAAAACAATAACCAACACTTTCACCAGGTTTCCATTGTTGTCTGTAAAAAAAAAAAAAAAAAAAAACAATGAATAAGGACATAATTGTGTCAAACAGTGGTTTGGGTTAAACTACAATGCTGATCTGTAACTGTTTAAAACACTAATTAATTGAATTAATAAGAGATTACTTTGAGGACTTACGAGGTTTTTCATCCAGGCCAGTAGTACCTGAAGTAGAGATGTACAAACAAATGATTAAAAAAAACATCCAGTCCATCTCCTGTATCTCACACAGACATATCAACGAGGGCTCAGCAAGGTCTCGAGGAAGGTGTTAAGGTGAAAGACATTATAGTGAAATAAATGGCGAGTGTGTTTTGACTGCTGCGACTTAAAAAGTGTGTGTGTGTGTGTGTGTGTGTGACTTGATGACTGCTCTACACATTCTGTCATTAACCACGTCATAAGCAAACAAACAAATAAATCTTACCTTTTCTAAACTGATATAATCCATTCATTTGCCAAATAAATCCATGAATTTGTCAAATACTGTACATAAAAAGTTAGCGTGCCATGAGTTGGCGAGCAAGCAAGTCAACGAATAAGGAAATGTACTTTTGAATACAACAGACTGATTTATGGATGGATGTCACAATACGTAAGCACACGTCATATCTAGAGTTACAGGAGGAAAAGATTGTTGCATTTTGACATAAAAATACAAAGACATGTTTTTATCGTTAAACAGGTACACACGGATGTGATCTGAAATGTTTAAAAGGCATTTTTCATTCAACCTTGACTTTAACACAAACACTGATAGTTTGATCCAAGATATAATACTGTAAAATAGTGTGACCCTTTTTGTTTTGTTTTTTTGGCACAAACAAATTGCAACACTTTATCAGGAGACACTGTTGGGCTTTAGATGGTTCTTAAGCATTAACGTGGACTTTACCTATTGTTGTCTGGGTGGTAGAAGGACATGTGGTGGTTGATAATCTGAATACTGTTTTTGCAGTATTCAGAACAGTGTTATCATCAATTTCGTCATATTTTTTAATTAAATTCCAATGTTTTCTTCTTGTAAAAAAATATATATGAACTGTAATTGCGTAAGCTAGTACCAACCAATTGGAACCAAATATATCATGAAACAGCAACACCACAGGCCAAGCTTCTGAACTAGTCTTAGCAAAGAGAGGATGTTGCAAGTAATGTCAGGGATTCATCCGGATGTTTTTAATTCAGCATTTTTCATGCAGTAATTTCATAACATAAATAAAAGGTGCATTTGAGCGAGAGCATAAACAATTGTGGAAACCATCTTTTTGGTGCCATGTTTTCTCTCTGCTCTATCTCTCCCCAGTTTCCATTCAGGTGCCACCCTTTTCACTGGCTTTTTTTTTTGTTTATTCATCCATTGCCCATGACTCTCCCCCTCGAGTTGTTTACACCGTTACTCCCCTCATCCCCCTAGACCGTAATCGGGGAACGTAAACGGAATCAAAAAGGAAAAAGACAGCAAAGTATATAGAACCTTATGTGATAAAGCTGATCGCATAACAGAATGCAACGGCATCTGGATTAGTATAAAATCATCAACGGTGAAATGTAACAGGTTGACTTTTCTTGACAAACCTCATAGATACACGCATTCATTTTTTAAACCTTTTTAGATCACATCCCGATCATATTGTGCACTAATATTGTATCTAACAATATATATTTTTTTTTATATTAAAATGTAATAATCTGTTCTTGTAAAACAAAATATGAAACGTAATTACGTAAGCTAGTACCAACCAATAATATTATAACATACACACTAAGACCACCACATACTCATAATAAAAACACATCTGATCGCGTCTTTGTGGTAGGCTATTTGTCCCTCCCCTCTTCCACTGTGATTGGACGGCTGGGTAAAAAGTGACAGTGACAGGTGCCCAGGGAGTTTACCTTGCCTAACGCTTAAGTCGGGCCCTGGTGCTCTACTCTCATGAACCAGTGTATTTCACCAGTGTTTGGCAAGTCACGACTCGGGTGTGTGACACAACTATTGCTCAGGACCAAAGAGCTACAGTGTTGAGAGTGAAGTTGTTTGTTTGAGCGGTTCTCGAGAAACACCACAGGCCAAGAGAGGATGTGTGGTAATGGACTGGCAAGTAATGTTATGGATTCATCCTGACATTTTTAATTCTGCATTTTTCATGCAGTAATTTTACAACATAAATAAAAGGCACATTTGAGTGACTAAACAAAGCAGTACTTTTCATTTATGACTCACGTTCACATGTTGGAAGTCCAGGTAACCACTGACCGTCTACTCCACATGTTAGGGTGCGCTCTCCTTTCATAGTATACCCAGATACGCACCTATAAGTCACCGTAGACATGTATTTGTGAGGAGGCCGAGAACCCCCATCCCAGGCAGCATTTTTTATATCGGGATCTTTGCACTGAACCGCTGCAGGCAAAGAACAAATTAAATAAACATTAATATAATTGCCCAAAACAACCTTCTCCACAGTATGTGAGTCCATCTGTCACAGCTGAATTTACACTGTGGAAAATGTTGAGAAAGGGTTGGGGGGAATGTTTTAACACCTCATAGATACACTTAGTCATTCTCAAGTCAAGAAGGAATTAAAAAA
>NW_022280035.1:7265562-7310855 GCF_004355925.1 Anarrhichthys ocellatus | reverse complement strand
TCGGGATCTTTGCACTGAACCGCTGCAGGCAAAGAACAAATTAAATAGAAATTAATACAACTGCCCAAAATAACCTTCTCCACAGTATGTGAGTTTATCTGTCACAGCTGAATTTACACTGTGGAAAGTGTTGAGAAAGAGTTGCGAGGGAAAAAGTAAAAACGCTTACAGACACATGTTGGAGGAGCGGGGTTAAATGTTCCATCCTCTGAACAGGATAATGATTTTGGTCCATCGAGTGTATAATCGTTGTCACAACTGAACTGTACAACTTGTTGGAAGTGATAGGATTCCTGTATTGGACTGAAAGTGCCAGCCACTACTGAATCTGGCGGACTACAATTCACCACTGCAAAATAAAAGTGATATCTATTAGAATGGAACTAGAAACGGAGTTTATATTTCGTCATGTGCCCTGTATTAACACACAGAGATTACCAACCTTCACATTCAGGCAACCTGCCATGCCACCCTTCAGCTCCACAAATGATGTTGAGACTTCTGCCAACCAATCTGTGACTAATTAGGGAATAAAAAATAAAATAAAAAAATTTGACTTCGGACAACAAATGTCAAGAAGGATCAGTGTTAGCCCTTTGATTTAGCATGACAACACTGACTGATAAGCCCTACTGAACACCCACATTGATCAGAATAACTTTTTTGATTTTGAAAACATAATGGGTGCTGACATTTTAGAGTTAGTTAGATTTCACAATTAGATTAAAAAACAAATTTTCTGAACATGAGCCATCAGATTATTACTAACCCAGGTTTGCAGGTCACCTCTAGTTTAGCGCCAAAGTCACTCCCTTCAGGGTAACCAACATGTCCATTAGCCACTTCTCCAGCATTGCCACAGCTCCTTACTGAAAAAAACACACATTGTGTCCGAATGACTCATAATCTATTCATCCAGAATGTATTTGTTGGTTGAACAATATTTACCAGAAAAACAAAACAATAATAATGCCAGTTTAAACTTGTTAAATATTGTTATTATGAATTTGAATGTAAAAATAAAGTGCCGATATTCACTCTCGCATTTCAGGTTCACAGGACTCCAACTGCCATCAGTACAAGTAATGATTGGAGACCCTCCTCTGGTTATGTAGCCAGTATCACAGGCAAAAGAAACTTTGAGCCCATTTGGGAACGTTTTCAAAAGAATGTCACTGCCCTTCAATCCCATGTTGGCTCCTCCTACTGGTGCGGAGCAGTTTTGAGCTATAAAGAAAGAGAGCGAGAGATTAACACCAGACGCGAGGACAAGATGACGTAATACTAAACACCAGTTTGTGTATAATCACACAGGATGTTATAAGATTATCCGCTCTACTCACCTTGAGCGTTAATGGCAAGGGCAAGACTGCTCAGTAGTAAGAAGTAAGCGACACTCATGGCGGGATCTGGAAAGTCTGACTGAAGTCAATGAGCTTTGTGGCAAAGACAAATAATAACTTGGTTAACATGGTTCATGCTGGCGCTGATTCCACTCAAGCCAATCACACACACGCAAGTTATCAATAACAGCGAGTTGCTTATGCTGTGTCGCCCATTTAAGAAAACGTAACGTCTAACTGCATTACAAATATTTCAATTTTAGCCAATTAGCGTGACACAGCTTATATACCTAACCTTACAGAGATAATTCACAACTTGTCTGTAGCTGCAGTTTCGACTGGCAAATTCGGCATACGTTTAAAAATGAAAGTGACAAAGATGCCACTGTAACAGCCCGTGAAACTACATCATGCATGTGGGCGGCACCGTGTCACGGCTAAACTAACGGTGTAAAAGACGAACTTTAACTTCCGTTTATGTATGATCTACGCCGAATCACCAGAGGATCCCCGGGGCACGGGGGAAACGTTAAATCGCGTTCAATTGCGTTTTTTTAATTCGCTCACTATCAACACATTCTCAAATTCAGTGGAATCGCAACGGTTCCCGTCAACACAGACTGGGTTAAGCTAACGTTATTTAGCTATCGTAACATCAACAAACGTCAACGATACATCGTTTTAGTCGCGTTTGAGCGGTGTCCCGGTTCCGTTTTCGGTTGGGTTCGTAGCACAGCTTGTTATAAACAGCGGATAATCGGATTTCACTTACCCGAGTACATGTGAAGAATCACAATGGCAGCAGCTCAACGACAATGGTGAATTTGGTTTCCGTCCTCACGGCTGCCTGACTTGACTCCTTGTCGGAAATAGGCGTGGCCTTTTAATCAGTGACGCATCATCATATCCTCAATTTCACAACCATACAGTCTATCTCTCAATGCAGTTAGCGCATGGAACTTGAATATTGACGAGACAAAGTTATGGATCACGATGTAGGATGAGTTCATGAAAACTCCCAACAATACAAACGCACTTTTATTAATGCCAATCATTTATTTACTGTTTAAAAATACTCGGTGACAATTATAAATCACACATTCACATTCAAACTCCTGAATAAAAATTGGACTAAAGTGTTAGCTCTGTCAAAATTATGCATAATGCCCCATTTCTGAATAATGCTATCACATAACTGGATTATAATTATTGATACATTGATGTGTAGTCTAAATTAATGTTTTAGGTCGAGCTGATTCACACTACTTTACAGAGTATCTTAACCGGTAATAAAGATTTTGCCCTAGCAACATATTTTGTAAAATAATATGTTAAGATGTCAAAATACTTTGACCTCTCCTGTAAACATTCGTTTCATTTGTCATTTCATTTCAATACTCATTACATGTAGTTTGAAATGTTAAAATCTGTCTAAAATCAACGCCATGAGTCATGGGGTCATGTTTCTTCTCATGGCCAGTCACAATCCGCCAATTATTTCAATGGTAACAAGGCATTCATAGAGCATGATGTAATAGACCCAACCCTGGCAGGGTCAATATGAGGAAGTGATGTACTTCCCACTTAGCTTAAGTTGTTGGCCTTTTTAGGAAATGTCCCTCTTTCACTATTATTCTCACAAAGCCCATTTCCCTTTTAAGTCACTTCCAAACTCTAAAAAATAAGACAGGACTTATGTAAGGAAGTTTTGAAAATTGAAAGTTGTATTTTTAATTATTTTGACAATGTTCCAATGTCAGTACTGACTTAGGGACCTGCAGCTTCTAGCACTGAGAATAGATGTTTCCAGACACCAGGCCACCGCCCAGTCATATATATCTCCGCCAACCCTTGGAATTTTGATCAAACCAACTAAGACAATACATTTCCGTGCCATAAAACACCTCACCGCTGAATCATTGTTTGTGCAAGAGATTCGTTTAAAATATGTGGAAAGAGGTATTTGCATTTCTTTAGATTCTGAAAAACTATCCATGTGTACATAAGGCTGCATCACTCATAGACTCTAGATGGAACCTGTAACTGGTTTACATTAACTGAAACATAATCTGCAACAACAACAAGCTTTATTTACACACACACTTTCATTGGATTGTCTCTCAAATCAATCTCATGTATCAATATAAAGCTAACATACTAGAAGTCAGTGCTACTGCATGGACTTCATTAGTTTTGATCATTGTGGAGATGAGAGCCGTGCTGTTTGTGGTCAGGATATGTGGGTTTGGCTTTCTGTTGTAAAAATTACAGGGCCTGAAACACGCCCCCTTTTCCTAACATTCTATTGTATGACAGGTTTACATGGAAGAATGGAATGGAAATAAACACTCAAACTTCCAGTAAAGCATTTGCTTTACTGGCCTCCTTACTCATCAAGAGTCATGGTCATCTTTCCTAGCTGGCATTAAAAAAGTTGTTTGCCTTTATTTAAACTATTCCATTCTAATATTATGTTATAAATACAATATTATCATAGTGACCTAGTAATTGAGCATGAACATGTGGTCAAAGATCATTCCTCTTTTTTCACCTCTTGGTAAGGCAAGCAAGGGCCTCAGATGACTTGTAAAAGTTATTATTTGTGATAAACATCATCGTTATGACCCAGACTCTTTACAAATCCTCACGTGTTATAAAAGAACCATGGTAAAAATAATAACACCACAAACCAATGTCACATGAGCTGATATGACTTATGAACGACTGCTGTAAAAATGAGGTCAATGAGCCAATTGGGGCATTGGCCTGGTACAAACTCTTCTCTTCCTTTTGGCACGTTTGTGTCTTGCTTTGGTAGCTTTGAGTACTGCGCACAAAAATATCAATATGGACACAAAAGAACCCCAACGCAGCAATGTATACCAAAACGGCACTCCTGTCCATGCCCTGTGAAAACAAAGATTTGATTGGTGACTGATTTTCACTTTGTGGATCCATTCAAAGATATATTAAAGGTGCTAAAGACACAATTCAGAGCATATTTATTGCCTCTCAGCGGCTCTCAACATAGCGTCGGCTGATTTGGCGGCTTGCAGCTAACGATGCTAAAAGTGCAAAGAGTGCAAACAACAGCAACAGCGAACAGTGTTTATCTGATTGGGATCTGGCTATATTTTTCTACAGCAAATAGTTGTTTGCTGCTATATGCTCTGAATATCGAATAGAGAACCTTTAATGAATTAATCTAAAACATATAGTGTTGTAGTCTAACCTGCTGAAAAACGGATCTTGACCAGTTTGATTGATTGGTAAAGACCTGTTTCTTGTGTTTCTTGTGTCAGAGTGGATTTTCATGGTAGCTTGCCAGGTAGTCAGAGGTGGAGTTGTGGCAGTGGTGGTGCTCATTCTGTCGTCACAGTCATAAAGGGGTTGGCCTGATGAGCAAAAATAACATTACAATGGAATTCTTTCATGAGCTTGTGCTTTGTGCAATAACAGTTTTAACAAATCAGATCCTGTCAGTCCATTCTGTAAAGCCTATATAATGTATTACAATCATATCGAAAGCCCCTTTTTGTATGATTTTGTATTGTAATTTTTGAAATAAAACAATCCCATTATAAACTAGTGCAGTGTACTGTATGTGTCATGTATGTGTCATGGGTCAGATGGGAGGTTGATTAGGGGAAGGGTTGGTATGCACTCTGTTTGCTACAGTGTCTTTTTAAATACGGCCACTAAGGATCACCAAAGTCAAACCCAGCACACTAGGGCTTTAATTCATTATATAAACAATATACAGTATAGCTAACAATAAACATTTTTAAATAATCAAAAACATAGGCTTCACAGTAACTGTTACTAATTCTTGTTTTGGCGAGAATACAGCATCACATCTGTGCTTACCCTGCATAGTAACTACATAGACACAGCTGCGGTCTGCAGGCATCAGCACCTGCACAGAGAGGACGTCACTCTCCTGACTGCTGATGTTATTACTGGCAACACAGTAATAATCGCTGTCCTTCTGTACTGTGCCACATTCTAGGTGCAAGTCTGACGAGCGGTGGAGCAAATAATCGTGGTGTGTGCGTTGGTACCAGACGTAACCAACACCTGTGCCCTTTATGCAACCACAGCGCACCGTCACTGACTTCCCCCAGCACGTTAGCCTGTCCGCCAGAGAGCTCAAGGGCTGAAGCCTCGGTTTAGATACTGGAACTGGGAAAAAAAGTAGACCGCAATATATTTGAATTCAGCTTTACATTATATAGAAATACATTTCCTGTGTTCCATGTTTCCATGTTTCTAATTATCTGGTCTCAATTTTAACTCGTCAAATACCGACGATTGGTCAGTGCCAGTAGGCATCTAATATCAACGCATTATTAACTTCCTCGCTATTTTCCTAAACCTCACCTAACCTTTTTTTGTTTTGCCTAACCTTAACTTCCCGTGGAGACAAACGTTTATTATGAAAAGAGGCTAAGCATACAACGAGTGGAAGATGACGTGTTGTTGTTGACATGTCCAAACTGACGTCAGAGGGGTACCTCACAGTTGTAGTTTAGGGCCACTGACCAAGCATCGGTATTCGAGGAGTTGGGGCGTGAGAATGTGTTTCTGATATTGTGATTCTGATTTATTCTTACCTTCAGTGATGACCACATTAAGTGATGTCATGATGTCAGCATATATTTTGTCGATCCCAACCCAGTACACTCCAGTGTCGTCAAATTGGAGATCCGTGACTTTCACAATCAGCCCTCTTCTTCTTGCATCTATTATGTGAGACCTGCGTGTGTTTTTAGTTTTACTTTCTGAATCTACCAAAATCTCACAGGTTTTTCTAGAGTTCCCTCGACACCAGTACTTTTTACTGTACAGGAATCGGGTTGTGTCGTAATTGCAGATTAGGTTGAGTTCACCTCCAATATGTGCTGTGATGTAGCTTTTATCACACTGGAGCTGAAGACTTGCTGTAAGACAAGAGTCCAATCAGAATGAAACTGCTCACAGCCACAGCAATCAGATACATAACTTGTTCCAGGCTGTTCCACAATAAAATCAACTTTCAATTTAAGGAATTTCATTGTTATTTTTTTACCCACATTTTAATATTAACCTTGTAAGCTTTGCAAAACATGTAAAACAACAATGGGTCACCCAATGTAAATTCAAAGTGCATGTGGGTTGGCATCACATATTGGTTTTCAGCTACTTTAAATGAAACTGAAAATGTCCCATATGAAATAACATTTGCACATGTAAATACTTTTTTAAGAATGACTGTATGTTGTAAGACTATAACATGATAGAATGCATATCCCAAATTCATACATATATGTACGTAAATATGGCACAGTAGTTACTCCAGTGTGACTGCTGAATATAACATGTGCCTACATAAGTGTGAAGTCTTTAATCTACTTTTCAAGTTACTAATCAAGTTTGAATTATTAATAAAAATACCGGTACCGTTACATGTTGTTGAACAGATATCTGCACAAAAAACTGCCCCCTTAAATGGAGATTATAACCTATTTCTCATTTTCCAAAAGTCATAAATAAATGAGTTTCTCTTTTGGAACTTTTAGAATAAATAAAAGGAGTATTAGTATTATTAATACAAGTTGTAAATCATAGTCCACTCACCATGAAAAAGCAAAATCAGACACAGTGTCCTCATTTTGACGTCTTAAAGTAGGAGAGTGAGATCTTAACACTCAAGAAGCTGTAGAGGTGGACTATGATGAAGTAGCTTCCTGTAGGTACATTGCAGGACATATACCTTCGCACGCTGTTATGCCCCGAACACACAAGTGACATATTGGCCACATTTACCTCAGAGTGTCATTAAAACCCCCCTTGAAACGTTGGTTTCATAAGTACATTTCTCAGAAACTGAGAAAACTGCACTTTCAATATGGCAACACACATTATAGTTTGACTTGTTCTTCCACATTTGAGATAGCCATTTAACTCAGTCACTTGTATTTAGACTGGGTTTCTACTATGTCACAAGCTGGCCGAAGGTCAGTGACAAAAACAGCAAAATTAACTTCAATCAAATGAAGTTAATTGTAAACTTAAGGTAAAATATCAATAATCATGTTTATCAGGTCAGTAATGAATACACCGTATGAAGGAGTGTAGTTTGTGATGGGTGCAAACACAACATAAAATCTTCACCAAACCATGTTGGTGGGAGGAAGAGAGAGGAGAGACATCCGAGAAGAATCCAAATAGGCTGAGTCCCAATTTACTCAGATGTAGGCAGCTTCTTGATGTCCCTCCCTACCTTGCCCACTGGCTCCTGAGCCAGGAAGTCAAATTAGACATACAGGCAACAGGCAATGATTTTGCCTATAAAATCACACAAACCACTGTGTAAATCAAAAAAAACAAAATATCTATTTGGGTTAATCTACCACAAAGCCACTAGATGTCACCATACTATTGTTGTGCAACACCTGCTGGATCCAGCATGCAATTCATTGTTGTCTGCATCATGTCAACTAAATTGCAGTTAGGCTGCCTCCTCTTACATGAACTGCATGTCAACTTCTCTGGTAAGCTGGTTCTCATTACGTAGTCCTTATCATTTTGTTACTGGTATTTTCATCTTTATAGCATTATGCTAGCAGTAAGAAAATCTTACACAGTACAAATATGTTGAATTATTATAGTTGTTTATTTTATTTATCATACTCTAATCCAGCTTGCTATAAAGGGAAGCTTTGTACACATGACTTAATGCCATTGTTCCTTGAAACGCAGCTCCTCCCTCTTTAAAGCCTAATCCTACGTAGTCAAATTAGAAACTGGTCACCCATAGACAAATGACAGTAAGTTTTACAAGAAATGGCAGTTTACGTGATAGTATTTTGTCTAGGATACTGTGCAGTGGTTTACTAAAACAAATGGCTACTGTGGACAAACAGTAGCCATGAAGACCTAGAGTCGGGTTGGCCAAACCGTTTTGATTGTGAGCCATATACAGATGTGCATGTGACATAGAAAATGTATTTACTATCAAAATAACTAATAAACCATTTGCTGTTCGACTTCACAGTAGTGTATTGGTGTGGCCACATTACAGAAAGTGTTTCTGTATCTGCTGCTCTTTAAATTTAATTTAAATGAATCAAGTGCTTTTAAAATCGAATGTGCATGGCCCAAGGTTTCGATGTTATGTCTAAATCTGTAATTAAGTAAAGTTATAACAGATGAAAATGTCCAATTCTTGGTTTCTGTTCATGGCCTAAAGGCCCACTTAAAACATTGCGATGCAAATGTAAGATGTAAATCTATAAGTTTAATATTAAGATGTAACAAATAGAACAGTCAGAAATGCCAAGAGGTTAAGACAGATATAATTACAGTTAACTTTAGTCAACATCTAGAATGTGCAATGTCCATACAGTGCAGACCATTTGCAGCTGGCACACTGACCATAGTTTAGGCCACCCCAGACCTAGAAAATGAAGTGCGTTGCTGCTAATTGCTGGCTCAGAACATCAGGATTTTCTGGATCCTCATGCAGTCTTTCTCTTAACCACTCCCTCTGCCTCCATCCCTACCCACATCCCTCCTCCACCCCTCTTGTGCTTCTGGAATGTTGTCCAACAGGCTAGACTGCCTGCATTGCACTCTCACATTGGATATTAACAGTTGTTTGTGATTGTTCATATGCAAAAATGTATGGCCCACTGTGTTTGTGTGTGTGTGTGTGTGTTTCCTCTTCTAGTCCTGCTGTCATGCAATGAAACACCCGGGTGACTTTAGGACCCAGTGAGAGACACCCAGGGGGCGCGGCAATATTTTTAATCTGACCACAGAACCTGTTAGTTTACTCTTGCTTCCTCAAAGACAGTTCACACGTTCCCTCACTGTAGTTCCTTGATGTGACAGTTGCAATAGAGAAGTGCTCTGTACAGCAGCAACAGAAGCGCCACAGCCCTGAACCCAAGCCTTGGCGACCCTAATCCATGACCCCTGGACGAGGACCGTTGTGTCCTGACATGCCTGTGAAAGGTGCCCTATCCCAGGGAGTGTGCAACCAGCCATGGAGCAGCAGGCCTGGATACTGAGGAACTTCCTGGTCCAGCTGGAGAGACAGGAGGCTGTGGACGAGCAGGCGCCTAATGGCATTGCTGGGGAGTTTATGGTGAGTCAACGGTTTGGTTTCTTTGGTTGAGGTAGCCCACTGTTGTGAAAAGTATAGATGAAGCCTCCATATAGTAGACTTATTCAATTCGTCGCTCTCGTTATCACATCACCAGAAGCCATGTCATAATAGCGATGTTTAGCGGTATTGAATGAACTGAAAGTAAGTACAACGAGAGGGAAAATTCATAGTTTTACAGAGTTCCAGAATTTCACAAAAGCGTCTTGTTCAGGGAAGTACCACGCTGCTATTGTCACGCCACATTTATGCTTCCTCTTTGCACTGATGCTTGTCATTGAAGGCGCATGGACAAGAAGGACCCATAAGCAAATACATTATAACATTAAACAACAAACAAAGATTCAATTAGTCGAATCATTTATTCATGTATCACGTTTCAGTCTTACATATAACAATGCGTGAACATTCACACAGAAGCACATACATGTATGCACAAAAAAAAACTCTTCCTCAGAAGTGGAAGGATGACATCATCAGAGGGCTGCTGCCATGGTGATGAGTGACATGCCAGTGCCTGAGGACAGCCCCCTGTGCTTCACATGTTGCTCCCAGCCCGGCCACTCTGAAGGAAGGGTTCTATTGCATCACTTCCTTTAAGAACAAAAAGCACTCTGTAGTGTTAGCGGCACAGATGGTCTGCAAGGCCTTTAGCAGACTGTTTGGAACTGGTAGAATTGGCCTCTAAACAAAAAGACCAGTGTCTCAACAAATCCTGTAAGCCTGGACTAGCCGTGACTTTAATTTGAGAATCAGACCTTTCGCACAGTAGATTCTGGATGGAAATCCTCTCAGTGTTTAAACCATCGTGTCAATTTCTAGTAAAGTGAGTCACAGATTCTGGTCATCCGGGGTTGAATCACAAAAAACTGACCATTGTGCGTTTGGTCACGTGTAACATGCCTGCTATTTGGCCCCTCTTTTTCTTGACTCTCCTGTAAGACTGAACTACTATGCAAAAAATGGTATGAATTATTTTAATTATACAAATGCACCACAACTATCATAGATTTGTGTCAGAGCAGTAAGATGGTTCCTAAATTAACTTAAGCATTGTAAGGCACACAACCACCAATACACAAAAAACAATATACTATATATATATAGTTATTGTTCAATAGAAAACATTAATTCATTAATTTGCCCGGATATGCTGCCACTCATATAACAGCATTGATTATGAGTTATTTTTAAACTTTGTTTCGCTAATCAAAAGTTGGGTAAACATAATTTAGTTGTGTTTACTGTATACTTGACTTTATCCGGTCATATAATCCCTCAACATAAACCAATGCACGTTAGATGTTACATTATATTTCATTAGAGAAGCAGTTTTCTCCCATTTGCACCCGTTATGTTTAGTCAATGAGCAGTACAGCTTATTACTATATCTTTGTGGAATCCAAAATCATGACAGTGTGAAATAGAACAGACATCAAACAAGATGCACTCTAAAAATACAACAGGTTATTAGGTACATAATACTGGGAACATTTTTATAATGCAAGGCAATCTAATACATAGTCTCAACAAGAGAGAAAATCGAGCTTCATAAAGTTAGTATTTTACCCACCAGAGCCACATTCTAAACGCAACTTGATTTATCAGCAGAGTAGAATTGCGTGGGGTGAAAAGCATGTTACTTTGTGTGATATACAGTGAGAAAAAAAAGACAGTAGTACTTTCTATGACGCCCATGTCTATAATGCATTATAAACATACTTCTAATGTGTTATAATCTGCTTATAGCACTGTGTAATTATAGTTAAAAGTAAGTCAATATTTATAATGCTATTAAACAATAGGCATAACACATTATAAAGCATTTCATAATTACTTATAAGGTCAAGTACCGTAATAGGTCATTGACTGACATTGTTTTTGCATGGATGCATTATAATCAGTGTTATAATACGTTACAATGGGATTATAAGTCACTATAAGTGGTCATTGTTTGCATTAAGTTAAGTGAAAATATCATTCAATCTTTTCAAGAACATTACACTAAATGTTGTAAAATTGTCTTACAGGTCATAAAATAAATTCAGTACTCTAATTTGACAAAACATTTTGATGATTAACAGCTGAATGATGGACACTTATAGCGACTTATAACCAGGTTATAATGTATTGTCAACCTATACATCAGGAATGTCATTACTTCACTTAGAGCACCCAACAACAAATTAGAGTAACTTATAATCACATTGCAATGCATTAAAAGATGATTATTATGTATTACAACTATGGGAATTATAATACACTATGATCCTTGAAGTATAAAGTATTATGATACTTGACTTTATAAGTCATTATACATGCTTTATAATGTGTTATAACTATTGTTATAAAGCTGCATGTATATGTATGACAATAATTATACACTGCTAAGCAGATTAAAATGCAATTATAAGTATGTTAACAATGTATTATCGGCATGGGCGTCATAGAAAGGGTTACCAAAAAGCTCTCTGACATTGTGCATTATGACTAAAATGCTGTAATTGAATGTAGGATTCTATATCTTTCCTGTTTTTCAGAGGTTGAAAAACCAGTCGATTAAGTACCGCACTGACAAGACCTACCCGACCAAGACAGCAGAAAAGCAAGAGAACAACAAGAAGAACCGATACAAAGACATCGTTCCCTGTAAGCTTTGCTCAAGGCAGATTTATGAACATAGCGGTTTGCCATTTATACCTCTGCATAATCTGCATCAGGGCAGTTCAGACAAGATATGACTAGGACTCTAAATTTATGTAGGTCCAAAAGTCATTTGACCTCCATATATTTAAACATCTGGCATACTAATGCTGAAAATGTGTGTAGATGGATCAAAGAATCATAATGGCTTACGGTATTAAGTGACATTTAGATGTAAATATATAAAAACTATTCTATGGCATGGTATGCAAATTATGTCCTAAAATAATTTATATGTGTACGATGACCTGGAATTATCCACGGTGATATTGATTAGCTAAAATGTAATAAATAATTATCTTGTGTTTTTCTAGGTTAATGTGACTAATTATGTTGACATCATATCTAATTTATTTTATAAAAAATAGTGTTTTTTCTAATATCTATAACCATTGGACGATGTGGAATATGTCCATCCAGAAAAACGTAAAAATACTAAAGATATTTTTTTCGAATTCTCTATATTCTTTTTTGCCATAAGGTTGTGAAGTACAGCGCTGTCAAATACTCCTTCGTTGTGTGACGTTGATCTTGTAACTACATATTCATCTCCTTTTAGTCGACCACACCAGAGTAAAGCTCACTCTCACCACTGCTAAAAATGACAGCGAATACATCAACGCCAGTTTCATCAAGGTAAATTAACAGTGTCCTTACAATATTCCTATAAATTGCATTTGTACATTTATGAAACTAATATGGTTTAAGCAAATGTTACTATCATCTCTTGACTATAAGTTATGTTTTGTCTGCAGGGAGTGTCAGGCTCTAGTGCCTACATTGCTACTCAGGGTCCTCTGTCTCACACAGTACTGGACTTTTTGAGGATGCTTTGGGAGTACAACATCACGGTATGACCCGCCTGTCGTCTGTGGACACAATAAGGTCTTTTCTAACACATAATGTTGCTCTCAAAACTAGGTGCTTGGTTACATAAACTGACCCTTTGATTTCCTTGGCTATAGGTTGTGATAATGGCCTGTCGAGAATTTGAGATGGGAAAGGTAACATCATTTTTTATCTACATTCCACTTTTCCTCAAAAGACTGTGTTCCATTTGCTTGTAAACCATCAGCACTGTGAGTCAGTTTACCTTCAGCTCGCTGTGGTTTTGAAAACCAGAATGCGAGGTCATTCACCATATTCATACACCAGCCGTTTTGCTGTGACCTCACGTTCAGGGTGGGAGGAAACCTCCCAGTATGAGAAACTAGTCTTAGCTAAATGACACTATTGAACATCATCACACTGAACACGAGTCCGCTTTTAGCTTAGTGGTGGTGACCTGAAGCCACTATTTGGATGTACACCTGGCGGTGGACCTAATGTCCCCCGCTCTTCTTCCGCCAGAAGCTCGTTATGGAGACTAACTAACGGTATAACGGCCTACATCTTTACATTGACAATTCTGGGTGCATGTGCGTTGTTTAAATTAAGCTTTGTTCCGTCCCAGGCTTTGTACCATTCAACCATCTGCATTCTAATGACTCTGCTAAACTCCTGACCTCAACTACACATTCGTATGTGCTCCACAGTTTACAGTAGCTCCCCCGGTCATGCTGACCTAGCAGCGTATGCACAAAGGACATCTTGTTCCTTTGGGACACAGTGCGGGCAACACTGTTACAAGGCCTCTTCGTGAACTTACATGATTTTATGAGCGTGAAGTACATGAAAAGCGTGACTATTCATAGCTTTATGAATGTGCGACTGTGACGATACGTGAACTAATTCTAACCCAAAGGAACATGATTGCAGGATTATAAAGATACATGAACAAACATATGAACTAAACTTTAAGCAAGGAATATAATTGTACATACATACAAAGCCATGTCTGTTGTGTTTTTAAAACAGTTTCAAACTGTGTGAAAGGTAAAATGTGAAAAACACTGTGCTTTCTGTACTCTTTTTATAGAAAAAGTGTGAGCGCTACTGGCCACAGAAACAAGAGCAGCCATTTTTGTGTGAGCCTTTCACAGTTTACTGTGTGAGTATTGTTTTTATTCTCGTAGTCACACTTCCTACTTTGGCGGGTTTCTGTAGAAGTGTTCCACAACATGTTGCCATTGTAATCTCACACTATCTTCATACAACATGTGTCGTACAACAATGATAATGCTATTATTAATAAAATACAAAAATTGATGCACCCTTTTTTAAACAGAAAGAATAAATATTGACCTTGAAGATGCATTGCTGACTCATTACAGGATTCTGAGGAAAACAAAGGAGATTATATGACAAGGATGTTGAGGGTGACTTATCGCAACGTAAGTAGTGTTTGTACTGTACCCTGACTGTAAGAATAACGGTAATTCTCCTGAGACAAGCAAGAGATTAGCAGATTAATTTGTTGTTTGCTGCAAAGACAAGCGGAAGTTGTTGAAATGACCCATGTAGTCATATTTGACATCTTTGAGGAAGGATCTACTAACGTTTACGAAAATCATTTATGTACATATTCAGCTTTCACAATGACACAGTTGCAAAAAAAAAACACGTAAACATGTTTTGTGCTTTGTAAAGAAGCTTACATTGTGGTCTACAATGTCGGCAATGCCTTTATTTTTTGCAGTGTAGCCGAACTCTGAAACAGCTGCACTATTTCAACTGGCCAGATCACGGTGTACCAGACTCCATCCCTCCCATTCTGGACATGTTGCACGAGATGCGATCCTATCAAGCCCATGACGATGTCCCCTTTTGCATCCACTGCAGGTCAGGCTTCTCTATGGAATTCAATTCTACTTAATCTCCTTAAGACAAACTATCTTGATCCATCTATTATGAATATTTTTAGGCCTGTTGGGGTCTGTTTGCAGTTGATAAACAAATAAATAGCTATTTTAGTTATGATAAAATCCACAACAAATATCAATCGTGCAATCCGCAATAATGAAAGCATCTAGTTGGTATTTCTGGAAAGGTCCTTGTCAGGTTCTACACTGATTTAAGTTTTTCAGCTTTTGGTAAACATGCTTCAAATACTTTCTATACATTCTGTATGGTGTTCCACTGGGCTGCACACTGTTCATGCTCCCACTAGTCCAAGTTAATTAAACAACATAGCTATGCGGAAAAAACACAACGGTCTCAATGGTTGGATGCAAAAAGCTTGGTATCATTAGTGTCATTATGACTTAAATTTAAGAAAGCATTCTCTGTCAGTAAGACCACATTTTTCAACCTTAGAATTTAGTAAGTAGACCATATCTGATGCAAAGAGATTCATGCGTTGGTCTTCTCTAATCTTTACTATTGCAGATGTTCTTTTAACTGGGCTTCCCAAGTAATCAGTGAACTGATGTCACGGCATCTTTGACAGGCTCCCTGTCTCCTTCACGGCTCTGAATGATTTAGCACCTCAACACTCAGTCGACTGTGTCTGCCTCTACACTCTTAAGACGTATGGAGCATTAAAACAGCATTAAATCAATATTGAACAACTTATATAAATTTCATAAAGACAAACAAAACAAAAACATTTTAAGACTTTTTGAAAATTGGAATAGTTGTTATGATATTATGATGGACAGGGCTTGTTTTATTGCAGGCAAACAGTGATCACACATTTAGTTTTCATAGAGTAGTTACTATGGGAACGTATTTCCTGTGGGCAGAATGTGTATGTCCCCTACTTTAGGCCTTAGAGGTTAGGCCCCTCCTCCCTTGTCTTTGAAACAGGAATTGTGTGTAGGCGGTTAGCCAACGGCCTACTAGGTTTTAAAGTGTATGTGTGCATTTCCCCTCAGTTTTTCCAGCCCTTACACTTCGGCTGATTTAAAACCCACATCCACCTTTTTACTGAAACTTACACAGTCTTGTGACTTGTATCAATCCACACAAGCATCTGCATGTGTGTGTTCTGTGCTTGGTTAAACAGCTGCAGTGTGAAGCCTTATGAGAAATAGTCCGTTAAAGTACATTTTTTTTGTTTTCTTTGTGATGACTAATTAGCTAATTTTGCTGTATATTTTGACTAGTTATTGATATAAATACTGTAAATGCGATCTGAAAAAGTGCCCACACCTTTTGAGGATGATGTGTCAGAAATGGAATGTTGAGTAAGTGACTGATGCAACCTACATACCAGGAAATCACCCCACTTCTGAGTGACATCATTACTAGACAGCTGTCAAAAGTGCAAAACGTGAATTTGTTCCTCAACAGCCAAAGAAAAAAGAACGTAATATCACAAATGTTTTACTTACCAATTTGAGGGTCCTGAGCTGAGTGGTTAAAATGTGACTCTTTGCTGCTGTTTTTGTAGTGCTGGCTGTGGTAGGACAGGTGTCCTTTGTGTCATTGATTATACCTGGAACCTCCTGAAGAAACAGGTGAGAAATACCTGCAGTTCCTCAATACATTTTGCACATTATCCATCTAAAGTAAGATTCATTTAACAGTAAAGATTCAAGCTGGATTGTGCTGTTTGTGTGCTTGTTTTTAGATGATCACTCCAGATTTCAATATCTATGACTTGGTTCAAGATATGAGAACCCAGAGGCCCTCAGTGGTTCAAACCAAGGTAGTTTTTTTTTTTAAACAAAGCATCACTTGTTACAAATCTTCCAACTGGCAGAACCAGACTTCAGGAAATTCTTTATGTCAGTTGCTTCCTCCCATCAAAGATCTTTTGATGATTTGTGTTTTGTGTGTAATGCCCCGGGGCTGTGTCACCTAACAGAGCAGGTTTTTGTTGTTTAACCTCAGGAGCAATATGAGCTGGTGTATAGAACCATCAAGTTGCTGTTTGAGAGATATCTGCAGTCCTTGGAGGCACAGACCTGCAGAAATAAGGTGAGCGATCAACAACACTCCCTTGTGAATGAGGCAGACATAAAAATACAATGGAAATATATAATACTGGCTCCACCACCGCCAATCGACAAGCACAACCATCCTGATCAGCAAGGCAGAAACAGCAGCTGCGCTGTGGCAGGCTCTCTTGTGGTTTCAGTAGCAATGATGCAGAATGCAGTCATGTGATCGGACAGGAAAGTCAGTCATTTGCAGACAAATAAACTATGAAGGTTGTGTCAATAACACTTCTGCTTTACTTGAAGTTAAACACAAGTAGTTAGTGATTTGTTTGTGAAGTGTAAGACCTCTGCATAATATTGCATACTTCATAATACTACATGTATTGCCAAGCATGAATGCATGCACATGCAAATTGTCTTTATTTATCAAAAGCTGTTGCTGCTGCTGTGACTCACTCATCTGTTCAAACTGGCCAGGTGACAACGGCCCCATCTTCCATCACGACTGACACTGAAAGCGAGCTCTCTGACCTGAGTGAGGAGTTGGATTTGCGGCCACAATTCCAGCACCTTCTTGATGAGGAGAGGGATGTTTTGCAACAGTACCACACTCCCTTGCCTTCCGCTTCAGAAAACCACATTGCCTTGAGAGCCAAGGACTTGCCGAGGGATCAGGAACAATGGCACCTACTCCGAACGCTTCCTGAGGCCCCGACCATCCAGGACCCGCAGGAGGGACCTAAGATCCCCGTAACACAGGCGCATACCAGCCAGAGAGCCCCTGCAGAAGAGGAGAGGATAAAGGAAAGCGATGACATACCATCACTGAACCCTTCACCTTCACCGGCTGTGGCAGCAGCCATTTGTCTGATGGTGGAAGACCCTTACTTTGACATACCAATGAGCTCCCCTTCATCAGAGGAAGCACCAATGGACTTGACTAAAGACGCCAAACAATGGACAGATAGCCTCATCTTCAGCACGCCCTCCCTGTGTCTGAATGACCAGACTCTGGAGCTTAACTCTCCTGCCTCAGGTAAATGGTCATATTTGTGCATGTTAGTCCGGACTACAGAGACAACAGGGTAGCGGAATTCAATGTTGTAGATATTTGCATTAACTGATGTGCATTTTGCAGGTACTGTTGAAGTTCGTAGAGATGAGGAGGTACCTCCTCCCCTACCTCAACGAACCCCTGAATCCTATGTAATAGCTGTGGATGCAGGTTGGTGTTCTCAGTGTAGATTAAAAACAAAATCTGGAATATAAATCATTAGTTTCTTTGAAGCTTATACTCTGTACATATATCCTGGACTTTAGAGGATGGGATATATAACATGTTATGGTTTTTGTTTTTCAGAGCACCCAGATCCCTGTGAAAGGTTAACGCTCATCATTCCACCCAATGCTGCTGCTGAGGCTGTCAGGGAGTTGGGAAGTGAGAAAATATCTGAAACTCCTAAATATGTTCTTTGGGAACACTCAATTACGCTTTACTTCTAGTGCCTCATCTCTGAAGATGACTGATCCCATTATTTGTAATGCAATTGTTTTGTTTAAACGTGGAGTGACTCTTCGATGTTGAAATGCGGAGTAAAATATCCAAAACAAACGATGATATATCTTTCCAGGCAGCCCCCCCTCCCCTGCCCCCGCACTTCCTGAGAGGACCCCAGAATCATTTGAGTTGCCACTTGATCAAGGTGACTTCACAATATCATGAATCACAATCAACAGTAATCATTCTGAATATAAGTTTAACTTCAAAATGTAATAGTTAAATTGATTATTCTTGGTTATCTTTCAGCCCCCGTGAAGCTGAAGTCAGAGGTCAAGCCGGCAGTGAAGCTGAACAGAATAGGAATGTCTTCAGAATGGTCTGGTGACTCAGTGCCAGCTGCCTCTGCATCTCAGAGTGAAACGAAACCATGGGTGAGGAGTAAGGTAAGGATAAAGTCTCTTCGCCGGAAAGTGTGACTTTCCATAAGTGAGTGCCATGAGGGTTTGTGAGATGATGAGGTATATGCATATTCACATTATTTGAGCACATAATGAAGTCAGCATCTGTTTGACAGACACCTCTGGCCAATGGAGAATGTGGATGATACATGTGTCACCCAAACCATACATTGTAAAGTGGTGGCTCAAATAAAAGGAGATTCAAACCTCTTTCACTACCATGAAGTTTACACTTGAACTGATGGGTTGCTGAAATCATCCTTGTACAAATAATGTAATATTTAAATATTACGAGCATTTAAAATGTCAGTTATGTAACAGCAACATTCTTCTCTTTCTTGTAGAGTCTGAAAGTAAAGATGACCTTCACAGGTAAGATATTTATTACACGCAGGGCAAATATGTATACGCACGCACTGGCTAAAAATAAAGGCACCTGACAAATTATTGAGAGGGATTCAACATTTCACATTATATCTGCCAGTTAATATGAAATTACTACACGTTTGTTTTGATTTAAACAGTATTTTCTTGTGATATCTACAGTTCCAGAAACACATCCTGATCTTCCATCAAATATAACTTCAAACCTCCACCCTCACTGTCCACCTCAGGAACCACCGACTCCTCCGCTGCTTCCTCAAAGTAAACTCACCACACTGAATGAAAAATTCGCAAACATTACTGTCTATGTTATAACATCATAACATACAAACCCACACAAAGAGAAAATAAAGGAATTCCTTGTTATTTAATAAGAAGTCTTTTATCTTTGGTTGTGCAGCTGAGGAGAGCCTGAATCCTCTACTTCCTGACAGAACCCCCGAGTCCTTCATCCTCACCACAGAAGAGAGTGTGTATATCATTGCCTCCGTGCAACAGAGAGACACAATTAGGCTCATGCTGCAGTACTTGTTGTCTAAGTGACATGCTCTTTTCCAACAGTTCACGAGAAAACCGCACTCTTCCCGCAGCCCTCAACGTGGCCCTTACCGAGGGTAGGCTTCTCATCTGAGTGGGATGGCACCGCTCAGTCTAAGAAATTCCTCAACGTTGTTATGAGCCGGAGCAAGGTAATGACTATCATACAAGTCAAAAAACTGGGGGTTACAGTTGCTTGTCAGCACACTAAATAGTGACACGCACCGACTCATTTTCCTTTACCAATCTCAGTGCTTTTCCATTCAGTAATTAATGTCAGAAGCTTCCATTTTATAGGACATTAACATATTTGCTCTCATTTTTTCCCCCCCAGAGTGTTCGAGCTAAAAGTTCCAGACAAGGTAAGCTATTTGATGTCATGGATGAAGACTCCTTCCTCTTGTGCTCTCATTCTACCTGACCTGGCGGGTAAAAGACAGCAATATTCCAAATGTGTCTGCTAAACAGCTGGGCACTGTAGGTTTGATCAAATATTTCTCAAACAGGAGTAAATGGTATATTTGTTGGGGACTATTTTCAGTTAGAGTTATGCTATGTTCACAACAAAAGCAACAGAACCGCCAAGTGTGGCCAGCTACATTGTCTGCAAGTGGCAGCTGAAGTGTTGCTCAAGCGCTTGTTGGCGTAGTTATGTTGTTAAAGAGTACTGGGAGCTGGCTGATGGTGCTTCATCATGTCATTGGAATGCTGAAAAAAAGTTGAGACCATTCCGACTTTGATTTGTAGCGTGTCACACCCGTCGCTTGTGGCTGCATGTCACTTGGCTTCTATGGAAAACGACTTGTAGCCTGTTGCTGTGTCGCCGGTACTGTGAACACAGCATTAAGGTGGAACACAACCTAAATTAAGAATTCCAACATGTTATTTTCATGTCCTAGAGAAGTTCAATCAATATTTGTGAACATGAACTACTCTCTCTCAAAGCCAGAAACCAGAGAAGTAAGTCTCTAACATGTGATGTCATCCAGGGGCAGAGCCATGAGGCTTCTGGGGCTTCAGTCCCCAATGTTTTGTCAAAAGTAGTACTCCAGCATAGTACAACAAAAATAAGATTAGTAATGCTGTTTACGCGAAAATCCTACCCAACATATGTAGGCCTATGTTATTTGTCTTAAAAACAGTAACATCAGACATTTTCTTTTTTGTACTGCGGCAGGGGTGAAAATGTAGTCATCCTCCAACACTTGTGTTAAGGTTATAAAGGATGATTTTTTTTCCCTTGGCAACTGTCAGGTTTTTCCAAGTGATGTACAGATAATTAGGCATTGTATTATCTTAAATGGCTTGAAAAATATTGCATATAGCTGCAGTAACTGGGGCCGGGGCTTCCTCACCCCCCTCTTTTTTGTATACCCAAATGAGCTTTAAGATATTGTGGTGTACTCAGTTCTGAAACAGAAAATGTGCCCATATACCCAGAACATTCCCCTGGGTGCTCTCAGTGTCATCTATAACATCTTTCCCAATGCATTGTCTATGAAGCAGGTCCAGACTATACTTACTATATGACATCACCCATTTGAGTTTCAGCACTCTAGTTCAGGGATTTTGGAGAGAGTTGTTCATGTTTACTAACATTTCTGTACTATTTTAGACCATAGGAATAATCTGAATTTTGAAAATGGCCGCACTTCCCCTTTAACAGCAGCAGGACGGTGCATGGGTTCGACTCAATATAAAGTGCTCATGTTCATCATAATGACAGAAATATTTACAAGCTTTTAGACAACAATGGAGGTTTATTCTATTATAATTTGGGCACACAGATAATACTGAGTGGGATCCATTCATTTGTTTAAGGTTGAAGTTGGTATTGAGAGGAACCTATCTTCCACCACCGGGAGGCATCCTTTACCAAAAACAAGAGATGAAAGCTTGACTGGGAAAATGCCATGTTAGTTGTTGTCTTGTTCATGATTAATCTAAAACATTGTGTCTGTATGAGGGACAGTTTATCATTGTGTTTCCACTGCAGAGCCCCTTACTGCGGTTCGGCAGCTTGCTCCACCTCCTGTGGTCGTGGCTGGAGCAGGAAGTGGTGAGTTGCTTCAGATAGAGGGGCTGAACAATACACTGCAGCCTCTCTCACACACACACTCTTATTATTAGACATTTACTTGTTATTAGATACACGTATCCAACATTCTGTCATATAAAACAATTGTTCAAGGATCGACAACACAGGTGGTCTTTCTCACAAATCCATTATGTAGTGAGTGCATGGGGGGGGTCACCATCCGGGCAGTTTCAAAATGCAGCAAATCATTTTATTCCCTTTCTGTTTCTGTGTTCTTTAGCGCAAGTGGGGCAGCATGATGTGAACCGCAGGCCCTCTCTGAAGACTGAGACATCAGGAAACAAATCAGACAAAAGCAACGAGAAGGACCTGTCTCGATCAAGGGTAACACAAGAGCTGCACGCAGCTAGTTAAAAAGAACATTTTTAGATGTAGCAAATTAAATCTATGTTTTTGTCTCCTTTGTCCCAGAGTCTGAAGTTTTTTAGACACAAACAAAAACGTAAGTGTTTATTTAACTGTTAGCTCAATAAATGAACTGATGTTTATAGGAAAAGTAGGATTAACACGTTTTAAAACTATATTCTCAGCTAAAACTGACCCTTCACCGGCTCCCAGCCAACCTGGAACACAACCTCCAGCACATGGCGCTTCATCTTCAGTGTTCAAATTTGGTAGGATATGATATTATACAATAAAGATATTATACAATGTTACATACAATTTTTTTTGTGACACCATCTTCACCTTCCACAGGATTTGGGAACCGTTTTGGAAAGCCAAAAGGCCCCAGGAGTTATCCAGAGACCTGGGTTTGATATTTAGAGTCAGCCATCTCTAAATATCCAAGCTGGACCTGTTCTTGTAATGGTGATCAACATAATCCATTGCACCGCTATAGGACTCGTATGCAGTGGACCTGAAACGCACTTCTCTTCTCTCGCACAGCACAGTAGCACCCTCAGCAGCAGAGAACAGGAAGTACCTCGTTACCAGCTCTGATGCACTTTGTACAGGATGTCAACTAAGGTTGATTTTTAATCTGTGAGCATCGCTCACTGAACAACACGGACAGCAAACGATGACTTTAATGTTGACTCAAAAACTCAGGCGATAGAATAATTTGCTTGGGCAGTCTGCAGTGAGAAGTTTGACACTTCTTGTTTTAATGCTTAAAGCAACGCTGTTATACTAAAACATATTTCGTTATGTGTGTGCATTTGTGCTTTTGGAATGAAATGTGAAAACCGGTATGACTTTGCATCTACTTCATCACTTTTTCTATTATAAAGACAAAAAACTAAACATCATTCAGTGTACAATGCGTGTCATTTAGTTTTTCTGCCATAATTAACACGTCCATCTTTAGTTTATAAATTAATTTTAAAGGATTGTCAACTTGTCAAAAGGTACAGTGAATGTGATGTATACCGACTATGCATATGATGTACCTGTACAGTTAAACAGTGTTATACACACTGGTTACACACAAAATTATTTATTAAAAATATAGAAAGTCTCTGCACTCTTATTGTGTTTTCTCTACTGTCTGTAACTGATCACCCAGGAAACTGACAACACTGATTCAAAATGCCTCAGTACAAACATCAACAACATCAATCACTGGTGCTAGAACACAGCGCCACAACAGGTACAAAGGTATCGTAACTTATTCCTACATTGAGCTAGTAAGACAAACATATTTCTGACAAACTAAAACAATAACTGAACAGGATCTCGTAGGCATGACACTATGACTTAGTAATTGTATCTCTCAGGTAACGTTCAGATAAAAAGCATCACGTGAGCAATATTTGTAATAAATAAAAAAACTAAACAAGATGCACTACGGCATCAATAAATAACCCTCACAGTTTTAGCTGAGGCAAAGCATACACAGTACAAGGCACTAAAACATAGCCAGTGGTAGAGCACAGGCAGTATCACAACATCACTTCCTGTATAGTAGATAAAAGGACTCGGAGGTTCAGATGAACTGTGAATCTGATCAGAAACTTTGGGTGACAATGTTTAACGTTATTTTTAGGACAGTTCAGTCTTTGATCATTTTGATACAGGACTCATTATTTCCACCTATAAGAAAAAAACAGGCATTCACAATATAAATCCCCACAATAACACTCGAACCCTACCACAGGAACCCTCTACAATGGTCCTCATCACCCGCGTGACAAAACCAGCTCAAAACTAAAAGGTGAGAGTGAATTTATATCAAATGAATCCCCATGTTCCCAGCTATAACAACAACAACATAATATATACATACCAAATTCTGATGACATACTCCACACCTGAAGAAACAATTCAGACAATTATTGCTAAGTGCAATCATTTAGAGGTGCTCCTATACTTAGATAATAATCTTAAATATCCAGCACTGGTTATTCACCTGTGTTCATATAATGAAATATCTTAAATAGTAGCAACAGTAAGAAAATGGGGCATTGTATAAAATGTTTTTTTAAATAAAGAAATTGCCCAAACCGCTACTTAAGAAAAAAAAAAAAGTGGTAAGTGCTAGAAGATGAATTGGATAATTATAATTCTCAACTCAAAGAAAAATGTATCTTCTTTTATTTAAAAGAGACATTTGAAACCAAAGACTCATTCAGATTTTCCTTTGTTTACTGGCTGTAACCAATCCAGGAAATCAAAAGTGTGGCGAGCTTTTGATTCAAATGGCAAAGGCCCAGCTTTACAGACAACATCCTCAATCTCTGAAACTACACGTACCTTCTGGGTAAGGTCAGTCTATATGCACTTTGTCACTGAAATGAATAAAACAGTATCATGACGATATCATGCGTCGAGAGTAATCATATCGTATATATGTAAACAACGACTCCACCTGCCGCAGACTTTCCAGCTTCGATGAAGTAATTCTCTGAAAAGAAGAAACAGCGGCGCCTTCAACATAGATTAAACGTCGCACAGTAAGAGTTGGCAACTCATAGTTGTTCATGTAAAGAACAGTTTCTTTACATGATACACACAGCTTGAATGAGACAGTAGAGCGTTCCAGTTTAAGTGCTAAAAATGTTACACAGTCCCATCGAATCCCTTTGGCTGAAAAACATATTGGAACATTTCATGAACATTTAAGGATACAGAAAAGAGTGTGAAGAATAATTTAAAGGCTTCCTGATTGACGCAGGCGTCAGATTTAGTCAACGCTTCTTTCAGGTTCACTCTTACCCCGGTGGGAAGAGAGAGATTGTGGGGTCATTTAGGGAACGCTGTTGTGTGGACGAGAGCTGGATGGGCCCTTTTGAAGGTGTACAACCAGGGTGGACTTTTTTCGAGAAAAGGTGGGGATCTCGGTATGTTGGGGGCACGTGAGCAGATTTGGTGGGCTGTGGAGGGGCTGGCTGAGGCTCCCGGGGAGGTGTTGCCGGCCTCTGGAACTCTAGTTCTTCAGTCTTGGCCACGCCACCTTGAATGTTGTCCGCCTGTGGCCGTGCACAGGGGGCTACGGTGGCGTCAGGCCTGGCAGGGGAGGCAAAAGAGAATCGCCCAAAGGTGGAGCTGAGATCATTGGGCCGCCTCTCCTCCTCCTTGCCCTTGCCCTCTGGATGGTACTGTTTGAGGCGGATGTGCCACGCCAGGCTGCAGACTGCAGACACGGTCTTAAACTGGTGGATGACATTCCTTGGGATGAAGTAAATGTCGTCGTCACAGAGCTGGACACGGACGTAGCGGATGCCCTCCCTCCTCAGCTGGTTGAGCTTGGCATCGTCTACCCACTGGACACACTGCATGAAAACAATACAGTGGTTTCATGCTTAACATTTTAGAAACAAAGAGATAGATCCTAATGGATTATTTATGTAAAATACCAGTTCCTCACCTGAGACACTGGGGGCTCATACAGATCCAGCTGCAGCCTGTGGACAACTTCATTGAAGTCCCCAGCTTGGAAACACACCACGTCTTTGGTTATTCGAGGTTGGTTATTCCTATAACAGATTGCACAAAAGCATAAAACACACAGACATATTGCATTCTCCTTCCTCATTACATATGATGTCAATGCAAACATTTAAAAAAGGTAGGGTTGGTAATATTCTTCCAAAATATTTTTTGTTATATTTCTTGAAATTCTCTTGACATCCCGACAGTGGCATTGGGAGGGACGTCAGTGCTGCCAACTTGGCTACTTTCTCGCTAGATTTAGCAACATTTAGCAGCTAGTGCTGCGAGCTACTTTCATTGGTAAAGAGACACTGGGCGGGATTTTTCGTTTGGATAATAAATAAAAAAAATCTCCAGCTAACTCATGCCAGTTTCTCAAGAACACCAGCTCGAGCTTCATTGACTTTAAAAGATGCTCACCATCCTCCAAACTGCACAGCTTTCAGAACCCCCACAGCAGCAGTGCTCTGCCAGTCAAAGCTCTGGCCTACATGGTCAGCATGGGCCTTAGTCCGGTCCTCAAACAGAACCTCTCTGGGTTCACTGGCCCTCGGCAGGTAGTGCAGATTTTTGATCTCATTCATGGACCTAGACAAAAAGATGAGAGGATGGGAGAGGATAGGGACAGAACAAAAATACTTTCACAATCTAAACTCATAATCACAACAGTTTTTCCCCTGTATTTCACATCGTATGGATATGGAACCGTGTTTGTATATTTCCCTTGCAGCTGGAGCGGTACCTGCGTCTTTTGAACGGAGACTTGGGCATGTCGGCAGTGGGCACCATTTGTTCTCCTGGTCGCACCCACATGATGGGCCCATCGTCACTTTGAGAGCGACAGTCCAGCTTCAGACTGGAGAGGCTTCCCCACGGGAGGGTCATCTGTGGTGACGCACACACAGACAGACGTTTGTGTGAGTCAAACAGTATGTTGGTGACACAAATGAAAAATGACAGGCCACCTTATACAAATAAAACACTAAATACCTTACGTGATTACGGACTATGAGTCAAAGTCCTCCAATCAGGTGGCAGGCAGAGCAAAAACAATGGGCCTCATGCAAGAACCACTCGTACAAAAATGTTCTTGCATGAGGCCCATTGTTGCTCAGACTGCCAAAGCATGGTATAGTACATAAGGCTGAGTACAAATCACCCCCCCCCCCTCCACCCCCCCACCACTATGCTCCTTAGAATATTTATAAAAAATAAATATAAAAACAAATCTTCCTCTGTTGGACCTTGAGAAAGGGCGACTCCTCCAGCATGTCAAGGAACTCTGGGAAATAGTCTCCAACTTCCTCGTCTACAGCTCCCACCAAGCTGATCTGCCTCATGGGTCCAGACCGGTATGTTCCTGAGCAGTAAGTCCGGCTCACCTAGGACAGGAGAAACAGGTTATGTCTTTCAGTGTGTGCCCTTCGATCCTACACACTAATTGTATCCATACTATATTGTGTACCGTATACTTTACATTCCGCTTTTCCAGTTAGTATACATAAAAGATATATGTATGTATCATAACTACACAACACTCACTTCCTTGGTATTGTCATCACTGCTTAGAGTAAACAGTAAAATATTACGTTTTAACTTATATAATCTTTTAAACTAGAGGTAGAGTTTGCACTCAGGCCACAGGGGAGTGGCTTTAACGAAGCTACAGCAGCTTAACAGACCCTTGTAATTCTGTACAGTTACACTGATGGCATACCTTACATGCTAATGATTGTGTCGAGGAGATACACTGCAGACCACCGCCTGTGATTTTTATACTAATATTGGTTAATTTCTTTTTACAAATTGGCTCTCACTGTGCCTTCTGCTGCAGATCTAACATTACACATGTTGACATCCTGACTCACTCGTTCTCCTCTGACGTCTTCCTCAGGCAGCGAGGGAAGATATAATCCTGCATCCAAAGCGACTACATTAGATCTCTGTATAAACAGGGAACACTTGGCACAGGTTTTTAAGACCGAACGACGGTGCCCTTTGGATTGAGTCTACTGGGTGGCAAACATGTTCTTGAACGTATTTTTATGCCCCACAGACACTGCAGTCAGCTCTTTTATACAGGTATTCAGATCCATATTACTTGAGTTCAGAGTTCCTCTTCAAAAAGGTCTCTCACAATGCAGCATGAGGTCTGACTGTAACCGGCTACAACCATGCCATGCCACAATGGGTTTAATACGTTATACTTTTTATACGCGAGCATTCTATTCTACTTCACTCTTGTTTTGTCTACCATCAAATTTTGATAATTCATTCAGCATTTTAGGTCATTTTAAAAAGCTTTGTAAGAAGGTTTTCTAGCTCCAATTTCTGAAAATTGCTGATTTTCTTAGATTTATAATGGAAAGTTTTTGTCGTTTAAGACTGCTGGCTGGACAAAAAGGAGCATGACATTTCTTCGCTATTTTCTCACATGCTAAAGACAATCATATTAATTCATACCAAATTAAAAAAAGGAAACTGGCTGATTGAGCTGATCCACAACACCACCACCATGACTCTCATCAGAAGATATGATCTATGAGTTTGGTTGTGATAAAAGTGCAGTTGTTTCGTACAAACGCCTCTTCCCCTTTTTCACATACCTGAGAGTGAAAGTTGGCAATAGTGGTGGTCTCAATGTCTTTCTTGCCCAGTATCTCCATTTTGACCGGCGTGTTGGGGAAGTTGAAGGCAAAGTAGTCCAGGAAGTCAGGTAGGGAGGCGGCTGCACTGTGCACCACTGCCAAGGCATACGAGGCTGCACCTCTGGGTGTCTCAGCAAAGGCCAACTCCAGAAACTCCTGTGAAAAGCACTCCATCTCAGCCGGGCTGAGACCAGCGATCTCATCAGCATACGCATGCAGAACTGATCCCCCGCCATTGGCTTGCCTTTCCTCGTGCATGAAGCGTCCGCACCAGGTGCCCGTCTGCAGGCAGGAGCTGCGGATGTAGTGGTCTTGGTGGGAGAGGAAGGGGACGTGTCCGAGCTTGAGGGCACGGAGGTAGGGTTGGTGGTTGTCCACGGTGTCTCTGCTTTCATGCTTCCTGGTGCCTGGCAGAGGCGGGTCAGGGCGAACGGGCAGAGTGAGGTCTGCCCCAAGCCCCACAGTCTGAACCGCTTTGTTGTGCATGAACCGGACCTTTTTGGCACCGTGCTCATCCTCGCGGTGCTTCTTCTTCTTCTTTCTCTTCTTCAGGAGGTATTCCTCCAGTGTCAGAGACTTGACATTCCCGTTGTGGGGCCTTGGCTCTACAGGTGCATAAATAAAGGAAAATGTAGAAGGGGCAGGGTACACAGAGTGGAAGGGAAACACCACATGCGATGATTTTCTAAACAATGCATGATTTCATCATTATGAATCAGCATGCTTCCCACAGTAGCAACATTGTTGTGCAGGAGTTATTAAACGTATTTACTAATTGTCATGCACCTTCAGATTATTTAAAATAATTTTAAAATATAACAGTTGTAAATAATTTATGTTGGTCCCTGGACACACACACATATACACACATATATACACACATATAAACACACACATATACATATACATATACACATATATATATACATATACATACATATACACATATATACACATACATACATACACATACACACACACACATTTATATACACACACACATTTATATACACACACACACACACACATTTATATACACACACACACACACACACACACACATACACACTATATATATATATACACATACATACACACACACACACACACACACACACACACATACATATACATATATACACACATACATACATATACATACATACATACATATACATATATACACACATACATACATACATACATACACACATACATACATATATACACATATATATACATATATACACATATATATACATATATACACACACACATACATACATATATACACATATATATACATATATACACATATATGTATATACACATATATATACATATATACACATATATACATATATACACATATATATACATATATACACATATATGTATATACACATATATATACATATATACACATATATGTATATATACATATATACACATATACACATATATGTATATATGTATATATATATACACATATACATATACATACATACATACATACATACATATATATATATATATATATATATATATACACACACATACATATACATACATATACATATATATACATATACATACATATACATACATATACATATACATACATATACATATATACATACATACATACATATATATATCCCTACCATTTTTTAATAGATAGGCCTGGCCTAACCAACCCATTTTATATATGCATAAAATAAAAAACTCACCCTTCTTTTTCTTGAGTTCCGCGTGTTTCACATTTGCCTCGGTATTCTCCTTCTTCAGCTTCAGGTCTTTATCCCGATGCTTTTCTTTGAAATCCTGGGGCTTGGCCTTGACCACTTTGAGAGGCGTGAACGTGAAGAGCGCAGGTGGCTCAGAGAGCACCGCTTGCTTCTTCTTCTTCTTCTTCTTCTTCCTCTTCTGCAGCTGCTCTGGTGCCTTCCGCGGCTGAGGAGGAGGAGGAGGCGGCGGCAGAGTCGGCTGCAGGTTTTTTGTGCCATTGGTAAGACCGCGGTTGTGGCACGGATGGTGGTGGTGGTGGCTTTGCGGATGGATGTGCGGGACATGTTTATCTGCGCTGAAGTTGTGTGGTTTCGGACTCTGCTGCAGCTGGTGCGGCTGGTAGGTCCGGTGCTCACCGTGCTGGTGGTTGTGATGGTGGTGATGGAGCTTCACTTTCTTCTCTTCTTTCGCAGACTTCTCCCGTTTGTCAGCTGACGGCGACGCGTCCCTTTTCTTCTTCTTCTTCTTCTCTCTGATGAATCTATCAAGCCTGTCCCTCACCTTCTCTTCTTCTACTTTGGCCCGGAGCAAGTCTACTTGAGCTGCCATCTTTGCACGTAGGCTACATTTAAAGGGGCTCGCTAATTCTACTGCGCAGGTGTCCGAAAAATGTGTAGTCCTCCTGCCGTTAGTTTGTAGTTCATTTCCTGCATCGTGTGTCTGTTTGCGCACGCGTAACGCATGGAGCTGTGGATTATGTACTATCAATATTGCGAAGGCTCATGGGAGTTTGAGTATACTGTGCCGACTGCGTGAGACTTCGCACGCACTCACCGCTGCCCAGCTGACGTAATGGTTCACGAGAGGCAGCGCGTCACCGTTTACAGCAGTACGGCATGTTCTCTAACGTGAGGCAGAACATAAACAGCGACATTTTTCATTCGACTTCACAATGAAAAAATGATATATTGGAGGACACAAAAAGTGTCCCATCTTGTTTGATGTACTCTGAAATATCCACATGCATTACTAAAGTGTATTTTGAAGTTAATATGATGGCAATGTTCATATGAAGACCTGGCAATTAAGACAGACAAAAGATTCTCTTAAAATCTGTGGTGGCAGTCAAAGACCTTGAAAAAGTAATGTAACGTCTAATATTTTAGTGGCACACCCACCGATATAAACTGAGGCTAAATTAACTTGTGCATCTTCTAACAGACCTCAACATGCTCCCCTAAATCCACAAACAAACAAAAAATACTCCATGTTTATTCAGTAAACCTTTATTTATCAGTGCATGAACAGAATGCCACGACCAGATTATTACTTTTCACCCATTTTTATATCTTTTACTCTCAGCTCCCTTAAAAAAATAATGAAACGATTTACAGAGGATTTTTTTTTTTTCCGCATGAAGGCAAATATTTATACAGGTGCTGTACAATTTATAAACATTTACAACTACCATGATGTCAAAACTAAAAGACTCTTTTTATATATATATATATGTTGGAGCAATGCAAGGCCACAGTATCATACATGGTAATGTCATGAACAGTAAAATAATACAGTAGCCCATCATGTCAACAATAAAGTGGACAATAAATTAGTAAGTGGTCTCACCGACCGAGAGATGCGCGTGTTACTTCTGTACGTCCTTACACAGGCTGAGGAGGGTATGGTTCAAGCAATGAAGAGTTTATGAATAGCACTTTATGAACCACTAGGTGTCTCTGTACTCCACAGTAGCAACATTTAAACAACACAAATTTTGTCTTCAGAGGAGGAGGGGGGCACAACTGATCCCAATAAATAAAAAAAAAAAAAAAAAAATATATATATATATATATTTTTTTTTTTATTTTTATTTATTATTATTTTTTTTTAATCCGGGCCTTTATTCCCGGTTTGATTAAATTTGATAAACTTCAGAGTAAATTCAAACAGCACCCCCAAAAGAAGCAGTCAAGCCATTTTCACATTGTGCACTGTTTGCAACCACCACAGGGAAGCACATTGGGAAGACTTCCCCTCATTCTGAGGGAGTCTGGCCTAAATTATAACACAGACGTGACAGCCACGATGTTGTTAATGAACAATTAAGCAAACATTTACACATCCCCCCCCCCCCCTCACATTATGGGTCAAGTCTTAAATTAAAATAAGCAAAGATATATTTGGAGGTTAAGAGAAACAATATGTTTTTGTGCCTATATTTGTGATAAAAATACGATATCTCTTATAAGTTGAAGGCAGACTTGCCACTTCTTACAATCAAGCTCTGGTAACTCAACTCATCTAAATTATGGGTCAATATGTGAAATCACTTTGTTAAATAATATTTGTTTCAGATTAAGTATTGTCAACGCTACAGCGATATCTAAAACACACAGGTCTACCAGTCAGCTTGTATACCTACGCACAGAGCCGGAGGACCGAAAATACAGAGCTGCTAACAGTAGACGACATTATGAATCCGGCTCGTGTGACCGCTTACAGACAGTCTCAGAAGTAGAATGTATAGATCTCATAGTGTTGTTATTTCAGACGGTGATACCTATCTGCACATTCTATTTCTACCATTAAGTCCACATCAAAGGTGAAATGACTCAGCATGGATGCGTGTACTAATTGTTTTTGTGTACATATAATTTGAATAAATTACATTACGCTGCATTATTAACACACATGTAACAAACATTAGAACTATAACCACAAGTATCTGGTCTGCTGATTGATGCATAAAAAGCTCCGGGGTAGTCTGTCCACCCTCCGATAAGCTAACGGGATCAGAGAGTCTTGTCGTGTGCAGGAATAGTCACCCAAACAGTCCACAACTCTAGTCAGGCTCTCAGACACAGCAGGAGACACTCTGTCACCCTTTGCAGCCGATTTTAAGAGAAGCTCAACCGTCTCACTTTCTACTACATCCAATAGTGACAGCGAACAGTGAATCAATCTTGCCAGGGAGAAAAGCTAAGTCACTGCATGAATAAGTCTTAAACCTTTAAAGACAAAAAAAAAAAAAGAGAAGAGCAGGATCCTTCATCGAGGCGGGTAGCCAGGGAGAGCAGTCTCTCTCTCATAACCCACCAAACAGTCTCACAGTGAGTGCAATACAGAGCAGCTTCTTTCGAACCGGAGTCTCTGATTGGCACAAAATAGACTTCAGTGTCGCATTCAAAAATCTCACTCAGAACCAACCTGTTTCACGCATGTCCGCACATCATCGTGCGGTACAAATACTCAGGAAGGTGCAAGCATGCACGTCAGATCAGACATCAGCAGCTTGATGCGAACTGACCGACCGAGGCAAACTGGGTGAAAAAAAAAATATATATATATATATGTATATAAGCAATGAGAAAGCTATGTTGCTGGTTACACAGTGATCTGCTTTGTCCGAGATTGCTAAAACCAAAAAAAAATCCTTCCATTCTTAATGTCCATCGTTCAGGGGCTCAGCTCTTTTCTTCATATATTCGCAGAGTCGTCGTTGTCAGATATCAGACATCTGCGTAGGTTGTGTCCACCTGGGACTGGATCTTGGCAGAACTGGGAACTTTCCATGGACCAGGGGTGATGGGAGCCTTCTTGCTGGTAGTGGTCCCGTTGCAGCTGGGGTCCTGGATGCTACTGTTTGAACCTCTGGGATCCTTTCTATTCACTTCTTCAGTTGGCCCATGGTGCTTGCTTTCCCGAGATTCCTTATCCCCCTTCTCTCTTCTACTCTTCCGGTTCAGGGTGCCACCATCGGCATCCGACCCGACCCTCTCCCTATGCATTTGGGAATGGGATTTTTGTGCCGCTGCCTCTTGCTCAGGCCTTTTGCTCTTCTTGTGGCGCTCACTGGTCCCGTAGCTTTTGTCTCCACTCTCTGTAGCCACCTTCTCCTGCCAGTGGGCCGCATCCTCCTCCTTGTACCTCCGGTCCTTCCCTTCTCCAGAGGCAATGCTGGGTTGTTGGCCCGCTGGACGCCGAGGGCTCTGGGGCTCTTCCAGGTTCTTCATAGGCACAGCAGGGTCATGTTCCCTTTTCGAGCTCTTCCTGGGGCTAGAGGAGTGGTGGTCTCTCTGCCCTTGGGCTTTTCTCTCCTTCCTCACATCCTCCAGGGATCCGCTGTGGGCTCGCTCGGTTTTTCGGGGGCTCTCGGAGCGCTCTTCATGATCTCCCCGGCCATCAGTGGCTCTTTTGGGACTAGCCATCTTGGAGTCACTCCTGCTTGTTTTTCTGGTCTGGGTGCTGGGGCTGGTGGTACGCTTATGGTTGTGTTGAGAGAGCTGTTGTCCTCTTGATCTGTTCGCATGCCTACCGTGCTCCTGCCCAGCGCCAGGGGACCCAGATACCCTGGGATCTCCCGCGGAGAACTCATCAGGGGCGGTTGTTTTGGGTGAAGACGGGGACGGTTCAGAGGTAGAGAGGGAGACAGAGGCCGGAGAGACTGGAGCTGAGTGCCCGTCAGATTCAGAAAGTCTGGGAAAGCTTGAGGTTGGAATAGTTACTTTGTCCTTTGAACCTAAGAAACAAACAATGGCAAGTAAGAACATGTTCTAGCTGAGCAACAATGTATGTACTGCAAGGATCTGCATAAGCTAAAATATCCCTTATATGGGATATTTCGCACTTTTGATAAAAATGTAAGATAATTAAATATGTCATGCAACAGAGGAACAATATCCTTAATTGTGAATAAAAGAGGTCCACCGTGTCCACTTTCTGTAATAACCCTCTGTAATATCTCTCTAAATATTTGCCTTGTTTGAGATATGCATCAGCCGACGACAGCCATCAAAGGAAAAGGTGATAGCTTTCACCCAGCACTGACGTTTCAATTTCCCCCCAAGCTGATAAGAATTGCACAGCTGTGATTGGGATGCGGCAGAAGATTAGAGAGAGAGAGAAAAAAAAAAAAAAGAAGAGCGATGGACTTAGTGGTGCTGAAATGAGATTTTGGATTTCTAGGAGCAACAACTCCTAGAAATTCATTCTAATGTGGTCTTTGGATTGAAAGGTGGATGCCAGTGAATGCACACAGATCCTTTTAACCACTTGCCACTCACTGATCAATATCTAGTTTATCTAGTTAAGGCTTTTTCTCCAACTCTCCATCTCCATTCAGGAGGAGGAGGTGTGTGTGTGTTCAGAGGCATCCCAGCTTTTGCAATACCCTTAAAAAAATAACCTGCAGAGCTCTGAAGCCTCCCAGCGCTCCTGCAGGTCTGTTCGTTCTTCTAGGACTCACTGCTTTGGTTCAGCCCTCCAGGGGAAGAGTAACTCTGCTAACTGATCTATTTCAAATTGATCATGGGGATGAGGGAAGGGACAGAGAACGACACTTACATCTGGGAGATGAATCACGTTTGAAAGGAGAGGTCAAAGGCAAAAGTACAGGGAGTACAAGGTTTACCAAGGTTATTAGGGACAGACCAAGAAAAGCAGTGAGGCCTTTAGTGATGCTCTGGTTTCATGTAGAAGCACAGGGTGGAAGAAGAGTTCTGACCTAAAGGAGGAAAAGATAAATAGGTAGAAATAGACGGCCGTGACAGTGCAGAAAACAGGAGCAGATAAAGATAGAAGTGAGAATGACAGGAGAGAAAAGTCAAGAGAAGCTCGCAACACATGCATGAGAATAAAAAAACTCATCACCCTGCTATCAAGCATATCCATACAAAAAGCATCTTAATACGTATGGTCAATGTGCTATCGTGTGGATCTATACGCAGCGGTAACAATGTGTGTGCGTGCATGTGGCCGTCAGCAGTCACTCACTGTGATCCGGGACCAAGCCCTGGCCAGGTCGAAGCAGCAGATGCACTTTACTGCCGCCTGCTTGGATCAGCTCTATTGCCCGAGTGTGCGTGATGCCCTGGGTGGCCTCGCCGTTGATCTCCACGATCTGATCTCCAACCTGTGGTGCAGATATAATCCGTGCTTACTGTATATGTTACAAGCAAAGGGTCTTTCAGAATTTTCTAAACAAGAGTAAGTGCATTTTCTGTTCTTTTTCAAGTGAGACCAGAGGTTTTTAAACTCAATAGGAAGTTACTTACCCCCGCACATTGCAACATTAACTGCCTGTCTACATACTCCAAAGCACCCAAATTATGGGCGCTGTAGCTCCAAAATTTAGAGCATGATAATCCCGCAGACAGAAATAAAACAAAAATAAGAAGTGAACTTTGGATGCAGTCGTCGTTGTATGGAGAGCGCACACAGGGTAAGAACTATCGATTTAATTTAAAATGCAATAGTGCAAAGTATTATTACCCAGTTTATATAAAAAGAAACTCACATGTATCCTGCCATCGTTAAGAGCAGGTCCGTCCTCAGCCAGTCGCAGGATAAACAGGCCCATGTTATACTCTTTCCCTCCTCTCAGACTGAAGCCGAAGCCCCGCTGGCTGCGGTCCAGCTCCACTACAAAGCAGCCCTGTAGTTCACAGACAAGGACATGAGCTTTTTGAGACTGGGACATTTCTTGACAGACATGAGATAAAGGTTGCACGCTGTCGTCACACCTGGAAAATATCACTGGTTGATATATATTTTACTCCGATGACCTAAAAGGACAGTCCTCAAATTAAGAATTGATTAAGATCGATTGGCACCAGAGCAGAATGAGTAAATTACTGTAAAATTGAGAAACATCCAATAATTCTGGCTATAGTCTTACCTGCTTAGAGCCTGACATGATGAGTGTTCCCATCTCGCTTGGCGGGAAAGAGTTCCTCACCTCAGTATCACCATTTCTACTCAAAAAAAGACCACACACACACACACACACACACACACACATTATAATGTGGCCAACATACTGTGGATATGAAAGTGGTGTTTCATCACAATATGGCATAATATCTCATCTTGAGATGAGAATTGAATTTCAGCAAATACTCATGAAAATGTTTAAAACAGAAAAATAAGGACATATCATTACTGGGAACAATTTCAGCAGCATAATCTTCCACCCGCTTGTATGCGTCATGTTCGCAGTAATGCCTGTGTATGAGCGACCGCACATGAAAAGTATAGATGCTCAATATTGTGAATAACAGGTCTCATTCTCTTCCCATTCAGCTCTGTCCAGTTTTACCCTCACACTGCCACGCCTGTATTACAGCAGCGTGAGCCTCTTTCTGTCGGTGTCATTATACCACGCAGACCTATGTAAATCCTTCAAAGAGCCATGTTGCTTCTACAGGAAGATAACGAGGGCATACTTTAATGCTTTGCAGAACTCATTACAATGCCTCTGTGGGAACTTAGCTGTGCTGACACACTATCGAAAAGAGTCTAGTCCTTAACAGCTCTGGCATGGAGAAGAGTTTACACACTTCATGCAGCCAAGCTGACAGCCCCGGCTCATATCTAGCCTGGGCTGACCCAAGGCACGTTTTGGAGATTAGACGGAGAGAGGAGAGAGGGTGCTGCCCAGGAACGGACAGAGGGCTAAATGAGGAGAAGGGGAACACGTGCTGATAGGCGGCAAAACGGAGCAGCTGAGGGCGAAAAATGATGGTGGGGAATTGCTGCTGCAGCAATGGATTAAAAAGTTTGACACAGGTAATCTGCTTTGAAAAGAAAGATCAAAGAGGAAGTGAGACTCCCTATTAATCTGTCTCTTTTTCTTTGCTTCGCCATCCAAGCAGTGACCACGGGGGCATTCTCTCTCTTTCTGGATAATAAGGCAAGTGAGGGCCACAAGAGATGCTAATGGGCCACATTGTAGCACAAACCAGAGCCCGCTTTGAGAGGATTGGGTCTGATTTATGGGTCAAGTGGCAGAACCTGTATTAGACTGTCTCCAGTGGGATCAGTGTCTGAGAGGGACCCTGGCAAGCTTGTGTGAATGCTTGTACGGGAGCATGTGTGTGTATATTTGTGTACCTGTCTGGATAGCTGGGAGGCTGTTGGCCCATAGCTCTGTGTTGTGCCGAAGGGCTTTGTTTGGCTGAGTTTGTTCCAGATGGAGGAGCACTGTCTGTGAATACACACAACACAACCATTTAATATGACGCGCAGATCTGGTGATCTGCTATTGGATGCCACAAAACAATATCAAAACCTTCTTTTGACTACTTAAATACTCTGATATGCTTTCTGGAAATTCACAGGACTGAGATATTCTCTGTGCCAAACCTACCATCTTCAGGCACAACAGTGAGGGTGACACAGTTGCCGGCGTCTTTGATGAGCTGGACAATGTCGTTGTGCGACAGCTCCATGATGGACAGGCCGTTGACAGCGGAGATACGGTCTCCCACCTTCATCTGACCTATGCGGTCTGTAGGGCTGCCCTCAATAATGCGGCCAATCTTGTGAGGGATAACTGAAACAGGGAAGCACAGAGAAATCACAACCTGTTGCTGTTTTTTTTTTTTAGGTTTGAACAGCACTGATTCAGTAACACCAAATCAAGATATCCCTTTCAAATCACAATCCATTGCAGTCTTTCTGAGGTACTGGGAACCTAAAAACATGGATTGAAGTTGTACAGGATATTATGTGATAATCGGTATAACTTTTTACACATCTAATTCAGTGAATTATGGTCTTACATTTGAAAAAACACGCAGACATAATGGTGAAAAACGAGACTAAAAGACTGCAGCCTCGCTAGCTGTGTGAGGCTATACCTTGACACAGCAGTGCTATGAGCTAAATGCTAACAGCAGCATGCTGACATGCTCACAATGGCAGTGTTCACATTCTGATGTAGCGTGCTAGCATGCTTACATTTGCTAATTAGCACTAAAGCTAACACAATTGTCCACCTTATGATGGCGCTAGAGGAAAAGTCACGGGTTTATACATAGTATGAAACATCAGGGGTTGAACAAAGTCAGAGGGATTCATCCTAGGGAGAACATGAATGTCTATGGGAAACTTCATGGCAATCCATCCAATAGTTCTTGAGATGTTTGCATCCCTAGAGCTAGCACGGCTAAAAGTGTTTATTTTACTACACTTTGTCTGATTTATGGTGTGATAAAGAGAGTTATCCAAAATTCCCACGATAACAAATTGAAACAAGAACTTTGGACCTGGCTTTATCCAGTGTTCAGATATCTGTTCTAGAAATGTAGGCACATTAGCACATATATAAGATAATGCATATTTTCCATATTCAAACATAACATTTCAGAAAACCTGTTGTACAAAAAAATAATTGCCTTCATAGAATTAATCAAATGGGGAAGTTTCCTGGCGATATCCCTATTCACCTGGGTTGTCACCCCATAAATGACCTCATGCTTTTTTATTTATTTGATATAAAGCTATGTTTTTAAAAGTTGTATATAAGATGTTTTTTTCTTGATTTCTGACCTCCAGGTGGGGGCTTGTTCTTTGACGTCAGGATAACAAAGCCAAAGCCCTCGTTGTCTCTGCGTTGCAGAGTGACGTCAAAGCACTCTGGCCGAGAGGACTGAACAGGCTGGACGGCATTCGGAACCTCGACATGCGGCATCTTGGGAGAGCTGTTGACCAGGGCGGATGCTACATACTGGGGCTGCTGAGTGCTCTCCTCCTCTTTGCCATCTGACAAATGACAATGCACAGAAACAGAAGGGGATGCTTACAATCATGCATTTGGAGCAGCTCTTCTAAAATCGTATATCAACACGGAAATGATACTGCTATGTCTATCCATCATTTTTTGAAAGGAGAGGGACAGCCCAGACGGCAAATGACCATTAGTGAGTGTAACCAAGTACATTCACTCACGTACTGTTTTGAGGTATTTGTACTTCATTCAAGTATTTCCATTTCATGCTGCTTTCTACTGCGCTACATCTTAAGAGGCAAAATATTGTGCGTCTTACTTCACTACATTTATTTTAAAGCTTAACTGACTCGTTACTTTGAAAATTTAGATTATTGATAAAAAATCTAAATTACCTGAGGTTTAGCCAGTCTACAGTATATAGAATCATTTAAATAAGCTCCACCATTAAAAGCTGCAACATTACAGTGATGAACACATAAATGCATCAATAATTATAATTCCATAATGTATTTTTGGTCTGTGGTATTGATACTTTTACTCCAAGTAAAAGATCTGAATGCTTCCTCCACCACTGTAATATACATTAAAATGTGTCACTTTCACCAACAGGGCAAACACAAATGTTTATTTTAAGCAGGGGTCATTCTGAAGAAGATTACATACACTTCAAGCCATCAACAATTATTTGTCAAAATGTTCCCAATTTATCATCCTTCAGATCCCTCCAAAAATAATCCAAAGCACAGCGGCTATATTGAAGATAGCCTTTTTGCTGCGTTTATTGCACACATGAAATATAACTGTCAACTCGACACTTGAGATGAAAGCCCTTCACAATTTGTTATTCATAAGACACGCTGATCTACCTTCATCTCTCTCTTCATTGTATATTTGTTTTGCAGCGTCGCTGTTTTGTCAGCCGGCATCAGGGAATCTCTTTCTAAACCCCTGCTTTGAAAGCATAAAGCCTTACATGATTGATGCTTAATTTCTGCAATGTGATCAAAGCTGTTGTTGCAATACATCACATCCAAAGTAATTTCAAAAAGTGCTGGTACTATTCATGGGGTGGTTATTTGTGGGGGTAAACAAGCCTGAATGCAGCAGGGGTTTGTGCTGTTGAAAAAGAGAACACAGCATATTCTATTTTTCATCCTTTGAGATTTAAATCAACTCTACCAGCTGATCTACTCTTCACTGCCCTTCACATGGCTCCTATCAGCCTCGACAGATAAACACAGAGCAAAGACACTTTTGCTGTTTTTTTTGGGTCATTTTTGGTGGATGAAAATACTCCATTCACTTTCCTGTGATTAAAGTAAATACAGAAATCCTTTCAGGAAAAAGTCTGCATAGAATAGCATCCTACAGTAAAAGTCAATATTGACTAAACTTAATTTCTTCACTGTCAAGGAAGTCACCCAGAACAAATTTAAAAGAATTAGTGAAAGAACGATCCCAGATCAAAGCTTTCGCTCAGAGGACCTCCTCCAGCATACTCATCCAAACAAAAAGAGTAAAAACAACAAGCCGTGCTGAAAAAGCTTCGAGTGCCCTCAGAGAAATGTAGAGCTGATTACACAAAAGCAGACCCACCTAAGTTTGTCAGCTTCCTGCGGACTGTGAGCATGACTTGGCCGTTACGGGCAGCGTTGGTCATCAGCTCAAGCACCTGTTTGTGGGATTTGCCCTTGACTGCCACGCCATCTATACAGAGGAGCTCATCCCCTGCTCGCAGGCGCCCGTCCTTCTCGGCTGCACCGAGCGGCACGATGGCACCGATGTACACCTGTGGAGGATATGAGAGAAACAGCTTGACACACTGATCTGAGCCAGAGTGAGCACGAGGATTGACGGGCGTTATGGCAAATGATCAGCTGAAATCCTTTCAGTTGCTTTGAGCATTTGACGTCTTGTGTTCTACTTGCAAAATAGAGGTTTGCTGTATTTTTTTGACAATCCATTTTGTCCTACAGCAATAGCAGTAAGTCTGTCTATTTAACTGAATGCAGCTTTAATATTGATGTGTCTGGACCGCGCTGGGCTGCAACCTACCGGCTGATCCGGCCCCTCGCCTCCGAGGACTCTGAAGCCAAATCCTGACTCCTGGTTTCTTTTGATGAACACATCCAGGTCCTTGGTATTAGGAGCTGCAGAGAGGAGAGGAGAGTAAGTAATGTTTTTTATTCGCCATGAAGACAAAACACACATGAATTATGTAGTTTTTGTATTATGTGTTGCCGGGCATGTGGGCAATGTGTGTATCGTATAATGCAGTGTAAGACTGTAAGGCCACCGACTGAAAGAAATATTTTATTTAAATATCTAAAAGATTATATTATTTTGTAATATATTTCTTAGATAACAGAGAGCTTCAGGAATTCAAAAAAATAATTGCTAGACAAACTAGAGTTACAGCCTCAGTTGTATGCCTCCAACAATCAGGTTGCAGTTTACATCCATCTTGGACGTCTGTCCAAAATATCATCACTCCATCATTTTATCCTATTTGACATTTGTAAGAAATTGCCCTAATTAGTGCATGAGTTATGGCCAAAAATGTATTTTTTGAAGTTTGTCCCTCCAGGTTTTCCTGACATATTGTGTTCACATGAATGGGACAGATGGACATATAACCAGGCCATGGCTGTCACCGGTGAGGAGGCATTATGTTAATAATCATGTTGAATGGTGCGAAGTGCCTGGTCCTCTTTTTTTTTTTTAACAGGGCTCCCGAGCCATGGGGGCTAAAAACCACTTGTGTGTTTCATTGTGTGCACTTACGCTTGCTGTCAGCCAAGGCCCTGGACTTGCTGTAGAGCTCAGACGCGTCCGGTTTGGGTGAAGACGAGCGCACTGTGTTGACAGGGAAAGGGAGCGGGTTGGGGGCCAACTCGGTCGGACCGAGGGCCTCTGTGCTGTTAATTATCTCCTGCTGCTGGGGCGGTGCGATGGGCTGGGAGCATGGATGAGGCATCAGCTGGGGTGCGGGATGGGGAGCCTGTTGAGGCGTAGGCTGGGGTAATCCTTGGGACATGGGAGCTGTGCACTGCAACACAGAGACAAGAGCAGTGATGCAGTGATAGAGAGAAACATAGGTTAACTATTTCAGGTCGATGATTATCATAGCGGAAAACAGACTTTTAAGAACACTGTAAATGTCCTCCTATTCCTATATAATATACCTTATTTATTAACACATAACATCATGCATAAATGGTAAATGAATAGTTAATTAAACAATAGTTATTTTACTGTTAACAAACAATGAAATGATAATGTTAGTTTCTTATTTTACACATTGTAACATTTTGTATACTATATTAAATATGGATTAATTATTAATAATGATTTGTAAACCTTTAAGAAACTATTTGTAAAACAAACATTCAAAAATGGACCAAATATTTGAAACACTTTGTTAATGGTTAATAATTGTACTTAATACATCATATACAGTAGTTTATAAAATGTTTTGTGTGCAACAATAAACTTATAGTTTACTTATGTAATCTGAATTTAATTGATATTGGCTTTTATCAGCCATGATAAAATATAAAATAATTCATATTACACAAACTAATGATGAAATAGCATACATTATAGCATTACTAATAATGCTATATAACATTAACAAATAACAATGAACACAATTTTACTATCAATTTACTATTTAATAATGATGGTTATTATAAAGTTATATGATATATTCTAAATGTAGCTAAAGCAGGAAAATTTGATATAAATATATATATTTTGAAATAGTGCATGCACATGTTGTGATTATGTCTTGAGCCTGTTGCAGCCTCAGCTCCTATTTTAAGAGTGCAGCATGGAGCAGCAGCACAGGAACAAGCTGTTGAACATGGCATATCATCTTAAACACCCATACACAGAGGGATGTTAAGTTGCTGTTTGCCAGGAGCCAGCATATTTACCCACATGCAGCTCCAGAAATAACAGCCTGGCTAATGTGGGCTCACTGAATAATGTAACTAACAGCTTCCACAGCACACACACACACACACACACACACACACACACACCAACACTCACACACACTAAGTGGCTCTTGTGGGTAACCAAGTTAAAACCTTTTTCCTCTGAATAATTCAGCTGCAGTTTTACCATCAGGGTATTCTTTTACGTTTCATCCCACAAAATTGGAGAAAAATTACAAATGGGTGCTTCAACTTACTGGTTTTAGTGATTTCACAGGAGACGTCTGCCCTGTAAGCAGAGAGGGGGAGGGGGATGTTAAATTCTGAATTCAATTCATCAAGCAAACAACAATAAGATCTAGTCAAACATATAGCTTGAAACACTTACTCTGCACCTTGTTTGTTGTCACTTAGTTGAATTAGTAATAGCAGTTAGAGGTTTTATCACAGTTTAAAAACAAAATACTGTGTAGACGGTCTGCTTTCCTCTCTGTCAGTGAGTCTCGGTGTAATTCAACCAGTAGGGGGCAGTACACTCCAATGGTTTACATGTCACTACAGGATGGAGGACACAGAGGTGACCCAAGGGCTAGGCCATGGGAAACATGCTCTTCTCTGGGTTAAACCTGCCAGCTGTTTGCTACTCTACAAGAACGCTGAATACTCTCAGTCTGCAGCTTTTCATAACCAGTTTTTGAATGTCACCAACAGAATTGTATGACATAGTGTGGGTATAGGATAAATACATCTTAAATATTTTTTTTAAATTCCTTTTTAAATATAAAAAATGCGAAAGCACCAACGGTATCTACCTGCTCATATTCATATCACAGCGGAGTTAGGGACTTGTTGAGGGACGTGTTAAATTAGTGGATTATTATCATTATCGTTATCCAATTCAAGGGAAAGTTTACATTGTGTTTTTTTTATATAGCCTGTTTAAAGTGATAATATATGCCAAACAACTAATCAATGCTGATACTGTCTGACAAAGAATAAAGAAGTGATACCGTACATACTTTGAATTCCTTGGATATAGCTGTTTCAAGCAGACTGGATGGCATGCAGCAGATGGTGGAACTCATTACAATCATAGGAGACTTGCAAAAAATGAGCATCTCTGTATCACAGGCACTGAGTGCAGAGCACGTCCCACGGGGAAGACTACTGTGTCTCATTTCCAGATTTAAATCCAGAACCGGGATCAGGGCCAAATAATTTCCTGTTTAATTTCTCTCTGCTGCTGTCACTGGAAGGGAGTTCTAGCCCCTGGCTGGGAGCAAAGCCTAACCTAATCCTGGTTTATGGGTGACTTGAGGGAAGCCCTGCAGCGGTGCTCCTTCTAGTCCTGGAAAGCTGCCCCTTTTTTAAGCAGAATCACACAAACAGGCCCTCTGCACACATTCTGCATTATGCACATGTCATCATTATATACCTATTATATAACCTATCATATATATAGGGCTGGCCTAAATGGGCAAAGTTAATAACGGCTACACACACGCACACAGTCGTGTTCTCATGGGGGAAAAAGCAGCATCTCAAACCTCCCCTCTCTGTCTCTGTGCCTGTCTTTGCACGAGGGGCGGAGTCGTGCTTCACTCTGACACACACACACACACACACACACACACACACACACACACACACACA
>NW_022280035.1:7258130-7265552 GCF_004355925.1 Anarrhichthys ocellatus | reverse complement strand
ACACACACACACACACACACACACACACACACACACACACACACACAGGCTTAGTAAAGCGTGAGACACACATCATGGCAGAGAGAAGGAAAAGATCCAAAGTGTGTAAATGATAATGATATACGTTTTGAGGACCGGCATTTTGTCCCCATTTTGTTCCTAAAAAGGGAGGCGAGTCCCCACATTATGTGCAATCAGATTGATGTCCCCATAAGATGGGTAAAACACTCTCACATACACACATGAAGCAGAGGACAAGCCCCTAGAGCTCCGAACAGAGCCCAGCTGAGTACATCTGATATGTGGGTGCAACACTCTTGAATCTAGGCTACTGCACTGCAGTAAAGGCAAAAAGGAACAAGCACATCAAATCAGAGAGAGCCTGAAGTTGGTAGAAGGGCAACGATTACCCACCATGCTCCGTCTCTCCTCCCTTCCGTCTCTCTTTCTCTCTGAGCAGCAAGTGAATCACTGAAACTGTCACCTCTCTTCACCTTCCCAGCACAGCTCAACATGTGACTAAGCATCACTTCCTCCCTGCTTGGGAAGCTGCACGGTGGATGATGCAGAGTTGTGTGTCAACCAGAGCATGAAATTGCTTTACTTAACTTGGGGAGAATCTGTGTCCAAGCAATACCTCCAGAAAACCACAGTCCACCTTGTTGTTTATAAATTAAAACATGCTACGTCTTACACGGCCTCAAAGTAGACCTTTTGTCAATGTGGTGTAACAATTGTTTCTTTCTCTCTTAAAGAATCAATTTCAAATGCAAGCGGGTGGGCTTCTCACCTCTGTTGTTTCACTTGTTGCTTTCTTTTGGGAAAAGGGAAAGCAAGGGGGATGATAATGTAGGCGACACAAAGCTGTGTGGGGATTGAAAAGATTTCAGAAGCGTGGGTCTGCGCCTCTAGACTATCTCTGGGCACTAACACCTGTTTGTTGTCTGAACAGTAAGCTGAGTAGATTCAATATAGACCTCGGCGATTTGACAAAAGAGATGTCACAGCGTCAGCACTGTAACCCCGCCAGCTGCGACATACTTTTTAGGATTAGTTCAGGCTTACCTGCGGCTGCACTGTACACTTCCAGCAACTCTCATTCCTGCCAACTCACCTCCTCTAAGCACCAGCACGTTGACCTCGCTGCCCACAGGGAGGTCTTTGAGGATGTCCACCACCTGGGAGTGGCTCATCGTCTGGACATTCTGTCTGTTGATCTCCTTGATAACGTCGCCCTTCAGCAGGCCCCGGCACCACTGGGCGTCCAGGATCATCTTCACCTTTTGGCCCAGGGGGCAATCTGCGATGGCAAAGCCGAACCCCCCCGGGCCTTTCACCAAGGGCACGCTCACCAGCTCTGGCTGTAAGAAAGTAGGGTCAGGGCCTTCTTGGTTGGGGACGTGAGGAAGGTGTTGGTGGAGATGGTGGTGGTGGTGGCGTCCACCATTGGTCATGTGTGGTACTGCAGCAGTCTGCCTGGAGAGGGTTCCTCCATCTAGGACTGTATGGTGGGGGTCCTGTGGTGTGGAGGTTGAGGGGGAAGGGGAAGTGTCCTTGGAGAGGCCTCCTGAAGCCTCCTCACTGCTGCTGGAGTCCTCAGGCAGAGGGTAGCCCCGGCAAAGGACCATGTCCACATACTGGTTGATAGGGATGGACTGAAACATCTGCACCACATCAGCGTGAGTCTTCCCCAGCACACATGCCCCGTTGATGTCCACGATCACGTCACCTGCAAGAACAGAGAGCTGTCAGACGTTTGTGAAATAGACACATTTGACAGTGTGGACAGTGATCATCACACAAAAGGCAAACTTGAAGAGGTACAATAAAAGAAGAGACACTAACGTCAATGACAAGTCATCACAATAAATGATATGATAATTATCTAGCTGGATTGCTCAAGTAGAATCTGTAAATGTTTCTTTGTCTGCTCTTCTAACTCTTTAGAAAATTCAAAGATGTTAATGTGAGAGAGAGAGAGCGAGCAAGACTATAAAATAGAACACGGTCACTGACATGCCGTTCTCTTCTTCTACCTTTTGCCTGTAAGGGGGGAGACTCTCCTCACCCCTGGCCTGGCTGAGATATAGGCCTGGCTGGGCAGCTGAATTGCTTACTGGCTAGCTGGCTGAAAGCCCAGTGGAGGATTCAGCCCACCTACACAATCAATAACACAGCTAAGGTTTCACTCGGAAATGAGCTCCATGTCCCAATGTAGTGCCTGTTCAGAACCCATTACACGTATCTCCAATGACTTATCTAATAACTAACCATCCTCAAAACAATAACAGTGCTGTAGGTAAAACATAGTCTCAGACCCTTGAATTATACCCTTGGGATGAATTAACGCTCCAGGCCTGGAGTCAGAACGTCTTAAATCCAGAAGAATGTTACATAAAGTTAGTTCAGCGCTTCCTGTTATTACCCAATGAAATTAACTACATTTTAATTTTTTTGGTTAAATCAATTACCTTCCTTCTCAAGGGCAATGAAACATTGGAAATAATCTCTCTCACTGTTCTACTTTCATGTTCATTCTCAGCAGCAGCACTGGTGTGGCTGTAGGAGCTTTCAATGCAATCAATATTATTGTAATGTGAATCCTGCAGCAAGCGCTTCGCTGACAGTATTTCAAATTACTACAATCACCATGTGATAGCAGTATTTATATACACACAATAAAAGGGGATTTACTGAGCTAAGTAGCACTAGTGAGATTATAGAAAGCACACCAGCAAAGCTACATGTAGCATACATGTCAGTGTTGCAGATTACTGCATTAGAACATTATGCAGATAAGCAGGCTTTGTCACCCACCAGCCTTTGCGGGCCTATTAAATCGGTTATATACGGCTGCATATAAAATCTGGTTGTTAACCATAAACTGAACATGTGCTGTATTGACGGAAATGTCCTGTTTTTAGAGCTGCACCACTGAACACTATAAACTTTTGCTTGATCAAGCAATGTGACATTCAGGGTAAAGAGACAGTTTGGTGCTTTTTTTCTCGAAATGTGTTTGTTTGTGTGTACTCGGGATACATAAAACTGTATTATGAACAGTACGTATGCCAATACCAAGTCGAGTGTCTCTGCGTATACTGGCATTCATGCCATGCAAACATACGTGCGAATGTGACGCTGGATTGTGTTTAGACAAGTAATAAAATGCCTATTTGTCTTCCCTTAACTCGGAAGACAAGTCGGCATGTAGAATTGCGTCAAACTGCTAAGCCAAAGTGCAGTCGAGGTACTGGAGTGCTCCTTTATAAACAGTAGGCCTGTGGGGGAAGCCTACCTGAGGCGATCTTGTTGTCATGCGCGGCAGGCCCATCGGCAAGGACGTTTTTGACCTGAAGGAATTCGTCGGGTCGGTCTCCTCCGATAATGGTGAACCCAAAGCCCTGGGGGCTTTTTCTAAGTGCAGCCTGCAGGATGGAACCCTGCAGCTGAGATGGATCTCGTGTGAAGACCCGCGCTGCCCTGCCAGGCTCCTCTGCTGTAGGGAGGACGGTGGGAAAAGAGGAGAGAGATTGACAAGAGGTAATGGACAGGGGGAAATGGAGAAAAATATCTTTAATGCCCAAATTCCTGTAATCACTATATATTAAATTGCTTCTGTTGCTTCCATTTGAACACATTACACAGCAGCATTAGTTTGATAGAAGGGAGCAGCACATCTTTGAAGCTCACAGGTTTACCTGCTGTGACCGTCTATGTGAAAATGAGCTTGGGATATGAAGAGAAACTGAAAAACTTTCTCACAAATTGCCGCGCCTCTCCATCTTAACAACGTTCGCACAGTGACGTGTCTGACAGCACGTCAGTCACTGCCAGTAATTACACAAAGACTCCGAGAGCATCGGAATTTAACTGCAAACTCAAACAAATCGCACATACACAAAAACTTGCGAGTCTCCTGCTCTGTTTGTGACGCTAATAAACATCCAGTTATTGCAAAATGTCTACATATTGTGCCCCAGTCTCACCGCAAACAACCGTTTCTTTTCACGCCAGTGATAAATTAATCCTGAAGCGCGCCTGCCATTTTCCATGTAAACTTTTCATTGCAAATTTCCTTTGTGGTGCCTGCAGGATGAGTAAACGGGGTAACTTTTTAGAAGAGAGGATAGGAATTATAATAGACTGTGTGTGTGTGTGTGTGTGTGAGAGAGAGAAAGAGAGCGAGATAAGAGCAATGAGACAGAGAGAAACAGAGTTAGCCTTGACAGAAAGAGGGAAATTCTAACTAAATCCTAGCTCGCTCTTCCCTGTGCTGTGGGCCTATGAGATAGTGAGTTATGTGCTGTGTCCCAGCATGCTGGGCTTCCTCTCTGGCAGTTCCCACACTGATAGATGATGGAACATCAATCTCATTAGGGAGGGTACAGATAGAAGCCCCCCCCCCTCCTCCAACACCACTCTCAATGTGTCATGGGATTGCGATTTGCATAATTGCATTGCAATTGGCAGATGAATGCGACCGCTCTTAATATAAAAAAAATGTGTGCCTCACAGCAGTTTCAGAGATATTTTCAAGATTATATATGAAAGTGAATGTTGTGCAAGCGTATGCATGCACGACATGATATTCCTCATGCGTGTAATATATAGGTTGTGCCATGTTCACACTCATTCTCAACTGACTGTCTGCAGGGTTTCTTACAGGTTCACCATGTAAGAAACCCTGACAGGAGTAAAGAGAGAGCGGGGTGCGGGTTGGGAAGGCAGCTATACGCCAAAGCCATGTTTACATGCTCTTGATTAAGCTGTGGCCCACAAAGGGACAGTCTGTATTCTCGGGGGGGGGGGGGGGGGTGAAGTGATTATATAAAATGTCAGACAGGATTGTCAGCGCTGTAATTATGGCAGAGAACAGTGCTGCGCTTTGCTCCTGTGTGCTCTGTGGCATTGTCTGGGAGGTCAGGCAAGCCAGCCTTGTCAAAACAGTGTTTAGATGCCACCTCACGTACGTCCGCCACACACTTGCACAAGACCACTAGCCATTAATTCTCATTAACAACGGTGGGAAGGTGCAGAATGTGCAGGGGGGGCAGTTGAAGCTGGAGGCGGTGGCACACAGAGGAAATATCATCCACGGACTGCAGAGACCCTCGGCTGTGGGAGGCGGGATTCAGCGCGCAACTGAGTGAGGCAGACAGTTCTGTCCAAGGGGTGTCTGAAATACAGAGGCTAGTTTGAATACTAATGTGGACATGCCTTGTGTGTGCACGCACAGAAGAGCATAACAATTCGTCCTCATGTTACAACAAACACAGGGCCTCTCCGCTTCTCAGAGCTTCACGTTGATGGAGAAGAGGGTCATTTCAACAGTCAAGCAGCATCTTTCACCATAGGTGGTAAATGATGAACAGATACCCAGTAGAAATGCAATTTATGATCATAAGTCACTTTCAACCGCAGTCGCCGCTTTCTCCTTCTCAGTCTCTCTACTCTCCCTCCCGTTCTTTGTTCTTAAGAGATCTTTGAACCGCGGTGAGCGACTGGGGCAAAAGCATTTTCAAAGAGATGTCAGAGCTCTCCCCATTTCATAATCAACTTGTCAAAACGAAATCTGCCGCCCAGTGAAGCGCTGTTCCATTATTCAAATTGAATATCATCGCTTGAGAGGCTATGGGCTGGTTATCGGCAGCATGTCAACGGCTAGAACATCTTTCAGACAGACATCTCAGCATGAAGGAGATCATAAAAGTGCTCCGGTATTTGGATAACACATCTAATACCTTGAAATATTTGGGTTTTTTTCCTCACTAAACAAAAAGCTAGAGCAACTATAAAGGCGTCTCAATAAGGCTTTCTTCATAATGCTGTGTACACCTGTGCTGCATCCCATAACAGCTGGAAGAGCAGGAAAAACTCAGACAAATGTAAAAGTTACTGAGCTAAAGCTAAATGGGCTAACCTGTTGACACCGCTTATCAATATTACCCTTGTCCGATAAAAACACGTACCGCCACCACTTATGTTATTTATTGTATTTTTTTAAACTATTATGTGTCAGACGGTACATGTTGTGAAAGTATTCACATGCATCTTAAAATTAAGCAGAGCTCTGCGGCACAATTAAAAACTAATCTCAGTTGAATAAATCCAAGTTTAACCAAAATTAAATATTGTTATATTATATATATTATTGTTATATTTGTTTGCTTACCCAAATGAATCTAAATGAATAAATACATGTGCGTGCTCTCTGGACCTATAAGTTGGCTGTAAAGGAGTTAACTTCCGGCTGCTTGGTATCCCTTAATAACAGAACGTTACAATGTTTGCTAGCTAGCTCAAAAGTCAGTTAGTTTGCCTACATTACTCATGGCGGCTTGGCAGAGAAGCTCTAGATTCTACTCCTTTGAGAAAAACTTGTTGGCCGACTTAATGGAACAATATGGCCAAATGATAGAAGAAGAATAAACAGACAACAGCACACTAAGGAAAACACTTTTTTTCACCTTGAGGATAAAAGAGACTGCCTTTTGCTTCAATCTTCCTGTTCAACTCCGTAACTGTTTCCTTGCTGAACTGGTGTCTTGAGAGAAACTTAGCAGCAGCATCATACAACTCAATTTGGTTTGAGTCTGTCCCATAAACTTTCTTCGAGGAACTTGATTGTTTCGCTCAATCCAGCTCAAAAAGGCAGCCATTTGAAAAGTTAGGTCATTTTTAAAGTTAAAAGTTTTGAAGCAACATGAATTAAATTGAATCTAAATTTAGAGTAAAAACTAAGCTGATGTTTAGAGTGAGGATTACATTTAATCCCTCTAAACTTCAAGCTTGTTTTTAAGTTTGGTGTAAATTGATTGAAAGTTAAACCGTGATTTTAATTGGATTTAAAAAAGAATCCCTGTTGGTGCAACCCAGGCTAATGAAGGTCTACAGCCACGCAAGACATCATGCACAGCAAACCTTTGAGCTAAATGCTAACATCACTATGTCAACATGCTTACAATTTATGTAAACTCGTATTTAGCAGATATCATGTTTAGGATAATTTAGTTTTTTTGTATTAGCATGCAAATATCTGCTACTATAAATAGCACGAAACAAAGGTACAGTCGAGGCTGATTTTGTCCTGATGAGGGTGATATACGAGAAGGGAAGAGATCAATTATTCAAGTCATCCTGAATTGGAGACAGGAATGTCTATATCCTAATTTCAAGGCAATCCATACAGCAGTTGTCGAGATACATTGGTGAGATGTTTCAATCTAAACCAAAGTCGTAAAAGGACCGACCAATCGACAACCAACATTGCCATTGCCACAGCCGTGCTGCAAGACAATTTCAATTCTCTTCAAGGAATATTTAAATCAAGAGTCAAAGACTGAAACTATGCACTCTTCATGTGTTACTTTGTGCTCTCTCTCTCTCTCTCTCTCTCTCTCTCTCTCTCTCTCTCTCTCT
>NW_022280035.1:7253972-7258120 GCF_004355925.1 Anarrhichthys ocellatus | reverse complement strand
CTCTCTCTCTCTCTCTCTCTCTCTCTCTCTCTCTCTCTCTCTCTCTCAAATTCCAGGATGCAATTTAGAGCAAATGATGTCAATTCCTGTCTATTTCCCTGATGACCAGTTTGAGTTAAATGTCCCGGCCCTCAATCTAAACCATGACAATGAATGTAAACATTGCAGAACTGACTAAAGATCTGTGTCAAACCACAATATCAACGTCTATAATGTTTAGTTCATCTTAATCTGCCAAAATGTATCATGCCAGCATTAAATTCCTTCTTCTCTTAAAAAAAAAAAAAACAACCTGTCTGAATGTGGATTGGTTTAAAAAACTAAATCTGAACTGACATTTTCTTTTCCTCTCTCCCTGTTGCCACTTTGGAAAAAATAAATCAGCAGTGAGAAAATCAGAATGATCTCACTCCATTGCAGATCTGTATGAAACAGTTCACTTACCTGAGGGTGTGGCTGCTGGCAGCAGCACTGCAGTGGGCGCGTCAACGCTCAACTTTCTCTTAGCTTCCTGTACTGGATTCTCAAACTGGGTCTTCTGGTTGATGTGGCTGCACAAGAGAGATAACAACATCAGATGAACAAGAAGTTTAATTGTAACAAAGTTGTTAGATAAAGCTTTACTGTGCGGAGGTGATACGTTTCCCTCCCGTTTTGTTGGTATACCAATCATCACATTCCAGATAAGGTTTTGTATTTCTCTGTGGTCTCATGTTTGGCCTCACAGAGCACAGCTTGTCCACTTTTGATGCTGATGCTGGATGTGACTTAACCTATGCTGGGTAGACAGCATGTCATCTAGCATACAGGCTTTTCTAAAACACTATGTAAACCAAAAAAAAACCCAAACCCGTCTATGCCAGAAGTGTAACACATAGAGATAGATTGAGAGCATATCTAAACCTCGGAAATAAAAGAGATGAATTGACATCCCCAGTGAATTCAAAGACTCAAAATTGGATAGAGAGGATCAGCAGCAATCTTTGCTGCAGTAGTCCACTTTGCCATGGTGGGATCAGCATGTGCTCAATGCATTGTAATCCCAGGATCAAAAGATTAAATCAACTGTAGATGGCTGTAAGCGACAATGTGCCCCTTTAGTGCACAGAGATGGTCTTCCTCTTAAACAGCTTTGAAAATAAACAGCTTTACTGACTCAGGATCAGCAGCTATACTTAGGAGAATTTACTCCAAAGTCAATCTAAAAACAATTAATGAATTTGTTTTAACAATTACCACCTGTGTGCTGAAATCTTCCCTGCTACCTGGATGAAAGGTCCCTCCACGGTTGGATGGTAATGGAGAAAGGTAGCTCATCTGCGTAATGAGCTTGATCAGTTGTAAATCCCACTCATGACAGCACCTTGGGAAGGCGAAATGCACTGATGGTGCGCAGCGAATCAGCCACATGCTGAGACATTGACGTGTGTGTGTGTGTGTGTGTGTGTGTGTGTGTGTGTGTGTGTGTGTGTGTGCGTGCGTGTGCTGTTGCTGCGTATGACTCATGCACAGAGATACCCTTCCCATTAAGTCTGGGGAGATAAACATTTCCCTCTCTTTCATTTCCTCTCTGTCTAACTTTCTCACCCCTTGGTTGCCACACCTCGTGTTTTGTTTGGCAAAAACAATGACACTTTGTGTCACATCGTCGCATTCGGTCGTTCATTCGGATCAAAATTTGCCAGACAAAGAGACAGAGACAGGGGAGAGGCAGCCTCTCAATGACCCTCTTGCATAAACATGCGCACTGATTCCCCCCCTCCCCTCCCCTCCTGCCTGCAGGTCTCTCCCTCTTTGACCACAATAATGAAACTAAATGGAACATTCTGCTCTTATTTACACTCATGATCTGAATGGAATCTCGCCCCTTGTTTCGCTCTCAGGGACCCTAAACCTTCATTGTCTGTTGCCTTCACTGTCTTTTCTCTTTCACGCACACACACACACACACACACACACACACACACACACATACCCACACACACGCAAAGCTGTAAATCACCACTGCAATCTGTAATGACATAATTGCTTTCTGTAGGATTGTGGGAAAGAACCATATGGACAATAGCATATGCCACATATTCCACAGGTCCCCTAAGATTCACACACAATACTTGTCTACGTCTGGAATTCAGCTGTACGGCTTTAAGTTGCAGAAGATGTTAATATAATAATCAAGAACAACATCCGGTTCTGAAAAGTGGAGCTAATGCGGAACTTCTTTAAACTTGGATTGCTTCTAATGTCCAGCAGGGGGCGACTCATCTGGTTGCAAAAATAAGTCGGATTGTATGGAAGTCTAGGACAAAATGACCCTACTTCTCACTTAATTTATTACCTCAGTAAACATTGTAAATATAAGTTTATAGTCTCAATTCTCCTTCAATAGTTAATATAGTTAGTTATGGTCCCATTTAGAGTAAAATAGACGAAACAACAGGGTATGATTTAGGGCGTGGCTACCCCGGGATTGACAGGTCGCTACCACAGCTTTGTCTAGTCTGGGAGTTGTTGTGTTTTCGTCTTAGAAACTTTACACTTTCACAGTGTGTTTTCAGTTCATGAAAAAGTAAATTGTGACATTTTAACTGCCATAAAATGTCTTATCCAGCGTTCGGCTTTTGCAACCCTCTTGTGTCACTTCTGGCTGCAAAAAAACAAGATGGCAACGACCAAAAACCAAGATGTGGACGGCCAAAACACCAAACTCAAGGCTTCAAAATCGTATCCGCACACCAATGGGTGACGTCACGGTGACTACGTTCACTTCCTATATACGGTCTATGAAAACAACACGGAACTCAGTCAGAAAAGTGTAGTTAGTGAGAGGACCCACACAGGTATACAGTTAGTTGAAGCACTGGGTTGGACCTTTAGTCTGTCGCTTCAACAAAGACACAAAGAGACTGAATATGAGCAAGCAGTAGACCATGTTATCTACATCCACCACAAATCACAGCGGTATCCCCCTGGGTCCCCTTAATGCACCGGGAGAAGTTTACTCACTCTACGTAGTAGGTGCCGTACTGCGGGTCCTCAATCTTCTCCCAGCCGTAGGGCAGCTCTGGTGGGAGAACAGAGAGGGAGAGGGCAGATGTGAATCATTTTTGATACTGCTGAGGCACCACATGGACAATTGAACACACGTAATGAGGCGTGGCGCTTTGACTGGCAGCTTCACAGCGTGCCTGCCTACACCTAGAGAACAGGAGGACGGCTTTTGTTTTTTAATGTCACTATGTGTTCAGGGCTTAATACACATTGCGGAGGAGGCAGGGAGAGAAGTAGGAAATGCCGAGTTGTTATATAGCCTCCCTGTAACATAATAGCCTTCCTTTCCAGCAGTGTGTATGTGTGCAACATCTTGAGTCTCTGCTGCTGTGTGACAAACGCATGCGGCTCAGAGGAGATCTTAATGCAAGAGGGGACCTAGGAAATTGCCTTTTCAGAGATGCTGCACTGATGAGGTCGCTGCATGTGTCCCAGAAGCCATTAGGAGGAGAGGGGCAGGCTGGAGACTGGAGGTTTGTTCTGTGTCACCGGCATGACTGTGACCAGGCCCGCTCAGCTGTTGCATCGCCGTCTGTTAGCCAGCGCCCTCTTCAGAGATTCAAGGGATGCACACACTGCTCTACGCAGCAGGGAGTTGGGGTGAAGTGTAAGTGTGTATGGGTAAGGAGGACTGAGGGCTCTAAGTGCCCTAGTGCAAAGGTTACTACCATACCGACTATCTGCAGATATCGTCTCACCTCCTTCCTCGCATTTCTCGGGAGGCTTTGCCTTCTTGGCAAGGCGGGGGTCCAGCCAGGTCGTGGTCTTGCTGTTGTGACTGAAGTACAAAGAGGAGACATGGTTTCAGGCTTCAGTAAAAATCACTTCACAAAAATGTAAGATAGTGTGACAATCAAGCAATTACTGCAGCACTGGCAACTCTCAAGAGCCACTGTACCCAGGAGCCATTCCACCAGCTTTAACAAACAAACAGAGCTGAAAGCTCCCTGAAAACAGTGGCTAACTTCTTATCTTGTTGGATCAAACAGCTTATTAAAAAAGACTTTACATTTTAACAAAGCCTAGAAGACCCTTTGAGGCAAAAGGAAGAGAGAGAGAGAGAGAGAGAGAGAGAGAGAGAGAGAGAGAGAGAGAGA
>NW_022280035.1:7211613-7253962 GCF_004355925.1 Anarrhichthys ocellatus | reverse complement strand
AGAGAGAGAGAGAGAGAGAGAGAGAGAGAGAGAGAGAGAGAGAGAGAAAGTAAAGGAAGATCAGGGGGAATACATAAAAGCACAAAAATAATAGAGTGAGCAGCGGCAGAGATCATAAAGAGCAGAACAGAGAGAGTAGGTCAGGGGTGGCGAGCTTCATTTAGCCTGTTGTTTCTCTGGCTGGCAGAATGATCTATTGATTTAGCAGCGAGCAGCGGCACCTGGCTCTGTCAGCGGCTCAGCACTGACTGCTTGCCACACTAACGGGCCAGGTAAACAAAGCGGGCCTGCTACTTTTAGTATCAGCCAACAAACACAGGGGAAATAAAAGAAAAACGTAACCAAGAACAACACAACTGCCATTGTTGAGCTGGCGGATAGCTTCTATGTCCAACACCTGGTTTGATACGGCACAGAGGAGTGCGCCGGATGGGGAGCAGAAACGACTCACCGCCAGATCTCTCAACACATTTGGCTTACCATGGTGGTACATTTGCATAATCGTGATGTAATGGGATAGTATTGGGACCAAAAACAATGCAAGCAAGGAGCAGGAGAAAGGTTACTTACTCTATGAAATAAACCATGCCGGTCTCCGTGTAGGCCATCTCCCACTTTTTAGGCAAGGACTCCTGACTTTCGTCCTGTGTGTTCCATACGCGCAAGTCCATAGCCGCGGCTGACTGGTTGTAGCTGGGCACCGTCTTCCTCCACTCCGCCTCGTCTTTGTACTCTGTGGCCCGGCATGGTGAGAGGGACGCGGGCATGGAGACAGAAAGGGGAATGGGTTGGCAGTAAAGGTATGGGAGGTGGTAGAGGGAGAAAGAGACAGGACGTGAGAATGTGGCGCCATTGGAGCTCCTCTGGGCTCCTTGCATCTCTCCCCGCTGCTGCTGTCGCTCGAGTTGATCTTCCTCTGTACACTGTGGTGGACGGTTACATCCACGAGAGAGCAAGGGGTAGCGAAAGAGAGGGAGAGACAGAAAGAGAGAGTGCACAGAGAGAGGAAGGAAGCGCAGCAATTGCCATAGGATTTGCATGTCAGCAGAGATGTGCTGGAAACTGCCTCCCAGGCAAGGGCAAGAGCTGACCAATGCTTCAACACAGCCGCAAGTGCCACATCACAACTCTATTAGCATCACACAGGCTGCTGCATGTGTGTGTGTGTATTTGCCTAATCTTGATGTGTGTGTGTGTGTGTGTGTGTGTGTGTGTGTGTGTGTGTATGTGTGTGTGTGTGTGTGTGCCTCTCTGTGAGAGGCTCTTATCTGCAGGTTTTCATCTGGCTGTGTATGACCTAGCTTCATCATGGCATTGAATGCTCAGTCTGTTTTTTCTGGGGTAATTGAAAGGCAGGGATGGGAAGTGACAGCTGTTGACTGGAAGAAGCCAAGAGCTTTTTGTGTTGAAATTGGGGCCTCTTTTTCATCATGGAACCATGGAGGGGCTTCTGCACTTACAAAGTCAAGACTAATTGACTACATACAGACACTTGCTCTGGGCTACAGCAGCTTTCAACCCTTGTAGCGATAAATTATCTATGTCGCAGATAAGGGCACACAGGCTTCGTAAATTGATGAGCATGCTAACAGGACACAAAAGAAAAATGTCTGTTAACAATGACGCATGACCATTATTGAACTATACCTTCAAGACATGGTGATATGTCTTCCTCTACCCCTTTTATAATACATCCTCACCACTTCAACAATTCAATACATCCACAAAGAGCATTTGAGATAAGACAACTCGTGAACTGCAGAATTGGGAGTGACATCGTTCTACAATGTTTTTTTTCTTGGCTGGGCTCCACACTGCCATCATTATTGCCCAGGGCCACAGAGATGATGCGTCTCTGACAATGTTATTCTCTTTTGCTTTTGGATGTCGGATGAGCAATTGCACGCTCACTGATCTTTCTTTCTTTTTTTACAAACTTCCCCCGTCCTCCATTGACATGTAACCAATGTCTCACAGTGTAAAGTTGCTTCCCCCTCCCTCCTGTGGATGCTACATATGGTTCACACAATACAGTGTGTTATTGGGATCACACCTGTCTGGGTCAAATCAAGCACTACAAGTGCATAAGCAATTTTTTCATATTTTCATGCAGATTACCATCCAATTAGTCAATTTATTATATGAAGTAATAAGACAGACAGCTTCACTTTACTGAATTTGATTGGCTGTTTCCAATGCAGCTTCAGCTGTTTGATGGGCGACTTCAACCGCAGGTGCTTTTGCAGGACCGGCTTCAGGTAGCCAGTCAGAAGCAGACGGGTTCATGGGAGTAAAAGTAAAAAAAACAAAAAAAAAAAAATTATAATTGCACTAGATTTATTTTTTTCCATGCATTTTTATGTATGAGAAGACCCCAAATGAAAACTGTAAGTGGACTACTTAAGTAATATAAACTAATTATTTAAACAGCCTTTGTATAGGAATGATTCTGCAGCGGCAGATCATTGTAACCGTGATGACTGTCAGCGGTTTCCACTGCATATACAAATTTATGTTCCAGATGGGTGTGTGGGGTCATTGGAAGGGAACTGACATTTCCTTGAGAACATACCTGAACTTGATGCGTTTCAGTACATTTACTGTATGTTTTAGTGCTGATAGCAATAACATGATAATGGCATGAAAGGGTGTTGTTTAGACTGGTCAGAGGCCCGACATTGAAGCCATAACAGAGACTGCTCCAGCTGGAGAAGTGAAGGGCCGGAAGCTGCTACTATGTTCAGTTGGCTGGTTTTGATATGCTGGTATTACGAGAGAAAACTTTTTCATATGGATGGTTATTATGTGACATGTTGGCCCATAGTCTGAATATTACCATTTAAATTGTAGTGTTGATAACAGCACAGCAGTCAGAGGATTCCTAACTGCTTTCACAATGAGGACCACTCACCATTAGCTGAAACATGTTCAGATTTTGCTTGTGCCATGAGCCACGAGAGGACAGCCAAACAAGAACAAAGTCTACCCCTCTAACCGAGGGATTGCTTCCATTGATCTCAGCCAGACTTTGACTGCTTCTTGACTTTGCAGTGCAGTGATTTAGTGCTGACGTTGAATACAGAGCAGCTAATCCTGGCAATGTTTGTTTGAGAAAAGAATGATAAGGAGGAAAGAAAAAAAAGGTCCTGTTGTTTTGCATTCTGAGAGTAGTATAATGAACGCCTGAACACAAAAATTATTTGAGCAAACAAAGAACTGCTGGGGGTTTAATTTTGGCAAAAAGCGGTAAGAAGCACAGCTGCATAACAACTAGTAAGAACTGCAGAAGCAGTAAAAGAAGAAGACCAAAGCGTCTCTCACCAGCCAAGCCGTTGACCATAGGAGGCCTCTCATCTTCCTCTTCCTCCTCTGGTGCAACGCTGTCCTTTCTGTCCATCTTACTGACAGAGGTTGTGCGTTTTCGCTGGACCTCCGTGTCAAATTCCTCATCAAACAGAACTTGGTCCACCAAGTCCGGCTGCACGGGGCTGGGCTCTGCAGGGGGCTTAGGGGTCCCATAGTAGTTTCCTGGAATGAAGAGCGGGCGACAGAGACAGAAAAATATACTTGTGAATATGTTTTACTTGTAAAGACTTCTTTGACGATGTTCAATGCATAACCAATTTGACCCTCCGTTACTATCTAATCTCAACCTGTCTCAGCAAACCCCATCTCATCCTAATCTTAAACCCATGCTGGAAACCCCATAACAGCCCCTTGTTGAAGCTAGGACGGGGAGATTGTTGGACTGCCATGCTCGGATGGATTTTTCTACCCTCGGGAGAATATTTGGTCCTCATGAGTATAGTAATACCAAAAGGGTGCACACACACGTAGTCCCAAAGGTTAAATACTGTAGGAAAGAATTGACAACATTGTCTTGGCAGTGCACCGCAGAATAGGAAGAGGCAATTAAGCACCGATGCAGCTGGAAAACCACTGTCGATTCCAGATCCAGGAAAAGACCATCGCACCTCAACTGTAGCAGTGGCTTAAATGATTTAAAAGGCGCAGGAGAGTCTGATTGTGAGCTACAGATCATATCTGGCAGAGCCGTATTGCTTGGAACAGAATGAGGCCAAACCTTTACTCCCGTAACTCAGGTCTTTGAAAGGTTTCTTGGATGAGGGACAGTTGACGCAAATTATTCTTTGTTAATTCCAATTGGATACCAACTGTACCATATGGCGAAACCATCACACAGAGAGGGGTCATGTTGTCTTCCCGGGCCTAAATGCTGATTATGCGCACCTGCCATCGAGCAAGAGAGTTTCTAATGTAACAGAGACATGAGCCCCGCTGGCTTCCCACATACACACGATTTTCTCATTTGTTATATGATATTGTTAATATCTAATCTAATCTTTGTGTTAATGTACTACTTAAAAAAACAACAAAAACAACAGACCAAAGCTAAAAAGCCTGGGCTGGAGCATTATAATTTGTACTGCTTCATTCCCCAGGGAACTGTGGGTTTACGCCAAGGTAGCTTCTCAAGCACTCGATTGCCCCTTTAAGTCCATCAGCTTGCCTTTGCTGTCATGTTGGTGCCTAAGGCAGCAAACAGCCTCACACCACAGAGCGAGTCTTCGTCTTCCCTCAACTATTGGAGAGGGGTGACCCACTTTACCACTCACTACCTTCTCTCGTCCTGCAAGAGAATACTGAATAAGAGAGCGGATGAAAACTTCAAAGCACAAGGAGGTGAGAAAATAGTTGGGGAGGTATGGTGCAAATATTGATTCAATGGCGGTTCTCTGTGAATCCACAGTCCTCCAGTGTTTGTGTGGGATTGCAGTGTTTAAGAGTGAGCTGTGTCTGAGAGGCTGAACATCTCTCTTGACGCGTATATCAGCAAATACTCAGTACTCCATCGCAGTATGTATGTATGTATGTATGCGCAGGTGTGTGTGTGTGTGTGAGAGTGAGAGTGAGTGAGAGTGAGAGAGAGCACTATCTTACTGACAGAAATGTTGTGGCAATGGAATTAAGGTTCCACACCGAGATAAATGAGACAAAATCTTTTTAAAGAGTTTCATTCTTCTTTAAATACATATTTGATTTGATTTGACTCACATATAAATCACAATGACAGCACAGAGGAAACGAATCAATTTTAGAGCTTCTTTTTCAGCTATAATTATGACATGCTACAACAATCAACCAAAAAGCGCAATTTATCTGAGCGCTATGTTAAACGAAACATTAGAATTGATCATGGCAATTACATTAATCCGTGTTTGAACGTATGAAGTATTCATTTCGGTACCTTATCGAAAACCATTAAATCCTTTCCTAGGTTTGTAATTAATAGGATGCCGACTAACGAAATGCAAATTGAGGGAGTTAAATTAGAAGTAGCAATTTGCTCTGTGCACTCTGAAGCTCAGGCAAACGTAGCCTATGTAAGTACCCATTAGCAAGGAGCCGGGTGAAAGTGGCCACAATAAGGAATTGCATTAAAATCAATCAAGTTGTAATTAATATTGTACTATTGAGTCACAGTCACTGATAAGAATGTATCACTTCATTCAGTGTGGATGTAAAAATCCTGCAGCCTGAAAAGAAATAACTCAAAAGACTGGAGGCTGGGGCAGAATTAAGTGAGATGTCTCATTTAGTTTTACTTTAAAGGTGCAGTGTGTAGGATTTGACGCCATCTAGTGGTGAGGTTACAGATTGCAACCAACTGAAACTTCTCCTGTTGGGCCAAGCATGTAGCTGAACTACGGTAGCTGACGTGAAAACGCAAAAAATCCCTCTCGAGCACCAGTGTTTGGTTTGTCCGTTCTGGGCTACTGTCGAAACAACGTCATGAAGAGGACCCACTCCAAATGTAGAGCTGAGCTCAGGGTACTCTGGTGGATACAGCAGCCAGGGCAATATGGGCGGCTACAGTGATTACATTAGGTAACCAGGGCAGAATGGGAAGCAGTTACTATGGCGGCGGCGGTGGAGGAGGAAGCAGAGGCTCTATGAACGGACTGAGCGGGGGATGGGGAATGTAGATTTTTTTTGAACAATGATCATTCTAAGGTAACAGGAAAACACATCAGTTGTTATTTTCAGGTGATTATACACAAAAGAAAACATACTCATTAATATATTCAATTTCCACATCTAATGCTACACACCGTTATCGTGCACCTACATTTTGGTATCTGGAGTGCCTACCAACTCACAAACTGGCAGACACTGTACTTATACAAACATACTCTAGCAGAATGAGTGGTTATGAATTAGCATGGAGAGAAAAGAAATGTCTTTTTTTATAAATTATTGAGCGTGTCAGAAACTGCCAAGTGTCAAGACTCACTTTTGCTTGTAAATTAGCACTTACACGGCTTCTGTGTCTGGATAGAATCTTTTTTATTTGAGGTTCAAAATGAGCCATTTCGTTATCGACCCACCTCTATTAGACAGGCAGACGAGAGAAAGTAGTTTGCTCAGATCATCATCTAAATTAAATATAGTTAGAGCTGCCGTCATAACAGCTCATCTAGTGATGTGGAGGCTGCTGCTGTGCTTTCCCTCACGACTGATGCCGGAGACAGAAATCACTGATCTAACCTGTCTGTTGTCCTGATGTATGATTCTGACTCTTTAACAAATGTCCGACGTCTCATTATCAGGACAAAGACCGTCCCTATTGGGATGCCGGAACACATTCTAAAAGCGGTCCTCATTTGAATAGGATGTCTGGTCACCCTTTGGCAACCCTGATTATGCCACCTCAAATATTCCACCTTAATTACTGCCTTAGATTAATGGGTTGTTCATTCTTGGAGAGAAAAAAGAGCCTGGGAGCCACCATCCCACCAGTTCCCCATGACCACGTGTGTGTGTGTGTGTGTGTGTGTGTGAGACACCTGTTGATACGGGCACTGAATCAACACGTCAACATGCTGTATTCTATGCGGAATGTAACAATGAACAAGGACATGGAGCAACAACAATTACCGTAATATCTATGAAAGAATAATTCTAATAAATAATTAATGAATAAATTTGGCCATAGTGATTGCTCAGATCTCCGTCCTCGGTATTCTACAATATGCTCAACTGTAGATCGCCCACTTACAAACACTATACAATACAATGCACAACACAAGTATACAAATGATATATTTACTGTTGTCCTGTACTATATTTACTGTGTGTTCTACATAAATGTACTTAGGATTTTGTCATTCATTCATTTAGCGTTATAGTTAAAATCCTACAAATATCTACAACCAAGAATTCTGCTCACAGGAAGACCTCAATTCAATCAAACTATTGTCTTAATGCGATTACTTTTGTGTGCATGCATGTATAAACAGTCAGGACTATACTAAACTTTACTATGTGGTCATTTCGTATAGAATATTTATTAAGTAAACTACCAGAAAACGGGCTACATTGTGATATATATTGTTATCGAGATGTGAAATGAACGGAGGTCGGTAGTAACAAGTAACAATTACTGTGTAATAAACTAAAATAAAAAGTATAATATTAATGTCATATTTTGAGACCACAGACTGGGAATATTGTCTGGTTTATACGTAGCATGTATACTTTTACTTGAATACAGTTTGTGGCTACTCTACCTACCTCTGTAAATGACATACATCTGGACAGAAGATTTTGACCATATCACCAAGCCCTCCTGACTAGAAGTATAAAAACTACTGATGAGGTTCATATACCTCTCAATTTGTTGGCTATGTTTAACCTATTAGAAGCAACGGTTAGTCTTAAAGAGAAGAAAAGGACAGCGGATAAAAATACTACTGCTCATCACACTGTAAAATTAAACATTTCTGCTCATCAACAGATTATGCCATGTCTATCTTGCGTCTCTTTAGTCACGCTGTGGCAAAGTGACAAGGAGCAGTCTTGATAAAGGTAACATCAGCAGAAACAGAAACAGTGCGCACAGAGGACTGACAATTTTGGCATAGTGCGATTACATTAAAGCTCTTTTGCAGCTTTCAGAGAGTGGTGGGTGGACAGTGCAAAGCAAAGCCATTTTCAATTTTTAACAGCCTGGGCCAACGCTTGCTTGGCACCGTCAGTGAACTACACAGCTATTCAGTCATGTTACACATGCAGGCTTGTGTTTGCTGCCAATAAGAAGCAGTTTCATGTCAAAGGGAGTATTTGTTTTTTGTTTTAAACTTGCTTCATGTTAAAAGGTGTCTGTGCCCAGAGAGCTGAAATATACACCACTAAAGCTGTGTGTGTATGGGTGAGAAAGAATGCCTGTATGTGTGTGTGTGTGTGTGTCACGTCATCCGTTTTAGTCAACAGCTGTCAGCGTATCTCATCTCCAACTCGTGAGAATCTGATTAAAAACGAGAGTACAACTGTGACCAGAGTTGAATCTGCAGCGAGACATAATCTCTCTTAATCACACTATAACCTTCAGAAAAACTTTAATTATAAGCTGCGATGGAAATGCTCGAGAGCAAAGATTCACGCAGTCATGGTCATTTAGCGATGTGCAATATAGCTCTGTGTTTTTAAAAACACAAATGGAAATCGGAGACACCCCTTCTGTCGCAGCAGTTTGGGAAGAACCTCTCAAAAAGGTTTATACTCGGGCACAGGCTTCACCTGCTCCCCCCCCCCCCTCTGCGTTCATCCCGCTGCCTCTTTGAACCTGCCAGCCACAGTCACAGACCCTCATTAATCATCGAGGATGGACTTCCACTCTCTCGGGCAGTGCCCTGGCTGCCGGGGGTTCGCATCACTAACTACCAGTGCCCCAGGCGGGTGAAGCCCATCTTGTGCTCCAGCCTTGGCACAGGGCTCCAGTCCTGCTTGGCATGGATGCCAACACTTCACAAGCCAACCTTGTTAACCCCGCATTCCTCTGCTCCCCCATGCTAGTGTGTGTGTGTATATTTTGCAAACAGCTTCACAATCCACTGTTAAATGACGTGGCTCTCATCCTTTCTAGATTATGTTCATCACCTCAGTCTGTGCAGTGACACCCGACGTAAATTATACATCCTCTGTGTCTTTTCCTTCCATCCCAACTCCTTTCTCTTTATCCCTCCATCTTTTCTTCGTCCACTTTCTCTTTCAGATATACATATATTTTTTTTTTGTTCTCTTATTTTACTTGGACGAGCGCAACAACAACAACACTAATCCGACTCCTTTGATATCAGCAGTGCAGTCCTGAGAGCGGAGGCACTTCTTAATCCTTCAAGCCTCTGATTTGCCGGTTCCTCGGAGTGGGCAGCTGTTGCTAGCGCAGCACCTTTGCACCCTCCTTCCTCCGTGACTTCTAGCCTGTTGCCCTGCTTCCATCTAATCCACAGCTATTCAGCTTTGCCTCAGAACTTCACAAAGCCCATCATAACAAAAACGACCCTATTACAAAATGGCTGAAGGCAATGTGACCCAGCAAAACAAGGGGACAGTAAATGATCATTTATTTACCAGTAAAGTCCATGATTGTCAAGGGGAGTACATTTTGTATTGCAAAAACAAAACAGATATTTCATCTTCATCCCTTTTTTTAAGTGTCAGCTAGAAGGAAAGTACGACAGCACAGCCTTTTCTGTAGAACTCATGCCCTGTTTTCTTTGTCCCAGCCTCTTATGCTTGATTCATGGTGTGTTATTCTGTAGTTTGCTTGCAGTGAGTCACTTTCATTCACCCATGAACCTAGCTTAAACCTCCAATCAAGGTTGTGAATCTGACTCTAGCCTTGTAAATGCTAACACCATATCCAGCATTCCTAGCATCGAACAACTATAAAAGAAAAGCCCACGATAGAAAGGCATATGGAATGCATACTTAATAAATGGTAGCAGTGTCAGCATAACTTGGGCAACAATAAGACATCATACACGTTCATGCTGCTTCTTCAGCTGAGATCTTTATATCCACTGTTGCCTGCTTTGAGTTTCAACAGAGAGAGATACCTGCTTTCCTTGAATTTTGCTTGTTCTTTCCAGCTCGCTGTCTCAGTCATGAATGATTCATATTTCTGGCTTTTCTTTACCAACCACAGTGAGGGGTAGAAAATTGGATTTGCCCTAATTCACATACATGCACGCTGGCGCACAAGCAAATCTATTATTCGAGAAGTATTACTCACACATTGACACTTTAGTCATTCTGTAAAAAGAAATCTGGCAAACGAATCCGTCTTTGTTTCTGTGCCGTTTAAACTTCCCCGTCCACTTTACCAGCGGCTGAGTCAACGTCGCTGCTAATGCCTGCTTAGAATGCAGAGAGCGAGACTGTTGGCAGTTGAAAATGTAATGGATTAATGCTGAGGAGCGCTCTCATAAACACACAATTTTCCTCTTTTATGCTCGGCGAAGTATTTTCTGAATATTGGCCTTCGGAAATATATCTTTCTATTATTGGTGAGCGATATGACAACCAATCTGTGAAACACTCATTGTCTCAGATACTGGCTCAAGCAGAGCAGTGGGAGGGAGTGTCTTGGTTACAGATGAACCCATGGATACATCCAGCCTCTGTTGTTCACAGGTCTGGAGGATTAGTCACAGCGGTGAACGTGGCTGCCCAGGAAGATGTTTCCATTCAATTCGCCACATATGCAGTAAGTATAGCTGTGCACTAAGGAGGGCATATCCCAAACAGTGAGAGAGAGGGAGGTGGCTAATGACTGGCAGCAATGAAAAAGTACAAAGGGAATGAAGTTGTGGTTTCCACTGAGCCCTTGACACTCAAAGTTCAGTTCAGTTCAGATTTTGTCCCACAAGAGGGACATTCTTTTTGCAGCATGGAAACAATCAAACACAACAAAACAACATAAGACATAAAGCGAATGAATACTATAACCACAACACAGAATAACATAAAGAGTCCATGATGTTAGAAAATCTGCAACTAATGAATAAGATAAAAGAAAGTGTTCGGGTGAACCAAGAAGCAGTTTATGGCGTCATTAAAAGCCGTTTCATACCAAGTGTGGATTTCCATCCCAATCATTTTATTGGAAATTTGATAAAAACAGATTTTGTGGGTTCTTATGCATGCTTTCACACAACTGCGGCACTTTTGTGCAGGAGATAAAATATTCGGACGAACCTCGATTTCAGCGAATTTCAACCTGGGGAAATAAATGTTTGACCAATGAAAGACAATCCATTAAAATTATTACCATCATTATGCATAATAATTAGGCATGTGCTTCTGTTTGTTGCAAGGAGAGTGTGTATTTTAGAAAAAAATGGTCCTATTGTCAGACAAATGTTTTTTTTCCCTGTCAAATTGAAATTTTTTTAGAATAATGGGCAGTCCCTTTGTCAACATCCAATAATGTACGACAAACATTGCGACTACTACCTCAAATAAACAAATAAGGGACAATATCTGGCTTGAGATCGCACAGCTGCTGAGATAAGATGACTGTAGCAATTTAGCCGATATGCACTTGTTAATGTTATACGACTGTCACGGAATGGGCTAGCCACATCAGCTAACGTTAGCATCAAATTTGGCGTCTGATTTATGTATTGTGTTTTGCATGAGGACTTTCCGATTTCCACACCGCATTTTTGCATCGCACTAGTGAGAAATGTTTTTTAATCTGCTGCATAAAGAACTCAATCTACATGAAATCCACAAAAGTTGAACTATTTTTGCACCAACAAGTCCTGACTTACATCCTACGTTGTTAGTACAAATTAAAGAAAATCTTTCACCAATGCATCTCTGTGTGAATGGGTGCTCAAGGCTAATTTTACAATCTACACTATACTAGCTGTGGCGACAAGTAACAGATCTGCAGTCGGTGACTAACTCGTCATGGAGAATTCATTCATTATGTGGTGAATATCTCTCCCTCCCTCTTTACCTGCATTCAAGTGCCTGTCTGTCTGTAGATCTGTGTTTGTCTAACAGCTTATCTGTGGAGACTCGGAGGTCAAAAGTCTGAGCATTAATGATTAACTGTCTGTGGGCTTCTGAATCTGCGCCGTCAATAAACATACGGTTGTGTTACATTAAGCAGGGAAGGGCAGAACAGATCCATTATTCATCCTGTTGACTGGTTCATAGGTTCAGGGTTGAAGGGCTGGGTATGGGACAGAGGGCGGACTAACGTAGCCAAGAGATTTACGACACAACGTGTGAAAGGACCAGAAGTTCTTCTCGGCCTCAAAATCACTTGGGGGTATATTATCTCCAGCTTGGTCACGTACAGTGACAGTCTGCTGATGACTTCGGCAATGTGTTGACTTCATGCGATGACCTAATAGTGCACAGCTCGGCAAAAACACGAGAGAACTAATAGCCGGGGCACGGTGTTGGGATTCACCCTCGGCCTGCAGCCGTGTCCCCAGGGCGGACTGGGATCATGTACCGTAGTGATCACTTAATGCTGTGTTTCTCTCTCTGCATTCTTTGAGCTGTAGTTTTTCTCTCCAAGTTTAAATTAGTTTGACTATCTCGCGAACTGAGACGTGTTTGCCCGTTTGGCTCAGTTGAAAGCGGTCAACTGGTCCAAACAAGCAGACTGAGACCACCTGAAGAAGCTCTGTCTTCAAAGTGAGCGTCGTATATAAGCAGCGTATGAAGCCTGTTCGTGTAAGTTCATTTGACAACCATGGTAACTTGTATGCACAACACCTCCTGAGTGACCTTCCGTGATGCATCAGAGTTGAAAAGGAATTAAAAACAAGCGGTGTAGCGTTTCTGTTCGACTCCATGTATTTTGGCACTTCCTCATTTAAAAGTAACTTTCCTCCCATATTATTATGTTAAGCCTCTTCTTTTTCATCTTGCTCCCGCCTGTTTCTCATTATTCATAACATGAGCTCGAGTTGCAGTCTCGACTAATATTGCTCATAATCAGTTATTTCTTGGTGAGCCCTTTGCGAGAACACAAATATACCCGTAAAAAGGCAGTAAAGTGCTGCATGACTTGCCGTCAGCAACCGGTATTTGATTTCCCCCTGTGGGTCAACGCAGTGGGGCGATGGCTCATCAAAACTGTTCAATACACGAGTTACCCGCGAGTCAATATGACTTCATGTTTACTTTACGGATGCGTTTGTGAGACGTCGGGGGCAACACGACACGGACCACAACTGAAAGGCAACGAGGCAACCACGCAAATCTGTGAGCTCATGGTTTACCGGTAACCTGGTTTATTACGGTTCTCTGCCATGACCAATGGGCTGTCCTGACCCTTACCACTCAGGGTCAATGCCCAGTGGGAAATTGGAGGCGGGATTTCAGAAGTGCCTCTCTCTGTGCTGTGTATTGATAAATGCATGGCATTGTCCGTTTCTCTTTGAGTCCCGCCCTTCGGGGGTATTAAACAAATAAGTCTACTGTCGATACTGTGGAGGATTTCAGTATTAGAAATATTATAAGTAGGATTAAATAACACCCCTAGTGGTGAGTAGAAGTGTCACAATAATAAGAATGTCACAAAATATTTACTTATGGAATGTATTATGTTTACAATATTCTTACTTGTAGAGGATATTATGTTACAGTATTTTACTTACTGAATGTATTAAACCATAGAAGTATAGTCTCTAAAGGTATTAAAACACTGTATGAATAGTTTTGAGGGTCAGAAAGGGAACATTTTGAGTGAGACTTTACAGAGGTGCAGCAGAGGACAGAGGGGTGGACAACTGACCACCAGGACCTGAGGAGGAGTCCGGACGACTTCAACCAAACACTGAGATGATAACTGCCCCAAGCCAGGAGGGGCTATTGAATTTCGGCCAATCATAGAGGCTGATACTGGACATTTAAACTTTCGGACAGAGACTTTTAAATATAGGCTTAGTTCCAGAGGGTTTTGGCCAGAGGTCGCGCCGTTACCACTCTGGGTAGTTTACCAGCTGGGCTGGGCTATTTAGTGGGCCTTGTGAGAACTCTGCCCTGGGGACATATTGATATCGATATCGATAGAGTAATTCAGTTTGCAACTGTTCTAGCTTCTCTTGTTTATTAAATACTTTTTGATTGTTAACCGGATCCAGTTAATTTTTGGTGTGACTGGAAAGTCCAGCGGTCTGGATCTCCCCTGAAAACATCTAACCCTCACAATACCTAACCTCAACCAACCATCTCTGACTCAAGCAGCTACGCAAAATAAACAGTATATACATCCCCATCTATAGTGTTGTAGAGTTGACGTATGTGTTGCATTGAGACGTACCATCATAGGTGCCACTCTCCAGCAGCAGTCCGCTTTCTTCCAGGTCCCGGAACTCCCCCACACTGATGAAATTATAGTCCACTCCAGGAACCTCCCCCTCTCTGGGCTGCCGAGTGGTACCTGCCAATAATGACACAGTTTAAGACGGAGGGAACATCCAAACAAATGTGTGTCTACATCATGAATCAGACAGTCATCAGAGCTGAAACCACAAAGATACGAATGCATTATTAAAATATAAAACATCCTCTCTAGCACCAACACAGCTGTCAGAATACAGAGGAAGTGTGATGATAATGACAATTAACAGGATTATAATTGCACACTTTTTCTTTGATTTCTGTGCAGCATCACTTTTATTCCTCAAGGATGCAATTAAATAATATATTAATGCGATACATAGAATTTAGAAAAGACGGCTTTACTAAGTTGTGCACCAACTACATAAATAGATGAAGGCTAACTTCACTGTCGACCTTCTGCATTATTGTTGAATAATTAAACTACTTTTACATTTGCTGTGCGCTCACAAAACAATATATCCTCGATCCCACGTACAGCTTGGTGTCCAAGGCAACATAGTGGAAAACAACGATTAAACAAAAATGTTTCATGGTGACTTGGCAGTATAATGCTATTCAAGTAAACATCTTGTTTACACCAGACCTTTTCTGCGACATCCCTATTTGCGATAGACCAAAGAATCAATTTGTGAATGCCCCCCATGGCATCTTTATCGTCAAAGTCCTTTCCTGTAACACTAAAAGGTTACGGCCTTAGAGGCAGCCCTGTCTCCAGAGGGATTTATTCACGTTCATAAACCAAGGATGAACGAGGTCATGGGTGTAAAATTCAGTGACACGTATTACAGTGTACCGTCTCCTTCATGCCAGTGGTGATGGTCGAGGTCAGTTGCTTTATGGTTGAAATGATCTTGAAGCAACATGAGTTCCAACTTTCTCTCCTTCCTTGTAAAGATCTTTACTTCTGTTTTCCCCCTAAAACACACTGCCGCTCCAAAAGTCAAGCTCTCCGCCACATTCCAGTTCATGCAAAGTTCCAGTCGTTAAATAGCAATCCACCATAACTGCCGCAACCGGTTAAAGAACGTGTCATGTTTTTCCCTGTTGATGTACTCTCATCTGCGAGACATTTGGAAACGCATTGTTATGAAAATGATTTCACGCTCCCTAACATGCCGACTCTGCTTGCCGTCATCTTAGATGTAATCAGGGCTTTTTTACGCTACCTCAGTTGAACTGCTGCTCTGCTATCTGGCTGCACTGCAGGCAGAAGGAAATTTAGAGGTATGAGCCATCACATCTGAAACAGCTTAGTCGGTTGCGGAGACAATCTTTTATTCTGTCAAACAGAGCAATCAGAGGGGACCAGCAAAGCCACGGAGGGAGGAAATATGAGCTTGCTTTTGGAAGAAGGAACGTGGAAATGCAATTATTAAGCTTTTTATTGTTTATTCAGCTAACTTACGAGAAGATTCTCAAATAAGTTTTAGCAACCCTTTCACTTCTAATTCTCCTAACACCATCATGTGTTTTTGTAATTATAGTTTTATCATCTGAGGTGTCTGTAAGTACTGCTGTAACCGTGTGAGGTGACAGGATTCTTTACAGCTTAAAAGAAATAATGGGGAAACCGGAAGCAGCGGATGCTATCTGCACTCACAAAGCACAGCATCTCTTCGGTCTCCACACCTGGACAGCTGTGAGGAGTGAAGAGTATGATCACACCCCAGCCTAAGACTGATGAAACTGGAAATCTAACCGTTATCTGAGAAGGAGCGCTGGGATAAGGAGCTTTGAAGAGAAGACAAGAAGAAATTTGCTGGTAATTCTCACTGGAAAAGAGATGTTTGAACTTCCATCTTGTGTGTGGCTCCTCACAAGCCTCTGTTTGAAGAGATGAAACGACCGCAGTGAGACAAGACAAAAGCGGCACACCGAAAGAAAACGAATCCTAGTAGTCACTGGGTCTACGGGCGTAACAACATTACATAGCTCTCCAGCTTTATAGGTGTAAACTCTGTTTTGTGTGTTGAACACCCACTCACAGTGGGGCACCAGAGGCCGTGTGACAAGCGTTTACCACCAAGGCTATAAGATGCTAATTGCAGCTGAACAATAGAACAGAAAAAAAGAGAAACACATTAAACTGACAGGTACCAGATCAGATTGTGTCAACTTTAAATTTCGAGAAAAACAAAGAGGGACTGTTGGACGTTGGCTGTAGTGTCTGATGAACACACAATAAAGTAGAATACTAACTTGGAGGGCAGCAACAATATTGACCTCATGCAGTCTGCCCATTTTGGAGCACATATCAGATTAAAAAGATGATTTCTGGAGCGTTATCTTACAAGATCAACTAGCTTACATTGAACTGCAGCAGTAGCTTGATGCTTCTATGCTGCTGATAATTTAAGGAGCATTGATGCTTAACTCATCTGGTCAATGATGTTATTAAGGTATTAATAATCTGCGTTCATCACAAACAATTACTAAACTTGCTTTGCTTTGTTTGCTAAGAAGCTAATATATTAACTTATAGCTTTTCACACAGTTATATAATATATATTTTACTTATGTAATTCTAAATAAGAAGCTTGCTGCACACAAATTAGGCCATGTAATGAAAAACTGGACTGCTGTGGTTTTTAATCTGATTTATAGATGGTAAGAAAACAAGCACTCCATAAAACAAGTTTGGTTTGATCATATACCTTTCTGATAAGCATCCATCTGATCCATATAAAAATCCTGCGTAATGTAATAATGCTACTATAATAAAATGAATCTCCACTGTGTGTTTTGGATGAGGAAATATAGGGTAACACTTTCTATGACTTATAATGCATTACAATCTAAAAATAGCACTGTGGATTAATGCAATCTTTATATAAAATACAGAATTTAATACGATCCACGTTTAACTTTCTATTTCTCTGCAGTAGGAAGACTAAATGATGAGATACATAAATCTTAAATCTTCAAAAACAAATTATAATAAATGCTAGGATTGAAAACAGGAGGAACTTTTTTTTACTCTTTTTTTTTTTTTTAAATCTGGCAATGACACTGGAGCTGATTGCCATACCATGACAAATATTAATGCCCAGGGATTTATATATAATAAAAAATATTAAAAAAAGATAGTTGGTGGAGGAGCTGTGGGTCGGGATTTAGCCAGGCCTCAAGGATTTCCGTGGTGCCCTGGACCCCTGGCACTTTCTTGAGCTCCTGTCATCTTTTTGTGGGAGGCAGCAGTGACACTTAATAAAGCCTCGCTGTGTGTAGCGCAAGCGGGAAGTCATGCTTCCCTCGCTTTGAGATGCCATTCGCGCTGCTGTAATGAGCCCAGGCATCACGCTGTAGTGGCTATTTAGGCTCCTCGCGCGGTCACTGTGGCTCAGTGCGCTGTGATAAGCTACTGGCACGGGCCTGCATGAGCACAGTGGACAAGAGACATATGCTGCGCTACTGAAGCCAGACTGCAGTGTCTCGCGTGGGATATGCATGGCACCAGTTTTTAGATCTTCAGTGTTGACCCTCTGAAGTGGACTGTACGTAAATGGGTATTACTAGAACATGGTGTGTACTATCAGTGCTTAACTGTAATTATCGTATTGATATGTAAGAGATGGTGGTGACTGCTTTTAATGCAGATAAATAGCTATGGAGCAAATTGTAAATTGTTTCATACATTTCTAAAGCAAATCTGTGGACAGAGTCACTCAGCAAGATGAGGAAGTAGAAAGCCCTGCTGTTGTTATTATGTCTGATTAATCATCACTGCTTTATTGTACATTTAAATGTAACTTCAAGTGGTGCTCTTTAAATGGCTTTCCTTTCATGCAAAATGTCAGATATGAGAGCTTTTGAAACGCAGATAATGAACCATGTCTGGAGCAGTGATAAATGGCAAAAACATTTTCTCGTTGTTTTTTTTGTTGTTTTTTTAACTCAGCTGTACAGCCCAGAAAATTACAGCTGCTCTTTCATTTACGCCTGTTGGCCTCGATGTCCATTTTGAAATCACTGGGGTGTAAAAACGAAATCGTTCCGTCCTGTTTTTCTATTCTTCTATTTTAAGAGGAGCAGCGGAGAACTAAACAAGAGAGAAATGGAGGAAAATGTTAGCAGCACTCTTTCACGCCTTCAATTGTAAGATAACCAAGGTCTGACTATAATCAGAAAAAAATCTTTGTTTATATGAAAATAAATGTCTCTCTTAAAACTCATTTTCATTAAATTAAACACAAAGACCGAGAAAGTGTGCCATACCCCTCGATTCCAATACAGTTTCTTTTGTACAAACCCTGAAGTCAGAGCATATTTCACTCATAATAATAATAATAATAATAATAATAATAATATCAATGTGAGCCTTCTGCATCAAAGTCTTCTCAGGTTTTTCTAGGACATCAGAGTTACATTAAGACTAAAACTGGGTGCCATTACTCATTGCGTTGGGATTATGAAGTGAATAGTTGTGTCTATAATGCATTATAATCTGCTTCTAGCACTGTAACATGTATAAGTTATAAGCAGCCAGAAATATTCATAATGCAACAATCACAACACATTTTACAATGATTTATAAGGTACCATAATACTTGTGCTGGTCACTCGCTGACTTTTTGTTGTGCAAGGATCCGAGTGTATTATAACTCCTATAGTTTTAATACGTTATAATACTTTTACAATGCATAGGTGGCCAAACTACAGCTGGTGAATGTCCTAAAATATGGCTTGAGTATATTTCAAATAATAATGCACTGGTTGTAAATTGCACATCCCAGTTCATACACTGCCGACTGAACTTAGTGAAATGATCTCCGTCTTAACCTCTTAGCACAGAAAACCATATTTGACCATTTCGGCCTGTTTTACATCTTATATATGCATCGCAATCTCTTCAGTAGGCCTGTAGGCCATGAACAGAAAACAATATTTGGCAATATCTGCATGTAACTTTAATTATATACGGATTTACACATAATATTCTACTTCAAGTGGGCACTTAGGCCATGCACTGTATAAGAGCTTTTAAAGTATTGAATTAATACAATTTTAATTTAAAGTAGCAGATACAGAAATATTTTTTGTAACATGTGGGCACACCGATAAACTACTGTACCGGTAAATTTTATGGGCCCGTTCATCAGCCCACATATTTTCACCATATTGCTGAGCTGACTACGTGGTGTGTTTTTTTTTTGCGTTCACTATTGTTTGGCCGTGACACCTTATGTTTTTTCTGTATATGGCCCACAATTGAAAATGTTTGGCCCACCCTGCTCTAAATGGTGACAACATATAATTAAATGGCGGCATAGGAAGTGTAGCCAACATGGGAAATGCCGGCAAGACAATAAGTAGGATGGCGCAGGTAGAGCCACAGATGACAACAGACCAGGCTCCATCTGGAGGGGTCAGAGGGCAACAAGCAGAACCCAGACAGAGAGAGAGAGAGAGAGGAGACTGGCATCCAGAGGCTACTCACAGGGAATGGTGCGCAGGTACAGGTTGTCCCTGATCACCTGCTGGAGCTTATGGTCCAGGGAGCCCTTCTGAAACTGCAGGCTGAGGTAGTGACGCAAATCAGTGTTCAACACCTTGCCTAGAGGAAAAGAGAGAGGAAGTCTGCGTCAGTCCAACAATTTAACCACATAGGAGGGCATCTACACGGCGCTCATACACAAAACACCCACACTGATTATTTGATTTTGACATTCTGAAATTTAAATTCATAACACGCTACAACACAGTCCTCCGACGGACAACAACACGTGCTACAAGCCCTAAATCAAAAAGGGCCAGGACAGCAATTACTTGTACCCGAGAAGGCTAGGCGCTAACTGGCAAAGATATTGAAGCTGTGATGAATATTAAAATCCAGAGGCATGCATAACAGAAAGCAGGAGGCATGCAGCATTAGGACTGTCATTAGGACTGTTGCTTCTCTGGAACAACAGCACTACGGGGCTGAGGAAGTCATCTTCAAAGAACAGGGAAATTTACCATTCTCCTCTGAGCGACAGAATGTCAGCGAGAGGAAATAGGGAGATGCAAAGAGAGAAGGAAGTATCAGAGAGAGAAGTCCCTTGTGTTTGCTACAGTAGCGCTCTTCCTCTGTGTAGACTCCAGCTGTGCATGGGGCAGCAGCTCAGGAAAGGGACACGCAGATGTGCTTTGAATATGGCTTCAGTTACTGTGGGCCTTAAAAACCAGCGCCTCAAAGCCGTCTAGCAGGGGGTACACAATTAACCGCATGCAGATGACCACTATCTAACATGTTGCAGTTGTTCTGACTGTGCAACACAATCTGTAATGCGCCTCATCAAAATAGTTCCATGTTCGACATCTGCTTTTTGGTGTGTGGTTTCAAACACACATCTCTACAAGGACGGAATGCGGGAATGTTTGCTGGCAACGTCTAAAAGATTCTCTGGCACATGTGTTAAAGTCCCGTAGATCTGATGTTGACAAATCAAAACCAAGCAGAAGCCAGGCGGTGAGATCTGCTTAGATCGAGGAACACAAGTTAGATAACACACCTCTCCCAGCAGGAAACCTACAGAGACTGTGAACACATGTCATGACTTTCACTATTGTGGGACTAATTCTGCTGTCGGCTAATCTCCTGATGAATACTTTACCATACTACAAAGTTTTGAGTCGGCGTGCTAGATGCTGCACACTCACAAATCATTGTAGACTTGCTTTGATTTTCGTATGAAGCATTTTTTGAACTCCATTCAAATCTATTTACCAATATTCGCACACAATCACAAACACACACACAGACACGCACACACAAAAGCTCCCGTCTTCTGAACGAGTAGCAGAGTTCAAACGAGTAGAAATTTGCAGAAAGAAACAGAATAAAACATGATCAGCCTGTGTCGTAACAAAGAGAAATATTCTCAAAGTAAAACAAAAAAAAAAAAAAAAAAAAAACTTTTAAAGCATCCTACGCATCCCACACTCAAGAATTCTACTCTGAAACTTGAAGAGTATTTTTTGTGATACCCATTTTCAGCAAGAAGAATGGACTTGGCTGCTAGGGAATAAAAAGCTATCGCTTGCCAAATTCAAAAATATTGTACAATAAATTAATTCGTCTTATTTATCGCTTAAGGGGGAAAAAAAAACAACCACCGTTGTGACTGCAGATCAGCAGCATTATGTAGCCTGGTTGAGAGGGTTGATTCTCAAATCTTGACATCTGCCAAAAAGGGACGTTGAAAATATTTGAGCTTTTGTAGGTTCTTGCACAACTCAAAGCTTTTGCTGTGCAGTCTCTCACACACACACGAGCTGATAATTCAAAGTGATTATGGAATTCTTAGGCTTTGTAGTGTGCCTGCTGCTTCACTGAAGTTGAAACAGTAGCTGCAGCAAGGCAGAGGGGCGAGAGAGGGCTGGGGCCAAGGGAAGCATGGCTCTTCATTATATAACTCTATAGAGTTTCTACTGGCACGATGAATGTGAGGAATTTAGGTCAAGGAAACAAAAGCTGGGTCTGGCTACGCGTTGCAACTGGAAAGCCACAAGCCTGTGGTCCCTGTTCCCAGAAGCTATGAGACATGAAAAACCCCAAAAACACACACAAACAATATACATCCTATATTCCCTCCCCTACCAGGTCAGGCCTGGGCCCATGTTAAAGGGGACGGCAGTGATTCTGCCTTCACCGCGGCTTTTATCATGCTTGGATTTGCCGCCCTGGAACCATTTCCGCACACTGCCTTCAGTGAGCTGGTTTCTGGTCAACTGGTTTCAGTATGCACAGTGGATGGAGCTAATTGTTACCACAGGATGCCTGCAACCAAGGCTAGATATCCCAGTGGGTCACAAAATCAATCTCTCCGTCTCTCTCCCATGCACACACAAACACATGCAAATCACCTCCCCATGCCCAAAGCAACCTCCCTCTCAAGTGCTTCTAACAGTGCAGTGTTTGTGGCCCGCCTGTCAGGTTGTGTTAGCGTGCTACATCATATCTCCAGATATGGGGGGGGGGGGGGGAGAGAGAGAGAGAGAGAGAGAGAGAGAGAGAGAGAGAAAGAGGGAGCAGCAACTCTCAGCTTCCCGCTAGGTTACAAGGCAGCGCATCGCTGGCCTGCCAGGCTGGGTAGTGCGAGGCATGCGGGACACAATAGAAGCCTTTGTGCCTTGTCATCTGGCCATTAGACACTCTCTCATACAGGGGGGAGTTGGAGGGGAAGGTGGGGGGAGTTCGTTCTAGGATGGCGAATCATTAAAAACAGAGGGACCGAGGGAGGACAGGGTGGAGGGGGATGTTTGGAGGGTTGAGTAAGGATGATGCATGGGAACACACATGGAATCTCCTCCTGCCCTTTCATCGCATTCTATCGCTCCATCTCTGACTGTGCGTCGTTGCCTCCCTCGCTGTAGAGATTCATCACCCTGGGCGAGATCCCCACAGGGCTCCTCAATCCTGTTTGGATAGCTATTGGCCTTCCCTGCATCGCCCCCTTTTTCTTTCTTCCACCGCACTTAACCTTTTGTTTTCTCTCATTATAGAAGCCTTGGCTTTCAAGTGATGTGTGCATCTCCACCTGTCGCTGGCTCCACCGCAGCCCCCTCTCTGTCCAATAGATCAGCCCGGATGAAGGGAAATAGAAACCAAGCCCTCCCTCGGGCTCTTTCTAAAATTGCTATTAGTTTTCAGCATTTTATACATAGGAGGAGAAGAGAGGAGTGACCTTACTTAGATAAATAAAAATAATAGATGACAATTTAAATCTAAGTAAAGAGTGAGAACATATCAGATGGATGTACTAACAAAACCCCCACTTTCTGTCTGTCTCTCTCTATCACACAGGAATGAAAAGAAAGCACATGCTGCTGCCCATCATGCTATCCCCACTCCCCCAGGACTTTTAGATTTTGGTATCTGCCGTGGGAAAGCGCTACTCTCAGCTCACCTCACCATCTGTCATTTCCCGTCACTGATGTCAAAACGATTGAAGCGCTTTGCGAAAAGTCTTTCATTGAGAGACAAGTTGTTTTTCAGCCAAAAGACCGGACAAGAGCTCAAGTCCCTCTACTATTGTAAAACAGGTTTAGCAGTGTGGACAACCATTTTTGACTCAACTTTACTGCTGTAACGGAAACAATCAAAAGCTACAGCGCATCAAAGACTTGAAAAATTGCCCAAAGTCTTTTGGAAAAAATAACATCGCTTTGACTTGATTGCCAAATTTAGAGCAGAATTCAGTAGAAATAAGACGAAGAATTTATTTGTGAGGCTCTGTGAACTTTTACTTGGGCAAAGCAGTTATTTGAGCTAAACGCTAATACATGTATGATAATGCACGCATGCTGATGTTTGGGTATTTGCTCATAGTGTTGGACAAATTGAAGTTTTGATCAAACGGTGCAACACGATCTTTTTGGCATTTAAGCTTGCACACTTTAAAACGGAGCACTCGGGTGAATCTATCAGTCATAGTGCTGCAGGAGGCACAACAGCTACTCTGGCAAAAGCAAAAAGACTCGTCTTCTGTGACATCCCTGCAGCTTGGCTCACCAGCATGGCCTCACTTCAACAGGGCCAAAACAATTGACTAGCAGTAGAGATATTTACCATGGCATCCAGTAAATGGGCAGTCAAATTACAACGGGCTTGCACTGACACAATGTCTTTATTAAATAAGAGCGGAAGCTATGCAGAGATGTCATCAGCGGGGGTGTCAGTGGGTGTCTAAACAGGCAATTCTCTGACAGTAGTACAGCTCCCGGAAACAGCGAAAAAGCCACCACCATCTGCTAATTACCACCTTGTTTGGTTCATTTCGGGGTAACAGACTGTCCTGCCTCATTGTGTGTGAGAGGCAGAGAGAGAATAAACAGTGTATTGGCATCTAAGAGACACAGTTTCTTCACTTTCTCCTTAAAATGGCAATTTGGTTCTCTCTTTAAAGAGCAGCAGGCACAGATAGAGAGACATTTTGGGTTCCAACACCAATGGTCTCATTCCCCAAACACATGCTCATGTTCACTACAAGTGATAGTGGTATAAGTACCACCACTCCCCCCTTAAACACCTCTCCTTGTAATAGGAGAGGCGTGGAGTGTTTTCTCACCCGAGACAAGCCCCATTGCTCGTATTGCCACCGTCCGAGCCGAGAGCCGTAATTGTCCAGCACAAAAAGTAGTCAGTGTGACGTCAATTAGGAGCAGCAGCGCCCAAGAGATTAATTATGGATGGAGGTAGGCTTTGGGATGAAAAATGTTACATGAAGGAAATCAATGTCCCCAATCGCCCTTTTCTTCCCTCAGGTTAGATACATCCCCCTTAAAATCCAATTAGTGGGATGGTATCTCAACATAAGGTCAGTCTGGGTGTTTTTGCTGTAAGATGGCTAATGACCAGGGCGAAAACCACCTCATACAACTTCCACTTTTCCCAATTGTATCTTGTAAAAATACAGCAACATGTTTAATAGCAGAATTCTTAAGCCATGAGTGTCAAATTCCTGTTGATAACACAAGACAGAAAGGGGATGAGACGCTGGAGGAGAAGTGACTGTGTGGTACTACGTTAGGCTTGCTGTGCCACAAGGACAATGGCATTATCCCTGCACCCTTGAAACTCAACTCTTAATTGAAAGGAATGGTCTTGCGACACATTGCGTGCCGGTTTAATGTTGCGTGCTTTATTCTGGTGAATGTGATAATCATCAGAGCACTTGGCAATATACACAGATGGTGTCCCAAAGTACTCAGCATTCAGAAATATATTCTTGGCTCCGGATGGCTTGCCTGCTATTGTTGGCCGACTGTACTAAATATCCATTAGTTACATGTTTGAGATAAAACTGGCTCTGTGCTTTTCTTGGCTCATTTAATAATACACACCTATTCTGTTGACAACAGGGGAATGTGTGTATACACTCTTTATACTTTAGAGCATCCAGAGGTGAGACCACATATATTCAAGGTGTTGCAGCATGTGACAAGCTCCGCCCCCCCGACAGTGAGAGGTAACCTTGAAATTGTCCTTTCTAATCCCATTGTGGCTTAGAGGAAGACATTTAACAAAAAACTGAAATAAAGGGAAGGTTGAGCCTCTCTCGTCTTGTCTGTCCCTTTTGGATTCTTCGCTGGTGCAGGGAGGTGAAAGAACAGTCACAGCCACCCCCACAGTCCTTCCCTCTCCTGTCGACGTCCAGTGATGTGCAGCAGACTGACAGATCGTGACATTAACCTCTCCTTCGCCCAGTGTCCATGTCCAACCGCTTCTATGAGCACTGCTATCTGCCCTGCAGTCTGTCATTTCCAGTACAGCCGGGTGGCCACTCCCACCACCACTGCAGCTGTTAGGGGTTTCCAGTGCCGACTTTTAGTATGTTAGAGGGGAAAATTAGGAATAACTTTGCTGGTTTTCATTTTTCTGGTGTTGTAGTCACTGACTAGTATCTTGTTTTAACTACATACCGATGCCGCTTTGTCTCTCTGTTGGTCCACCACTTCTGTGGTACAAACATTCATGGTCCCCAGAGAATGGATCCAAATGAATCATTTGGTTATCCCTCGACTTTACCTCAAACTTCACGTTTGAGTTTTTGTAAAATGTCTGCACAACAATCAGATGGATTGCCATAACTTTTTTTTTTTGAAGACAGTCTTTGTTATTGCAAAAGGCACGTCAGCCTCCGAGCAACATTCTCTCTTCGCCCCATTGTTCATTTGCCTAATTTGTTGTGTGGAGATGAAGCAGCTCCCTTCTGCAATGTGCATCATCAAAAGCCTGCTACTGTTTGCCATCGCCGTGGTTTCAAACCTCCGTCTGTCTATCTGCACACACACACACACACACACACACACACACACACACACACACACACGCAAGCCAACAAAAACTCTGCAAGTTGCACATGAGCATACATACAAGCTTCCAGAATGACAAGAATACAAGCTACTGAATGACAAGCAGAGATCAAAGAGTGTAACAATCTTTTTCTCCTCATCTGCGTGATAGAGAGTGATCTTTATATCCCATCGAATCGAGAGGTGAGGACAAAGGGTTTCATTGTCATCAGTGGATCAGAGGGAATGAAAGAAGTGACATGGGTAGAGATCAATCCGTGTAATATTGAAGGATCGGAGAGGGTGGAACCACACAGAGATAGATGGAGCAGCAGCGGGAGCTTCTGCAGCTCTGTGGTTTACGTTCTGCAGAGCAAGTAAAGTGACGTGCTCTTAGCCCTAATAACTTCGGCTGTCACTGACAATATGCCATCCGATGCATCAGAGCGAACTCCAGGGGACACAAAAGTCTCTCTCTCTCTCTCTCTCTCTCTCTCACCTGCGCATACATACATACATACATACTGCGATGGAGTACTGAGTATTTGCTGATATACGCGTCAAGAGAGATTTACATGGGACAGGTACCTAATGAGGTATTTACTCTGTTCCCCAACTCACATGCACTATTGTGGGCTTGTGACGGTCTTGCATACGTGTGCGTAAAGACTCGCTTCAAAAGGCCCTGGGTAGTCAGCAGTGCCGTTTTAGGCACGTCTGCTAATAATATGCACAACGGAGCAGAAGGCATTGTATTGGAAAGCACAGCCTGAGGAGCTGCAGTTGCTGATTTGACATGTGCGTCTCTTGGCGGGCTGACCCAGATGCTGCCCTCGATCCTTGACTCACACAAATTTCCAAGTGGCATCCTGCTGACACAGGCACACGCCAGGGAGGTATTTGCATGCATCAGTGCGGAACCAATAAATTCATTAATCCCTTAGCCGATTAATGATTACAGCCATTTAACAAGTGAGAGCCCCAACCAGTTTCATGATGCAAACATTTGCCAGCATTTCTGATGTATAGCGGTCAGATTGACTAAGCAAATAAAGTACCTAAAACACTGGTGTTAATTACCTGGCATAAACTTGATAGTACTTTATAGATTTACTTCACTAAATTCACAGATTGGAATTGTAGATACAAAACATACAATCAACTGATAAAAATATAATGAATTATTGTAGATTAAAATACCCAGCAGTAGATAAAGCAGTTGACATTAGCCCCACTTCATTCAGCTACAATATCAATGTCACTGACGAAGATAAAAGACGCGCTTTGAGTGTATTTATGAGTTAGAATAGAGACATTTCATATGTTTTATATCTATTTGTTGTGATACATCTATAGCTATTAGGGCCCTCTCAGTTAGGTGCCTCTCTTGCCTAAGGGGAAAGTCTGCTCCAACGTTAAGGACTTCTTATCCATGTTTGTTTTAGGGGTGTCACAAGTGTTTAGAAAATATGGAAATTCAAACAGTTATAATTCCACGACAATTAAGCCATTTTAAAGGAGTAAAAAGGAGCAAACTCAAAAAATCACCATGATTTTTCTAAGCTCGGCGGGTACTATAACATTTCATCACTTAAAACAGCTAACTTCCCTGGCTGGCCTTTCACTTTACCTCCTCAACGCTCTCTGCAACTCAAAAAGCAATTCCAGTCACCATACACCATCACGACCTGATCCCTGTTGTCCATCTCCAGGAGGTCAAGCAGGGATGCGGTGCATGAGGAGAAACCACTCTCCAACATTACATCCATCCATCATGTCCTCTAGCTGCAGGACAGGATACTCGCGTATCACTGAAATGAGTCAGCTGGCTTGATTTCAGTCTTTTCAGCCCTATGTCCACCTACCATCCCTCTCACTGATAGATGTGTGTCTGTAGTGTGTGTGTGTGTGTGTGTGTGTGTGTGTGTGTGTGTGTGTGCAGAGAATGCTTAGAGTTATGGCGGAAGGGTTACTGAGCCAAGGGTAGGTGTATGACTTTAGCTTCGCAAAGCCTAGAGACATTGCTCAGCCACTGGATACTGACATTTATCCGTGATTTATCTTTTATCTCTTTGAAGGCACACAGGAGGGGCTGCTCAATAAGCTGGGCAGATGCCCTGGGAGAAGAGGGCAGCCACATCAGTCACTCACGGCAGATGAAAAGGCTTTAGCAGCCAGACGCCAGAGAGCAGATAGGAGGAGAATCAGAGGCAAAACCTCCCTACAACCGCTGAAAGTTGTATGCCAGTATTTGCCTCATGCTGTTTTCAAGGCTCTCTCTGATGACTCACATTTGTATTCTTGTAGTTGCACATACATAGCAGACGTTAGTGATGGCTGAGGACTCATGGGGGGGGGGGGGGGGGCTGTACTGCAGTGAATCGAAACAAACATCTGTGTGCTTGCTGTAACGAGACGGATAGAAATGGGGTTTGGCTGTGAAAGCAAACACCCTTTGTCTTACGTCACACATCCGATCACACGATGTGTGTTTGTAGTTAAGTGTCAGACAGAGCTAACCCACCATCCATAATAGCAACAAATGTGCATTCACTGCTGAAAGAGGTTGTGACTATATGCCAGAAACTAATTATGCCAAATCCTGGAACTACAACTTCCAGGTCCGTCACATGATGCCATTAAGCTTAAAAAGACCTTTTCCCGTAGACTCACATGGACATTTAAATCAGCGGCTAACTTCTTTAGGTGATTCAACTTTCCAGTACGAACACTTGACACAAATTTAAATCCTTAGGTTACAAATGTACACTTAAAAAACACACTAATGGCCGAATCCAGGGTTATTTACTTCCTCCGTTCATGTGTATGAGAACAAGGCTGGACTGAGGGCTTGGAGGCGGGGTTAAAGGAAATGCTCATGCGCTTTCTCTACGGGCTCATGGATGCGGACGATCGCCATTAGATCTCGGTAATATCATCTGAATTGTATCATCGGGAGTCGAACTTTGTTTGCTTCATGCGCCACTGAACAACTCTCATAGGAATGAACGGGTCGCCACCGCCATCCCTGTGTCCAGTTCTTGTGGCATCACAAGGGGACAGGTGGTGGAGGGGCGCTACATCCTCACCCAGGATCAGGGCCCACAACCCAAAATGGCCGCCCGGGCTAGAGACTACAACTCCCAGACTGCCTCATCAGGCACCCAGCTGCAGGTGCTTAAGGCCCCTAATTGAGGCAGGGCTGGGAAACTGAATAAAGGGCAGAGGGGAGAGCACCGCGAGAGAAGAGTTGGGCCCGGAGTAGGAGAGAGGATGCCTACATGGAAGAAGAGATACCAAGGACTTGGCAGGGTTGGATTACTTTTTTGGTGAAGAAACCACTTTCTCCTCCGGGACGCTTTATGTTTATTTCATGGACCTTTTTGTTTGATTTATGATTTTTGAGTTAAAGGAACTGCCAGTGGGACGGACCAATAAACCTTTATTTTTGCTTATACTGTCTGATTGTGGTAGCCTGCGCCGCAGCTGCACTTTTCATGACACCATGGCCACTGCCGGAGTCAGAGATGACAGAAAAACAACAGAACTGTTAAGTCTTCCGGCTTCCATTAACCACTAAATTCAAATTTAGTGCTCCAAAGCTTTCGTCATTTGGATGTGGGTGTGTTTTCATCTCTAAACCCCCTTGCCCACTTTTTTTGCATTTTCTTTTGATTCAATGGCATCTTGAAGATATATGGCCTTCTCTTCAGGAATGAACAGTGTACACAGAGCATGGCAGCACTGACACCCAGCCTGAGTGGGTGAGTCACAGAGATGTGTTGCTCAGGGACTGATCCCATCAGAACTGATTTACTACAGTACAGAGTCCTCTCCCTGTTGGTCCAAAGGTCTTTGTTATGAGTATGATGTCAGAGAGATTGCTCGCCGGAGCTTTCAATTTGGGGATTTGGGATTTCTGTTTAGACTGATTCGTTCCATGTGTGACGGTTACTGCTGACACGCTGAGAATGTCTTGTTTCCTACTGGAACACAGTCACACTCAAACAAAAAAAAAAAAAAAAGAGGTTAACCTTAACAAGAGCACGGTGGTTTTCATCATGACGAAAGAATGGGGTTCAGGGGCGAGCCAGATCTGTGAGTAAGCCTAATAAAAACTAACTGATTCAGTGGACCAGCATCAACTGCAATACAAACCTCGCAAACACCAACTCTGCTAACAAACTACACATACAAGCACAAAACCACAGACATATTACTTCAATGCCAATACATGCTTGAGGATATGATCACCACAAACACACTGACGCACTTCCACTGAGAGTCAATATTGATCATTATCTGCATTATTTTGCCACAGATGATTTTCTGATACACTGGAGATGCAATGTGCTTTAAAACACAGAAAAACAAGGAAATATGACTGCAGTGAACAATACATGTGCTTAATATGGAGGTCAAGAACGTGGGAGGAAAATAAGAGAGGGCAAGACGGAAAATAAATGTGTGCATGCATGCACTGACGGAGACATGAGAACAACACAGCTCCAGATGCAGTAGGTGTTCTCTCGTGTCCATCTTCAACGCCCCCTTGCACAGCTCGAGTTGGAGGTGCACTGCGATGAATTCAGAGACGAGCGTTCCTCGCTCACCCTCCCTGAGGCGTCTTTTGACAGCTGAAAGCGTTGCCATCTCTTCGCGTAGAGAAGTGTGTCTTGCTCTGCATCAAAACAACCCCGCTCTTATTTGTTGAGTGCTATGAAAAACACGTTGGGTGCTGGCAGCACTGAAGGAGAGGAGACACAGAGTGACGACTGTGCACGAAACCAGAGTTATTAAAGCGGATATCACCAGCTTTGTTTACTTATTAGTAAAGAAAAAAATCGACCATGTTTGGACCACCAGCAGGTACTTGTGGAACTTATTAACAAAGGGGGTTTCTTCTTAAGAGCTCCCGAAGAGGAAAATGGTCACAAAAGAGGGAAGAAGATCTTTTGTAATCAAAGTTTTAAGGCCATCTCAGGGTGAAATGAATAACTATGCCAACATGGATTCATAGAGGGCAGGGATGAAATATAACCTTGGAAGTTATCGTGGCACTGGTTCTCTCAAAAAAAAAAGCCGCTGAGATTTTTCAATCGGATTTTGGATTATTGTGACAAACACAGGTTTATGCCACTTACACGTTCATGACACTATACTTTATGATTTTTGAAGCGTGGATAAAGTCGCCAGAAGTGAAAAGCTAACGTTAGGCTATAAACAAGCTACACCACGGTCACGTCTTCAACGTCACGACCACTAAGCTAAAGGCTCTTATTAAGCTTGTGTTGACTACAGACCTTATATCAGACATCTAACCAAAAAGCCATTAAAAAAAACCAAGACGAGGGAACTGGAAGTGTAGAAATGCTAACTCATTTCCAGGTGCAAGGACTCGTTCCTCCAGCACTCTATCGCCTTGGCACGATTCTAAATGTCTTGTTGGCATTTGAATTATTTTGTCTCCACTTGAGGATGAACACTTAACAATAGCACTGTCTGCTGAAAAATGAGTGTGGAGGTGGTTTATTCAAAAAAACAAAAAAGTGCGTGTGTGTGCGCATCTTTGCATGGTAGTTTGTGTAGGGTGGTCAAAGTACTTTGTGTGTGTTTTAGTGCACTTTTAACATGTTACATAACGAGAACAATGGATTATTATTCTGTGTTCTTTTGTGCAATTACACACAAAGAAGAATGCACGGAGACAGATCACACACACACACACACAAGCCCACAGGTGGACGAGCAGATTGAGGACGTGAATCCCCAGGTGAAGGGAATCCATCAGGCTTAATTACTCTAACAGGACGTCCCTTTACTAGAGCACACGTCCCAGAGAGAGTGAGGAGACTGAGGATGCCAACCATTTCAAAAGACAATGACAAATTTAATTAACTGTGAGATACAGCTGGAGGGAAATTCATGCCACCATGCGCCATAATCCGTTTTCCTTGATAATATTTCGGAACAGGATTATCAATGGTGAGAAGGAGCAGAGAGCTGGTGGGCCAGATGAGGACTGACGCTCGGTGGCGGGGCGTTGTTCAGCGAATGCAGGGTCTCTCATCAGTGGGAAACTCATGGAGGGGTGCTGCCTGCTAAAAGTGGGTGTCTACTAGTGGAAGCCAAATGTAAACAGCTAAAAAAAAAAAGTTACTCTCCGTTTAGCAAGCGCTGATGACATGCTGGCAAGGTGTACAAACGCTGTCGTGCCGTGCTGCTGTTCATGAAAATGGCACAACAATGCCTCATTGTCACTTGATGATCCATTACTCTACATGCGGATTCCTATTCATGGTTGAACTGTGGAGGCGAGGGTTGCTTGCGGGTTACACTGCATGTCCTCAGGAAAGAGTATTCAACACAAGGCATGCGCCGCTTCCTGCGTTTACGAAATGCTGTACGAAATGTGAAATGGCAATTTAGACACAGAAATGGCACCGTTGTAATATGAGATTGCGGCCATCACAATTACATCATAACCGAGTAAAGCTTTGCACCTCGGGGGTTGATGCAGTATTACTGTGCTCAGTGTGAATGACAAGTCTGTCAGGAGGCAGGCGTAAAAAACATAAATAAATCTATTAGGGCCAATGAACAGACAGCATGCGTTCGCGGTGAAACCCCTAATTTTCAATTACAATAGTGGATTAATAGCAATCAGCACACCCAGGTGGTGCCGGTGATTAGCTAATCTGCAGAAGCATGCATAATGGCATCTGTTCCACTCCACACCTCGTGCAAGCGTGCCCTGGTTAACATCCTGTAGCAAGCGAAGGAGGAAGACGAGGATGGGGGGGGGGGGAGGGACATACTACCATGAGAAAATGTTCATCATGAAAAATGTCACACAGGGTCACACCGTGAGTTAACCAGTCCCCTCGTTTGAATCGTTACCAATCTGGGAGGAATGAAGACGAGAGAGAGGCAATTATAAACTAAAGTTGCTCAGTAGAAATGGCCCTTCATCACACAACATCTCGGCCTTGCCCCAGTAAAGCCCCTCTTGGGAAACGCCGGCACATGTGCAGAAATCAAACTTTGGCACTTCAAAGTTCAAAGACATTCTGCCGTTTAATCAAGTCGACACAAACCCGTGGCAATGATGACTTTTTCTTCTTTCTTTTTTTTCTCCAAACCGCTTCACTCGTAAGCGGACGGACAAAGTTAAATGCTCACAGCCAATCTTCTTAATAGGAAGGGAGGGGAAGCTGAGAGCGGGCGCTAATTCAGAGGAATAAATACATTTTCAATTACAGCAGAGGCGGTGAAGGAAACATCATTACCCAACGGTCTGGTTTTCATCCTGCAGCCCGGCTCCGATTGAGGCATCGCTCATTGCTGTGTTAACGACTTTTAACTAATTGTCTCGATCGTCCTCTGGCCTGCTTGGACTTCACTCACCATCTTTAGATCAAATGTATTTGGAAAACACAAAGATTATGAAGCTTGAGCTGGTTTATTTCACTCGATTATTATTATTACTTCGAAGACAGACAGATTTTATTGACTCCTTGACTCCTTTGGAATGACCTGAATTATTGAATTAATTGGCCTGAGTCAAAACAACTCGTATAACTTGATATATAGCTGCAAATGACAATAAAAGGGTGCAAGCACAATTATAAGCTTTAGTTTAATTTATATATTTTTTCATGATGTTAGCTGAAGCTTTCAGTGGACTGGAGGGAGAGCTTGTGAAGCTGGTGACGGTTGGAAGAGGAAAGCTCATCTCAAGATGTAGGCCTCTATCAGTCAGCGGTCAAGATAGAGGAGAAATTGAGGAAAATGCAGCAATGCTGCTCATCTCACGAAGAAATCAGAAGACTTCAAAGAGGGACGACACAGATCCGTCCGTCTCTTTCATGTTTGCTTGAAGGCTATAACCGGATTTTCATATTGTTGTTAAGATGGTTTTGTATTAACAGATGGGACAAAAGTTAAAAGGACTTTGGGGGCAAATATGACACAATATCATATTAAGGGAAAAAACAGTGCATAGTCCACAAACATGCAAACACTGATGCAAGTCACTCACTTTTATCAGAGATCTAAAACGTTTCTGTTCGAGTGGGACAGAATTACCGCCTCGCGGGTCAATGTCTTCGTCAACCAACCAAGTTGCAGTTTACACCCATGTCTATCCAAATTGTCTCTCCAAATCTTTTCCTGACAAAACAATAGTGTGAAATTGTCATAACTCGTGCAGTGCCTCTTCAGAACAGGCAGAATGCTGGGCCTTTGATGTTGCTGCTTCCAGCTCATACGAATAACTTCACACTCAACACTGCGCCTTCTGGGTTCTGAACAAAATACCTGCCATGACATAGTTGCATCAAACACCTAAGTCAGAAACACCTATGAAATAAAATGTATTATTATTAGTAGATTTATTATGATGTTTAGATTTGAACTACCACCTCGTGGTTGAATGCCTCTGGCCATGGCCAGCACGGAGGCATAAAAAGAGTCTGCAGCCACGCTGCTCATTGAGGCTGGTTCTTTAAGCAATGCTTATGGCTAAGGAGTTAATGTTTCCTAATTCATCCACTGGGGTTCATGAATGTCTGTACCAATCCATGAAGTACACGTCAAGATATTTTACCAGCTGAAGTGCGAGAAGAAAGGTGAAGGAATCTCTAGAGCACCATAGATATCTGTACACAATGCCGTGCCTATCTATCCAACAGTGGTTGAGTTATTTCAATATGCAACAATACTTGAATTCGTTGTGAAATATACATTTACTGGCACGAAAAAAAGATAATAATTGTATGACTTCTGCTTAAATCCTGACACATTTTTACGAGCGTGTAATTACTCCAGTAATTCAAAAGTCCAGTCCAACGGGTTCAACATGTTTTGTTGTAATTAAAATAAAAGTCGAGCTTCAGAATACTAGAGACAACAAATAAAACCTTGGAAGTCAGAAAATACCATAAAACCAAGGACTAATGTGTTTTAATTCATACCCTGAGATGAAACTGAATGGTAAACAGGGATAGCAGTTTTCCTTCATGTCCTCTGTGTCAGATAAGAAACCAGCCAAGAAAAGGTTCCCTCCGATTGATAAAGCACAAAGAGATAAAAACAAGCCTCCTTTAAAAAAAAACCAGACACAGGTTGTGAACAAAAACAGCTGAGGGAGAAGCAGCATTGCTTCCCTCTAAACCTCGTTGGTCCGATGGCAAGCAAAGTGATGAACCAGCCTGTGATCGATGCCCGTTATACCCGTCCTCCCCACCCGCCCCCCCGGCACAATCCTGCTGAGCGTGGTGAGAAATGAACATAGGCTCAGATGTATGATGATGGGGGTATTGTTATGAAAAATTATAAAAAAAACGTTTTTAATGAATGACAACGAGGAAGAAATGCAAAAAGGGAGAACAGTAATTGAATTCTGTAAGGATAAATGTTGGCACGCCCGCCCATATTGGATGCAGCTTGCTGTAGGGTCCTTTTGAATGAGAATAATAATGAAAAATAGAAAACAGACAGACGTGCTGGCGAGAGACAGAATATCACAGATTTGCATCTTTTGTGTTCCGATATCACTGTGTTTCAAATCCAGCCTACAGTATATATTCAAACACGACTCCGCAGGCTTTTGGCCGCTTGGCACGTCGTCGGCCTTCATACTGCAAATTAATATTAGAGCAAGAGGTTCACTAGGCTGCAAAGTTGACTGATGCAACAAAGACAGAGTCAGACAAACAAAGCAGGGAAGGGATGCACCGTTATCGGATATCGGGACAATACTGACTCAAATAGCTGGATCGGTTATCGGTGACAATGTGGCCGATCTATTCAGTTCAATTCTATGTTTATATACTATATACATTATATACTGGAATATTAAATCTCGTTACATTTTGACTTATTTGTTGCTGTGAAAAGCTTTACACTTGAATTGTAATTCCTGTTAGTTTTTAATAATAAATAAATCAGTAAAGTTATATCTATGTATTTCGTTATTACATTTTGTTTCAAATAGGTCGGAAAGCAGTGTTTACGTCATGCCTGATGTCGCCTTATCACAGACACTTCCACCACATCCCATTAATGAATCAGATCGGTACTCGGTATCAGCCGATACCCAAAGCCCGGGTGTCGGATCGGTGCATCCCTAAAAGGAAGAGGGTAAGTTAAAATACAGACAGCAAAGCTCACTGCCTCCATAACTGAGAAAAGCTATAATCTTCAGTCATTTGCCAGAAACAGAACAGCCTTTGAGAAGGATGGAGTAGTGACGTCAGATTAGTGTCATGAGGGATTCAATGTTTTTTTTTTTTATTTCTATTTTTTTAATTTCTAGGCTGCTTTCATTCCGGCCTCAGAGTTGTTTGTGGAAGGAAACGAAGACGAAGGCAGAGAGAGGCATCAATCATCCTGCCCTCAATCCTGGTGACTGCGCGGATGCACTACTGTGCAGGTTGTTTAGTCAAGAAGTAAAGGCAGTGTCACACGCATTCCTTCATTCTGTTGGGAACACATAGTGCTGCTGCTACCATGTGACCAAAAGAGTTTTATTCCGTTTCAAACGGGGCAACTGTTTTAACCTGGCTGACTTTTTTTGTTCCTTAATTCCAAGTGCAAACACTTTTCTGGAATACAGTTCTATCCCTTATGACGATGATGACAATAATGATGATGATGATGATGATGATGATGATGATGATGATGATAACGACGTTAAAGATTGATAAGAGCAGCAAAACATGATCCTACTGGACTCTTGAACACACATTTCTGCTGATGTCCGACTGAACATCAGCACCAGATACTGGATGTTTTTCTTTTCTTTTCTTTGTCAGAGCATTTGATTGATTGATTGCTGTTGGGATGTAAAGGTAATTTCAACAAATACAACCAAAAATACCTTGTTTTAAAGCATGAAGCTAGCCTCCATAAAGGACGGGGATTATAAAGGAGTAGAAGTCGTTGAATAAACAGCCTTCAGAATGTAAATTATCGCATTTACAGGTAGCACACCAATAGCAACATCTGCTCAACACTTAAATGTAAATGTACAGTGGATTGGTTCTCCGGTCACCCTTCCATCACTGCCAACATGGAGGCAATATGCCTTTTTCACAGAAGAGATTCGGACCTGTCATAATAGGAAAAGCACTGATAACATTAACAATGGCGTCCTCCCATTCCAGTGTCCCAGTGAGCAATGACAGTGACCTAGTGAGCACAATATCAGGACCCTGCCATCATTCATTTCATTATTCACACCTGTGCTTTTCCTACTGTGACGTGTCAAAAGTTCAGCTGTGAACACAGCGGGTGGCATAAAAAGAATGAGTGGAGCGCTCTGAGCTCTGCCCTTTTTCCACACCTGGCCAACCACTGCAGAATATGTGGCTGATTTGGAAAAATACCAACATCGAGCATCACACACCCAGAACAAAAAGCTTTTTGCCACTTTCGGAATGTAGGAACAGCACTTTTTCTGGAGTATACGAAGGCCTTTAGGAGGATTACATTTACCCTTATTCCCCCGATGTCATACAGCACATTACAAATTATACTTGTACCTTTTAATGTGATTACCGAGGACTTCACAAATATAATGTATAACCACATGGCCTAATTTCCTTGGGCATATATGGCAGCATGATTGATGCTAGTGCTGCTTTACTTAATACACAGCGGAGAGGCTGTAGTTAGTGCACTTGTGGCCACTCAGACAGTCTGCCTGCATGCATAGAGGCCAAGTAAACGGACCGTCCTTGAAAGCCGGCACCATGCTACTCCACAGTGCTGCAATAGCTGGCTGGAAGAGAGCTGCTTAATTCCCAGGTTATAAAGTATTCTCAGGTTTCCAGGGTTGTATGTCTGTTGAACTCTGCGTGTAATTGGTTGTGGACCGGTCACAAAGTAGAGGTCACAACCCCTCTAGCAGTCTCCAGAGCAATGGGCTGAGGTGGCCCAGCGAGATTTTTGTCAGATTTCCCTCTCAGGAAACAGCAGGGCTGTTACAGGTCGCCAATATTGTGCTCTAGGCACTCCAATCACGACAGGACCTAAGAGGACATGACTGGATGGAAATAACCATTCCCAGCACAACATCGCAGCTCAAAGAGGTTGGCGTGCTGACTTAACCTACTTAGAAAAATCTACCAAGGCGGTCAGTGAAAAAACAAAATAGTGCTTCAATTGAGCCAAAGGCGGTTCTGCTCAGACTACTCTACCGGGACAAAGTCAAGTCCAAGAACCGGTCCTGTCGAGGACGAATCAAGTACAAATCCAAAAGGCAGTCGAGACCAACTCAAGACCGAGTCCAGAGCAAATTGAGTCCTGTTCAAGACCAAAACAGGCAAAAGTGTCTTTCCAATGCGAATATATTAACATAATTTATCTATCTTCTAACATCACACTAATCAATTCATAGGATTTAGGATTGAGGGCTGTTACAGGTTTCTATAGGTGTGTACTGAACTGAAATCCCTTAAATTCTTTGTTGTGGGACTAAATATGCTTTCAATACTTAATAGAAAGTGAAAGTATTTCTGCTGGCGTGTGAAGGCTGCTTTCCAACTCGGTCACCAGTGGTAGGCCATGATGTACAGTTACTGGATTTAAGTCACATTAGTAGAACAACCAAACCGTACATTAAAAAGTATTTGCCTGATTTTCTAAATTTTTGCATTTCCCCAGAGCAGTAATATCTGGCACAAGCGCATGTCTCTTCGTACTAGAGCACTGGACGCTACTGTTTAGATTCAGTTCATCTTTGGGTCACCGCTTTGGTTAAACATGCAAGAAATCTGGAATTCAAAACTCCATTCTCCGGTGCATGTTAACAGCACAAACTAAGGCCACAGCAGACGTACAGTAAAGACGTTGACATATTTTCAACAGGTGAAGAAGAATACAGTGATCTTACCTGATATGGTCGCAACAAGTTTTGAATTTGATGGAAGAAAATGGTCCACATGGAAAAAAAAAGAGAAAAAAACATGAAGAAATAATGTGCCGAATTAAATAATTCAAAGACATTGGAATTTAAAGAATTTTCAAGTATATGTGACGGGCGACAGAATGAACTTTATGACATTCACAGAGCCATCTCAAGATGATATTAACGAAGCTCTCCAAAAACAGGAACAGACGTGGGACAAGTGAAACTCATGGTGAGTCGTAAATAGACAGCGTATATATATATATATACACACACACACACATACACACACACACACACACTTCTCTGCTTCCTGAAATGATGATGGAAAACATAACTAATTGAATTGAACATAATGCTTTCTGTAGCTGCATGAATTGATTTGATGTGAGATGTGCCCATGTGTGTATTAATCCTCTGCATCAAAATCAATTCATGCTGCGTGTGAGTAAATAAAAATAAAAAAAATGAATCCAAACAGTCACCTTGGGAACCTAAATCTTCTTCTTACGGTTTAGAAAAAAACGGAGAAGAGCCACAATACACATTTGGCCTATTTTTGATTTCACTCAATGCTAAAAAAACAACATATAGTATAATACATTATAACTGCCTCTCTACACTAGTCCCTGCTGTAACTGTACCCTGCTTTCTAAGAGCAGTGACAGTCACAGCACATCTGCAGAATGTCCCATACAACACATATTCATACGTGTCTGGCGTAGTTCAGTGGACGAGCTAATATTAAACCTTCAGGAGTCTAAGACATACTGCACGCACAAAGGAAGGTCAGATAACTTGACTACCCCTTTGTTCATAAAAAAGATTATTACAAGAATTCACGTCAAGAGTGGTGCCGATCTGCTCTGTGTCATCAGCAGTGAGTAATTATTCCCGGTCCCTTGCTCCCAACACAGATACGAGACCAGGGATCCTGGTGTTCTACTAGCTCGTAGGGATGTGGAAATTAATTCAGCCGATACAATAACTGATAATCGTCTGCTTCTCGTGGTCGATACCGATAACTTTACGTTTTTGTACTTCAAAAAGAAGTTCATAACCTGTAATTTATTATCCACAGGTCGATGATTTTATATTCCATTGCTCTGACCTAACTCAATCTAACGGACATCACTTTTGTGAACAGTTCCGACTCTTCAAATGCTTCGTTTGAGGATGCCGTGTGATGTTACATTGGTGCTGGATAGTGGCTGACCTCTCCGTCACCTCCTTGGAGTCGGGGGTGCACCAGCGGACAGCCTCACTGCCAAATAGACTATGTTTTTACCATACTAACTAACGTTACCACCGACAAAATACCTCAGCCAATGTAATCCATGCTCGACTTAATAAAATGTGTGGTCATGTGAGAGTAAGCCACTAATGTACCCGGGTGTTTTTTTCCTCCGTAAACCAGACTGTGTTTTACCAAGCACACAATTCATTTGACTTTGATTCATTGTCTCCATTAATTTGCTATAATGTCATTATCAGAATAGAAAATAATTATATAAATGTCCCATTATCAGCCAATAATTCATCAGATATATATATATTATATATCTATATCTATATCTATAGATAGATATAGATAGATATAGATAGATATAGATCTATATATCTAGATATATATCTAGATATATATCTAGATATATATCTAGATATATATCTAGATATATAGATAGATATAGATATAGATATAGATAGATATACATATATATACATATATATAGATATATACATATATATAGATATTTACACACACACTACCAGTTACCGTCTCTCACTTGTTCAGCCCTCGTCTGTATCAGACCGATCTTAATCCTAATCTCCGTCATGTTTCATTACGCAGTGTCTTTTTTCTTCCCACTATTGAGATAGATATTAGATGCCATCTTCCTCAAAGCCCCAAAGGTTTCTGAAGACTTTCTCGGAGGTGTGGACAGCTCGGAACAATCTGTCAGCCTGCAGACAGCCTCTCCTCGTCATTGCTCTCGCTGCGACTGAGTCGGGAGGGAGAGGATGTTTTTTTTTTCTAACCAGCAGGCGTTCTCTGCACACTCCTAGCAGGGCCCTTGGTCCCTCATCCATCTGCTGGCCATCCCTCATACTCATTAATTCTGCCTGTCCCCAGGTGGCTGCAAGTTGGTGCGATGTGATTAAGCTCAAATGAACCACCAGGCAGGAATAAAGAGAAGCCTGAGCCCCTCAGAGGAGACTAGGAAGAGAGAGAGTAAAGAGAAAATGCTGACAGATCTTTCTGATCACAAGGTGTGAGGGAGTGTTTGTCTCTGCGGGCTCCAAACCAACAAGAAACTACTCCGACTGTGAAGCAAATGGTTTCTCCAAGACAGATGAGGTATGGAAAGAAAAACTGCTTAGACTCTGATTAAACTCAACAACCTCGATGAAGGCACTGAATACATGTGTTCCCTGTTAAAACTCAAAACCCACTCTGAGATGCATCCGTCACGCAGACTTTCTAGATTATATGAACATGTCATATCAATTATAGGCTAAAGTAAACCTGAAGCGAAATTGGTTCTCTCTGCCAACCGAGTGAAGTTAAGTGCCTCCACCGTCTTTAAATGAAGACTCGTCTCCGTCTTAGATTCTGATACATGCATGGTTGGATACCTGCACGGGCCAAACAGCTGAAAAAAAATGGCTAAAAAGAGACAAAAAACAATCACAAAGGGAGACAAAATGAACACCAAGAGACACTTTGTTTGTTGTTTGTTGTGTCTCTTTGCGTCTCTTTCAGTCTGAAGGTCTTGCTCCTGTATATTTGGGTGGGGGTCATAATCCGTCCATGAATACTTGTGTATTTCTATGACTAATGCAAGGCGTCTCAGCCCAACAGGGTCAGAGTGTGAAGACACTACACCGGCGTTATGAGGTGGATGTCATGGAAATGCTATCAAGACCATATGTGCTGTTGGCTATCGAGTGCACGGGTTCACAAAGCCAAACAAAAAGCATGATGTTTAATAGCTCTGCTCACTGTTGTCATTACCGAGTTCAGGGTGAGGGCCCTGCCAGCTGCAGGGGCTTAATGACGTGAAGATATTTAAATTGTCGTGTGTCACTAAAATTTTTGTCATTCTCCGTTGACGTGATGAAACAAATCCATGGTTAAAAGGTTGAAAGGTGCTTGTTAAAAACCCACAAGGCATCTCCTCTTGAGTTAATTACGACTCATTTATGTGGCTTGTTTCAACGCTATCTGCTCACATAAGAGGGAGTGCATGGCGGCGCTATCATAGCTAAGGGAGCATCATTAAAACACAGATGGGCCCGTGATCAGAGCGTCTGCTGGGAAAGATAATGAGAGGTGTGGCTATGTAAGACTTTAACAACCTGTCCCTGAACCCAGTGTGACACAATACCACAAATACATCCCACCTCTTTTTCATCTTC
>NW_022280035.1:7190448-7200663 GCF_004355925.1 Anarrhichthys ocellatus | reverse complement strand
ACATACACATATATACATACATACACATATATACATACATACACATACATACATACACATATATACATACATACACATACATACATACACATACATACATACACATACATACACATACATACATACATACACATACATACATATATACACATATACATATATACATATACATACACATATATACATATATACATATACATACACATATATACATATATACACATACACATATATACATATATACACATATATACATATATACACACATACACATATATACACACATACACATATATACACACATACACACACATACATACACATATACATACACACATATACATACATATACATACATACATACATACACATACATATACATACATATACATATACATACATACATACATATACATACATACATACATACATACATATACATACACATACATACATACATATACATACACATGCATACATACATATATATACATACATACACATGCATACATACATACACATACATACATACATATACATACATACATACATACACATACATACATACACACATACATATATATACATACACATACATACATACATATATATGTATGTATATAAATAGAACAATTGATTTCCTAATCATTTCAATTGTGTATTGTTAATTTTTGACAGTTTACACTGACTTCGGGACCGTTGAAATGATTTTTCGGGACAGTGGGGAGAAAAGTTCATCTGGGGCCTTGCTGTCAATTAAAGTTCTTAGAAAGAGAACCGAACTCAGCAGAAATTGGAATCGGTCAAAAAAGAAAGATGCAATCGAAACCTCTCTTTTACCCGTGGTCGTCTCTTTAGGTTTGTTGGGAATATATTTGTTCAGCAAGCGCGAGTGACAAACAAAAGCAGTGCAAACTTTTGACTTGACAGCAGAGAAGTAGATTGCTGGTTTGGATTCTGCAGAATTATTTTGGAAAGTAGTATGTATTTCCTTCCCCCACCACAATGTAAACGTTTGGAACCCAATGTGATCGACAACAAGAAGTCAAGCTGAAAACAGCCACTGACTAGCTACTAACTAGCTGTTATCTTACATAAGGGCCGATGTGATACAAAAGGTTTGCATGGAGTATCTGCTTCAGGCCGTCATTCACTGCTGTGTGTGTGTGTGTGTGTGTGTGTGTGTGTGAGTGAGTGAGTGAGAGAGAGAGATGTATCTATGACAGTAACTGTACAGCAGGGGGCAGGCAGGCAGAGAGCGTACAGCTAAGATGTATGTGTACCCCAACTGGGATGATCCCTTAAGATCACCAACAACATGGACTTTAGTTCCTGCTCTATTAACTTGTACTGCACCAAGGGAAACGGATCACCTGCATGAACACAGAGGGACACAATGAATTGAGGAATTCTTCTGACGAAATGTGACATAGTCCTGTCATGTGTTGCTGCTGCGTGGAATGCCATTTCATTGACAGCAGTGGCCGTCACTTTGCTAGATTTCCCAGCAGCAATGCGACCTGGCCACCTTTCATTATTACTCTGTTGCACCAATCCTTGACCTCTCTCCCCCCCGAGGCTCTCCTCATCAACAAGGGCCTTAAGGATGTGATGAATGCGCTCCCGTGCCTCTCCGGTCTGACATGAAACCTAAACTGGAGTGCAAAGGCATACCAGAAGGACCGGCTTCTCCGCATTCAGAAATCCTCCACACAATCCCAATGAGTGGGAAATGAGTCCCCACATAATAAAAAAAAAAAAAAGACAAAGACAGCTGCATCGGCAAATATACTGTACATGTCATTAAGATCAATGTTGAGTGGAAGTGCGGTTTGACGAGGCACAGGATGAGTTCTGATAACAGCTCGTTATTTTCATTCAAGAAACTTAACCTTTGTGTGAACAGAGTGCCTCAGGACTGAGTCCTAAATGCTGGAAATGAGTTACCAATTCGGCACTTAAATCACACACACAAATCATGAAGGTGGGGCTCATTTGTGGAGATTATCTTGCTGAACAAAACATCCGAGAATCATAAACATCTGTTTGCCAAAATCCAGTCTAAAAAAATCCCACTGGCTTTTTTCTTTTTTTAGGGAACCAGAGCGATGGCGTCTTCCGAGTTGGCCTGCAAAAATATGTCATCCCTGCTGCATTTATCATAGAGCACATACCGGTGCCTGCAAGTTAGTACAAGACACATCCTGCGATGAATCACACAGCACGGTTGTAAGAGTTACTAACACCCCTTATAAATGCTTGCATTGATGCTTTGAGGGGTTGCTGTGGCCTTACAGGAAGTGCGCGCAGTGTACGATGCTGATGAATGCCAGTTATTACCTCACATCATTAATCGCACCTCATTTTCTGGGGCTGATGGGACAAAACAGGCAGATTTGGACTCCAGTCAGAAGAAGATTGCTCAATAATAGCTCATGAAGCACTGCATGAGAATTATTGCGTGAAGTCATAGTTTTTATGCCTTCAAGATACAATAACATCCAAGTTGCTTAGCTTCCTGTAACAAGCTCAAAAACAATGTCTTTTGGGTGTATGCTTTTGTAGAGCCAAACAAAAAGGCGCAGTCTTTACAACTCGTCCTCCGCAAACGGCTCGCAACGCTCGTCGTGTGGGTGAGACATTTGGTCCGACATTCCCGAGCGATTCCAACACCTGTCGAAGACCATCCGTCACGGAGGAGGGGTGTATGCTGCTGCCTCTGGCGCAAAGGCACCGTGGTAGTGTTTGAAATGATTGCACGTGTACCGCTTGCTGTTGTTGCAGATCAGTTATCTTACGATGCCGACTGCCCGCAAAGAGGCTTCAGAGTGGGGATGAGAGCCAAGGCTGCAAATGCTGCCTCAGTGATGCAGTCATATTTCACCCTCATGCAGCGGGGTGTAGTTGTACCCAGCCGCATCCTGGGGGACCCCTACTGCTTCGCCTGAGCTCCACAGAAAGAGTGGGCTGCATGGAGAGCTGCCTTGTCTAATTATACTATGGGAAAAATAGCACAAATAACTTGCATTTTAATGCAAAAGGGACTGGTGAAAAGTGACTCTGGTGTAGTAACTGAAAGGAGGGAGGAATCATTCATCCCCACACACAGAGGAGGACTGCCACAGCCGGGTGCAGTGTTGCAATGGTAATGCTTAACTGAAAACAGGAACAGCCGCGGTGTTTTCAGGTTTATGTGTAAGGGGAGAGGGCTTAAAGATGAAGAGTTCTCCGGAGACAAATGGTTTAAAGGTCATATATTGTATGTCAAGAGTCAAGCGTACCTCAGAGGCAGCCATGACGTGAATCTCTAAAAAAGGAGAGGAAAAGGGTAGGAAGGAAAAAGAAGGAAGAAAAAGGGGGAGGGGAGAGAGAGAGAAAGAGAGAGTTAAAGAGAGAGAGAGAGGCCAGGTGAGACTGAGAGATGTGGACAGAAAGCCAATAACCACGTACAAAATAGAATAAGAGAGCAGAGGTAAAAATAAATAAATATACAGTGATAGTGAGGTGAAGGCAGAGGCCTAAACCTGACTTCCTTTATAACTCGCCTCCCAGTTGTATGCCTGGGCCAACCAGTCAAGATGAAGTTTACATCCACGTCAGTCCAAAATGTCGCGCTTGCTTTATTATTTTATCCTGTTATGTAAAGAAATGTAAAGAAATTCCTTCATGGCGTTCCTGAGATATCACGCTCACAAGAATGGGACAAACATATATAAGTGTGCGGATGTCTATTCTACTAGAATGTTCGCTGCCATTTTAAGAGATTTAAACATATGATGATTATCAAGAATTATTTCTGATTCACAGTTATTTTAGCCAGGGTGAAATTTTCATACGGTCCATTAGTCATTAGTCTTGCAGGAATCAGATAAGACAGTAAACCAAAGTATTGGATACATTTGACCTGATGATGAAGCTGTACTGTACTGCTGTAAATGTGTGGAAGCTATGCTGTACCCTCAATGGTGCCCAGTTTAGCCAACAATATGGAGAGTCAGGAGGAGCTGGTTTGAGGAAACCGCATCAGTTAACGGATGCACGGCAAGACTGAAAGCAATTGGCTCCTTATTTATCAGTCCATTTGGTCAATTAAATAGAAGGCATTGCGAAAGAATTTGGACTGGCTGTATTATCAACAGCTTGAACTAATTAATGTCAAGACGCTATTTAATTACGGAAACCATTTTGCAATTATACACACCATTAGAGTGTTTTCTTTGCCCCGTCAATAGTGTATCAGGCAGGTGTGGGAGAGGGGATGAGCAGAATTATAGAGAGAGAGAGAAAGAGCTCGACAAAAAAGAAGCAGGTTGAACGACCAGAAAAGGAAAAAGGAAAACCTTTACCCACTGCAGTGTGATTTGCAGCTTTTCTCACCTTTGGCATGCGGTCATCACCATGTAAGACGGCCACACGGGAAGCCAAAGAAGAAATAAAGAACGACTGAAATATATTGGGCAAAATGATGACATTACTTAAAAATGAGTCGTTTAAAGAGTCCTAAAGTCCTAAAATGGAATTAAAAAAAACACAGCCAAATGAAATCATAACATCTCAATCAACAATCTTTGCTTTGGCTGTAGTGCTGTAAAGCCAAGTTATTGCAACAATGTTTAATGCGCTAATATAACTGTTTTTATTTAGATACATACTTATAGCAATTATCATACCACCCCAGTGGTACCATAGAGTGTATTGTGCATATAAAACTGTAGGTCTTGCACATGCAGTAGTGTGTCTTACTCTCCAGTCATGGCTGCGACAGCCCTGGCAGAGGAGATCAGCAAGGCCGCCACGTATCGGCTGCTATCTGATATGCTGTCATTCAGCTCACACTGTGGCAGCACTCGGAGCTCTCCCCACCTCTGCGAGGTGCCTTTCTGCCTTTCCCTCTCCTCTTTGTCCCCAGCCTTTTCATTCCCCAGTTATCATGTTCCTGTCCATTGCATTGAAAGTGAAAATTGAAAGTCTTTGTCTGCAATGCGAAACATTCTCATTACTGGTATCTTAAGAAGTCATGAAACCGCAAAATCAGAACTCCAAAAGTCCACAGCTTTAACTTCTTCCCTCTTTTATTGTGACTCTGTGGATCCTATCGGGCTTGTGTTTGAAACTTCTGTCGAGGTGTTAATCTGATCAGTGGAGCAGCTCATCACACGAGTCGTCATCACGTCACTCCAACCGATCGCATTTGCATTCTGCTGTTTAAAATGACTCACAATGAATAAGGCGATATTATGAATAATGGGATATGAATGAATTTTTGCCGTTTTAGCATAACCACGACCACGAGGGTCAAAAGTGCATTTGCCAATTAAGTTTTAAGTGAGTTTTAAATCCCGGTCTGATTGCCATCATTAGCTAATGAGCGACTCACTGACCCATCATTATGCAATGGAAGCCACTGCTCAGCCCAGCCAAAGAGATGCTTCACCTTTTTTTCCCCTCTTCTCCTAACTGAGACCGCCGGATGGTATGAGCTTTAGGATTTGCTCAGTTATAGTGGCTGGGACCTAAAAATAAACACACAGAGGAATGACCCAAAGGCTCCGACGCCTTCTGCCTTGTGCACGCGAACACGCACTGCAGTCTGACCGACGGTATCCTCAGTCAGAGGAGTCGATGTCCTTGAGAGAGCGGCACGCTGGATCACTTGGCCGCCTGTACTCTCCCTCTAATATTCTCCTCCTCGCTCTCTTGCTGTCCCCGCAGCAGGCCCGAGTAGATAGTTAATAACAAAACACTGCTGGGGAGGGCAGAACGGAGATTAGACATGGACGCCTCTTCTATGTCAGCTGATCCGTTTATCTGGGTGCCAGCACAGAACGACGCTTGTCCCACAGCGGGGCGACTTTCTGACAAAATAAGAAAATGAAATGAGTTTTTTTGTTTTTCTTGCCTGTTTTTCTTTCTTTTCTTTTTTTTTTTTTTAAAAGCTGCTTCATGAAATAGTTACTCCCTTAGCGATTAAGCAATGTTTTGCCTTGGAAGGAATTTGGGATTTTCTAGACGCAGAGCTCTTGAGGCTGTTTGACTAAACATATAATCTAAAGCAAGGTTCAGCAGAAAAGCCTATGAAAATATCAGTCAAAATATCCCCCTCCTCAGCTCACATAACCACACACACACGAAGTGTAGTAACAATGAGGCCACTATGTGTCCCTAGATGTTTGACATCCCATAAATAGCACAGAATTAGTAAAGGGTCAAGTTACTGGCAAGGGGAAACAGCAGTACAGCAAAACAGATGCATGCAGAGACAAAAACATTCCCACACTCGGATGTATTTACCTCACTAAATGTAATGTTACCTCAGTCTCAGGGAGTGAGGCTGGCTCAGTCAAATCCATCCTACAGCTTTCAGTAACAGTGCCACTGATGCACATTAGAAGGCTCCACAGTGACCGTGCACAACACTCAATCTCAGGATAAAAGATGATCGATCAACCTTTGTTTCGGATCAATGGTCCCAAAAGTGCTGTCCGAGGGGGTCCTGAAAAGGTCCACAGCCACATAGCTACATTCCACTATATTCCCCACGCATAAGGAGGCAAGCAAAGCGGACAAATACAAATTGATATTTTGATCACAAGGCTTCACTGAAACTAGGGCTGCACAATTAATTGCATATTAACTGTGTTCACGATTTTTGCCTCCCACAATTAAATGAACATGATTGACTGAGATATTGACATTTATTAAAATGCGCGCTCCGCTCATCGTAGAAAACTCCACTGCATGTCAAATCCTCCTAAACTATCTACCAGCCCCCAAGGTGCGGTCGGGATGTTTTTGCATACAGCCATGCTGGCAGCTCTGTGAGGTCGTTCCAAGGCACAGCAGTGCTTTGAGCTAAATGCTATCGTCAGCATGCTAACATGCTGAAAATGACAATGCCAACATGCTGATGTTAAGCAGGTGCAATGTTTACCATGTTCACCATCTGAGACTGATGGGAATGTCCTTAGTTTTGCAGGGTTGATCCTGTAAGTATTGAGTAAATTACAACTTTGACCTGATGATGGCGCTAAAGGAAAAGTCAGGGGATCAGGAAAATCAGTAGATTCTGAGGACCATGAATGTCTGTGCAAAATGTAATGTCAATAGATGTAATAGTTTTTGACTATTACCACTTTGTCTTTACCAAAGTGGTGGACCGACTGGCAGACCATTGCCATCCCTGGAGCTATACCGCTAGCATAGCTAAAAAAAGAAAATTGAAGGTTAGTGGCCCACTGTTTCTAATTTGTGATGCCAATATGAAAAGGGAACCCCTGTTATCAGCCAACCTGTTGCAATAACCAACCAGGCATAAAAACACTGTAATCAGTCTGCTCCCAAATAGCCATGATGATAAGCTTAGCTAAATGATTTACATCCATCCACAGTACACACTGTAAAAGGTGTATTATTGACATTGAGATATTAAAAATTGGGAGCAAAGTACACTTTTTATGGTCTCGTTTCTGCTGATGGCCTGAATGTAATAGCTGTGCATCAATCCACTAGAAACGGTTTGTCCTTGGCACTGGGTATGAATAAGAGATTAAAATAGAGGTGCCACACAGTCCAATCATCTGCACGACAAGCCGCGCACAATCAGAGTTCTACATCTATTGATGTCCGACAAAAAGAAAAAAGAAAGAGTAGAAGCCCTGACAGACAAAAGCTCTGACAGTCAGGATAGTACAACTATACAAGATCAGATGCTATTGTGGCCAAAAGAGGCAGAGTTCGTGGTAGTGTGTCCCTGTTTACCTCCCAGTTGTTCTAAATGAAAGTCAGAAAATGGAGGTTAACATAATTTGATCCCAGCTGTATTTTTAACCATTGAGGAGATCTAATCTTCCCTTAACATTTAATTAATATTTCAGTTCTTTTGTCAAAATATCACTGATATTTAAAGAGGGTAAACAAAAGGAGCCGTCTTCCACATGTCTAATACCAGAGCTAACTGTGCTGATATTGCTGTGATTATATTAGATCAAGATTGTGTTTGCTCAACAGCACCAGGCTGAGCTTCAGAGAATTGGGTCGAGACCACAGTTATATTAGCACAAATATCAAGCCTGTACCACTGCTGGTATTAACATGACTGTTTTCCAGCTGCACTTATCCTGCAGAGTCTGTCAGTCATTAGGATTCCAGTAGACCCACGGGGAAAGCGTTGCTGAACCAAAATGTGGCTGGCCACTGCCATGTTAATTGTGGCTCTGACACACACACTTTGAGGGCAAACTGCAGCGTATGTTAATTCTTGAGGTGAAGCGGGGGCTCAATCTGCCCTCGTACATCGCTTCTTGGAGCCAGCGGGATGTTTGTTTTTACCCATGCAGAGAGAGGAGATCAGCTCAACAAGGTTCATATCTAAAATCAAACAAACCTCAATAAAAAAAGTAGAAGAAGAGCAATGCCATCCCCCGCATTCCTGACTCTCGCTACACGGCGGAATGAGACCCTTGCCTCTTTCCCATCGGCACACCAACACAGCAATGTGGTTTTCTTCTTGCGCAGCCTCATTTCGCCTCATCTGAATATTTATGAATGTTGTGAGGCGGCCACATTACATCATCGGGGAGATTGCCTGGCATGGGGCTCCTAATCCCTTCACCCTGCTCACGTCCATCCGGGAGCCTTGGACTTCATCCAATTGCAGTCTGTATTTCAGCCTGGCTGCCATCAGTATTGCCAATGTTTGTGGAGCAATATGAGAGGCAACTAAAAAAAAAAGGTATGGGGGAATAGGGGTGGCAATCAATTGCGTCAAAAAAAAAATCCATACATGAGAAAGATAAATGGGGTTTTCAAGGTTACAAAGCCGAAATTAAGTCGACTAATTCCCTGAGGTGGAAAAACATGCTGGCAGGGCACCCCCTCCCTGAGACAAGTATGAGTGGAAGTTTCAGGGCAAAAGTAAAACAAGAGACCCACCAATGAGAGGAGACATGGATGCATGCCAGTGCATTTACACTTGAGTTCTCCCACTTTATCTGCACTTCCTGTAACAAGGCACTCACCGCAAGATTGATTAGCATTCTCAGCCGTCTACGGATTCAAGCAAACAAGAGGTGGTCAAGGAGTTACAGCAAGTCCATTATTGCACAATGTCCTCATTGTTCCCCCGTCTGGTTTAGAAGTGGGTGTATTTCATTAACATCCTCTATTCGCCCTGCTGAAAACAAACACCGTTGAATAGGGGAGGGGAAGGCTGACCCAAAAACTGCCTGATAAGAATCAGGTCCAGCACCGGGGTCTTTCATCTTCCTTGATAGTAAAATGGAGGTTCCTTGAGTAGATATCAGAAACATAAATGCGGAAAGGTTGAATTCAGAATTCAATTGTCATAAATTTGGCAGCATGTGATAAGTTTGACCCGATAGGTGTATCTGTAATCGCACACCGCTAACTTTCTATGAAACATTCAATGAGAAGAAAGGGCAAGGATTTTGATTTCAATTGAGGAAAGTATTCACAAAAGATGTCTCAAACGTGCTCATCAAGTGCTCGTCGCCAGTGACGCCACTGTGAAGCAGGCTTGTTTTCCCTCCAAGGCCGTGGCTTCTTTCTTTTTATGGATACTGTCGAAGAACAAGCATGACAAATATAATTCATATTCTTGTCATCCTATCCACATAAACCAAAGTAAATGCCGATGAATAAACCTACCGTGGCAAAAAGATGGCATTAAGAAGAAAAAACTAAAAGTGGTGGGATGTTTTTGGTAAAAAAAAGAGAAAATAGAATAAGAGCCAAAAAATACACACAGGCCATTCTTTATGTGAGAAGCGGGATTTCATCGAAGTCAGCTGTGAATGCGGTGAGCAAACAGACCTTTTTCTTTTTTTTTCATTTTGCAGCTTGCCCGCCTTCCCTTGTTTGCAATCTATATTCAGAGGCAAAGGCTGGAGATGTGATTGCCAACAGGGACATGAGAGTAATTTAAAACAATCCCAAGCCACGGGGTGAATTTAAAGCCGTGGTTAAATGAGGAAGCTGTGTGAGGAAGGACGGGGTCTTAGACCGGCGATGGATGACTGCGGAAGAGGACGCAGGGCACACAAGAACCTGGATATTTCGCTGCACCTGCTGCTCGCACGATTACTCATTGTTACACATTCAAGGTCTCCATGTGAACCGCTCTCTCCTGCATAACAACCTCCACTTTATAACCGAGACCATTCTCCCACTAGGCACATGAAGCTCCTTGAACTCCCC
>NW_022280035.1:7177272-7190048 GCF_004355925.1 Anarrhichthys ocellatus | reverse complement strand
AAATAAATAGATCCTGCCCAGAAAACGCAGACACTCACTTAATATAATCAGCCTGTCAACAACTGTTCGGTCTGCTCTCACTCGGCATTTTGATGTTAAAGCACAGTCGAGCGCTGAGACGTGAAGGCCGTGTGCTCATGATGGAGTGGCATCTGTGTTCCGCTCATATCGACAAAGGCTCCGTATACTTGACCTCGACGTGTGCTCTGCATAAGTTCACCGGGCACTTGCCGAGAGGAGCACGCGTCACACAAAAGCACCAAAGAGCCGCATGTAATTGGGGATACAATGACTTTTGTGAAAGTGTCAGCTGTAGGTCTTGTGTTATATCGTGGCCTTTCACAGGATGTCACTCTCATTTGCTTTTGCTCTTTGAGAAATGACCTTCCCAAAAATGTCACGACTGTCTGACTAGTTCCTTGTGCCAGAGTGAGATAAGACACAACAATGTGCCCTCAACTGGTAATTAATGCTCTGGCTGGGTCGGGTGTGGGGTGACTCAACAAAGAGCATGAGCGGTTAGTGGGGAAGGAAAGCGCTGGCAAACATCTTCCAACAGGCACCATTATGTTAATGGCGTCGCAGAGAGAGACGAGAATGGGAATGGGCAATGTGGGACAGCTCGTCCATCATAATAGAGGTTTAATAAGACTGTTTCGCTCAAAGGATCTGACAGTGGGAGCCGGGCACACATGCATATAGGTGAGAAAAAGATAATGATCACGGGCGCATTCTAGACTAAGACCACATTCAGAGCAACATCAGAAACAGCTTTATTAAAAAGAATTTGCCAAAGTCAATTATTAAGTTATCATGATGTGTTAGTCTTGAAATATCTAGTTTTTGGCGAGAATCTTGATGTTTTCACAGCAATCATGACCCGTTTAACTTTCTAACACTATTCCTAAGCCGCTTATAATACATCATTAAAAACTACTAAAGACAAGATTCTTTTTTTGGTAATCTTTTGAATTGTGTCTTTATTCAAATAACCACTATAGATGTCAATAAAGTAAATAGATAACACAGTTTTTGTCAGTTTACACTGACTTTGGGGCGGCCAAAGGGATCTTTTGGAATGGATGGTCCAAAGAAATTGTATTGAGCTTTGTATACCAGCTGCTGTGTCAAAACAAAACAACAAGAACTATCTGTATTGGCCGGTATGGCTCATCAACAATCGGCAATCGGTATCGTGGGCAAAAGGACGTGATCGGGGCATCTCTAAAAGTTATATTTGCTCTCTTTTTTCTGCCGATCCGATCAGTGACTCAAAACCGCGATACGATATGAACCGCAAGTTTTGTGACCTGTTGCATTCGTTGCACCGATTGCCGATAGTGAAGATAAAATGAAGGAAGCTGAAGAAAGACCAACACACATCTTGCAAAGTAGATACAGTTACCGCGGGGAATATAATTTCCTGATGAGTTTTCAACCTCTGGTAGAGCTGTGGAGCTGCTTTTCTAGTGGGTTCCCCCTGGGCTTTAATATACACGTGCATGTCCTGGTGCACACGAGTGACTCCTGCCAATGAGGTAACACGCCAAGACGTGAAGCAATGTGCCAACAAAGGCAGGGTAGACAAAGACTCCAAGGTAGTACACATGGGTGTAAACAATGCAGGATTTGAAACCCTTTGCAAATGTTTAAGAGAAAGGAAATGCAAAAAAAAAAAAAAACACATTTGTTAGATCTCATGGATACACACAATGTGTTTTGGCGCAGATACAATATGTTTATTATGTGCCTCTGGATGAAACTAAAGAATACCCTCTGATCCTGTGGCAAGAGGGCCCACCCTGCCCCATGATCTGAAGGTTCAGATGAGCAGCTGTAAAGCGATTAGTTGGGGGTGCAATGACCTGTGGAAGAATGAGCAGACAGGCAGCAGAATGAGGCTCTATTATGTGAGCGTCTGATGTGGAGGAGAGGTGAGCCTGGATGGCCTTGCTTACACTCCACACTGTCCACATTGTTGACTGTGAACTGTTAATTCAAGGTAATTTGAAATCACTGTGAGGTTGTGGCCCCACCACTGACTGCTGGTAGCACTCACAGACACACGTACAGCACTCACTCACCAAAATGCACATTCACCCTTTCTTCATTTCAGGCTGCAAACTTGGTTTGTTCTGTGTTAGTCTTACCACATGTTTGCTTTCCTGTGTGATTACCCGTTGTCCAGAATGATGTTTGATACTGTTGTAACCAGGGTGCATTCAGTTGATGTAATGGTCTTGGGATTAAAATGGTATATTTGTGTGTAAAACTATATTTCACGGCTAATCAGAAAGTCATGTGAAAAATTGTATTCTCTTATATTTCTCATGATGTGAGGATTGAATTTATTTATCAAATTAGTCCGATGGGACGGGCTTCAAACACATATTTGCAACCAGGTCTCAAATGAACTTATTTCACTGACTGCTACTGTGGGTGTGCCATACAATTTTTGATATATTTTACACAAAAAACATTACATGCACGTTAAATTCCAGTGTTTGAAATTACACCGTAAGCTACCGGGGGAGCCCTATTGTACACAGTCCTGTATTGTACTTTGTTATAGTCATCTATAGTAGTTATTTGCATAAAAACCCAAATGATTAGGAAATAAATAATTCTATTTTTATTGAAATATTTGCTACGATTGAGAAATATCTTGGATTTAATAAGTAGATTTAATTACATAGCCTATTATAACCTGCTAGTGTTTTCTATGAGCAGAGCTTGAACGCATCATAATGTAACTCGATGCAGCCTTTTCGTTTACGTTAGCTCCATTATAGCCGAGCAGGACTGTGCTGTGTGAGCGAAAGCAAGCACGTGTTTAGATTGCTTGCGCATTGACGTAAGAACTTGAGATTTCTACACAGCAATGTGCTTTTCCGACACTCCTCAAGTTGTTGACAACCACAAAGTGAACATGAAATCATCGGCGACAACCAATGAGGCAGCGGGAGGACGTCAGGCACCCTCCTTCCCAGGAACCAGTCGCGTTCCTCAGAGAGAAGTCATGCTGCAGCAACAACAGCTCCTTACAAAGCCAGGAAGGAAAAGACTGAAAGCGGAGCAGCTATGCGGCGATATGGGCCATGTGAGTAACTGGAAACAATATAACGCAAATGAGATTACATCATATTTCCCTGGGAAAACTGCTTTGAGGTGGTGAGGTGGATTACTTTAAATCTGAGTGACTGGATAGAATTAAAGTGAATCAAACAAATCTACTCTCATCACACGATCTGAATGTGGATCCATATTGCACCCTAAAGTCCACTGAGATTCCACTGAGGCGTTATCAGCGTCTGTTGGCTACAAAGGCAGAATTACTTCAGTTGTGAATGGCACAAAACTGTAGCTGAATATGAGATCTGAGCCAAAGATATGAAATTTTGATCAAAAATGTCTCTCTGACACAATTAACCCCAGATGACAAAAGGGACACACTTCATTTCTCTCTGAAAATGTCTAATCCTTTGATCATCTATTAGTAGGAAAAACTCAGCAAATTGTTCAAAACCGTTCAAGCAAATCCCAATGGAATTACTGTCTTGAAGAAAATAACAAAATTGACCTGGAGAAGGCTATTCACATTTAATAACATACTGCTCTGACCTGTACACATCCACAATGAAATGCAACAGAAAAACATTCTGTTTGCCCTTTCGAGAAATACGGTATGTGGCCAGAATTAAGGTGTTCTGTAGGGAGGGATTTGAAGATTTGATTTGATATTGGAGTTGTTTACTGGTGCCTGAGTGGAGTGTTTGTAGGAATAAGAGCTATTGATCATTGCCCAATGTCTTAAATGTTAGTTGTAATTTTCCAACTACAGGTTGGTTCATGCAAGACACAATCACACAATGCTGCACAAGCACCTATGGTACTGAGGTCGCAACAGAACACAAGAACAAAGCTCACAATCAGGATTGTGTCAAGGTGCTGAGTAAAAAAAACTTTTAGAGATGCTACGATCACGTTTTTTTTTGCCACCGATACCAATTGCAGATCGGCGATGAGCCATATCGGCCAATACAGATTGTTTTTGTTCATTTGTCACAGCAACTGGTATACAAGGCTCCAGACTATATCATTTCACCACTGTCCCGAAAAATCATTTCACCCGCCCCAAAGTCAGTGTAAACTCTCGAAATTTCTAATTGTTATCCATTTTACCAGTAATTGTCATCTACAGTTGTTATCTGCATAAAAATTGATTAGGAAATGAAAGATTGTATTTTTGTTGGTATAAAATAAATGTATCCGTACACTTCACGAATCAACTAAAGTAGTTTCCACCACTACACGGTAACTACACAAAGAGATAGGAGGACGGAAAAGAACACTACAGATCCCACATACACACTCGGACACAAACTTGGGTCAATACTCCCTCATCAGCTCATGAATTAATAAGGGTGGTCCAGACAACCCTTTGGTAATGAGACAATTAACTCCTCATCTGGCATTGTCATCCAACAGCTCTCGAACAACAGAAGAGCCGGCAGACGTGAGCGCAAGAGTCAGAGAGGAGGGTGAGGGTGATGGGGAGGTGAGGGAGGGGTGGTGCAGAAACAGGTAACCAACGTCTAATTCAAGTAATGCCAGAGACGAGGAGAGCTGAAGGAAAAGGCGAGGGGAATAGCAAGAGAGGGGAGCAAGTCAAAGGCCGATGAGGAGGATGAGCGAGAGAAGAAAGCTGAAATGGGAAAGAGATTGATTGAGAAGACGGGAGAAAAGGGGAGAACGAGCAAGCGGCCAAACTGAAGCAATTACCCGTGGTACCATGTTCCTGTCCATTCTGCTCGCTGCCGGAGTCATGGGAGAGAGCAGAAGATGTGAGAGGTCAGCAGAGCGGACCTGTGTCTTCTCTAAACCCCATCATCAACAGGGTGGTCCCTAGGTGAGCTATGGGACACTTAAAGTGCACCCTATGGTCTGGTATACGTACATCTGCACATCATAGTGAAAACACGGCCTAAACTGGAGAATATCCACAGATGTAGTGAATGAGGAACGTTTGATGCCCTCTTTCAGCTTGAATCTACATAGAAAAGCTTCTGACTCAAACCCTGTGCCATCAGTTATTCAGATTGATATTATGTCAGTGTATGGTGAGTGGGAAATCATCCTGATGCAGCAGAACTGCTGGCAACACATCATCTGCCTGGTGTGCACCTCCTCCGCAGTACAGCATTTTCACATGAAAGTTTTCTATTGTATGTCCAACTGGCCCCTTATGGACAACCCCATTTAGCATTTAATCCCGTCTCAATAAGAAATCTCAACACCGCGTGGCTCGAGTGAAATCAATGGGCCCTTTGTCGGAAGAGACTCATTCGTGTGCTGCTGCTCCGTGGTGCAAAATGCAGGATGCCAGAGGACGGAGATGTATGAAGGAGGTGTTGCTGCTGCGTCAGGGAGACAGAGAAGGAAAAGGGTGAGGATCGATACTACGTCATAATAATGACGTAGTATCGATCCAAGTCGGAAAGCAAGCCCAGGATGCAGGATGCTGCAGGGGGAACGGATGCTCAATCGATTCCAGTCCCTGGTGCCAGACAGAGCACAGGATTATAGATGTTTGCATGGAGAAAAGAATGGATACGAGAATGCATAGATGGTTAGACAGGAAGACAGCGAGATAAAGACAGATGGGACAGATAGATCTGGGGGGGGGGGGGCAGCAACAGAGAAAAGTGAGCTTTGGTTAAATAAATGAGAAAAATAAATGTCTTCCACGTGCTGTAGAATCTACCCTTTTCTAAGTCCCACCCCTCAAACACAGACTGGCCAATCATAGCGTAGCATGGGCCAGCTCCAACCAGGGTCCGACAGCTATCCGGCTCTGCTCCATATAGACTCTCATTCGATCGTTTCAGATTTTCTTCATTTCTAGTCAGGTTTTGTGGATTTCGAGCTAGCCATGGTTAAACATTGTGTAATAGTGATACTTGTTACCTGGAGAGGTTGGAAGAAGATATATGTTTTTTAACATAGAATGTATATAAGAAGTGGACGTAGTCATCGTGACGTCACCCATTGGTTTGTGGACTGCCGTTTTGAAGCCTCGAGTTCAGCAATTTTGCCCTCGCCATCTTGAATTACGGTTGTTGCCATGTCGTTTTTTTCGCAACCAATGAACGGTTACCATATTTGGAATGCGGAGGAGTGACGTAGAGCCGGTGTGTACAGCTCCGGTAGCGGCAGCATCCTGTCAATCACAGTAAGAAGACCTGAAACTAGCGATTGAAACCATAAACTCATGTCTACTGAGGTAATAAATCAAAGTGAGAAGTAGGGTCAATCTCTCATATACTTCCATATAATCAGACTTCTTTCTGCAACTGGAGGAGTCGCCCCCTGCTGGCCAGTAGAGTGAATGCAACTTTTAAGACACTTCCGAATTCGTTTCACTTGGCAGAACCGGATGTTGCCGCCTGGTTTCTACGTAAAAAGCATTTGGCGCTAATATTAGCAGAGTACGTTAGCATGTCATTAAGTAGCGCTACGCTAGCTGAAGGAGGTGCACCTGCTGCTTTTTCTTTATAATGATCGCAACAGTGAATCAAGTCCTACCCGGCTCTACAGTGTTGTTCCTTAATTTCATTGACTTCGGTCTCAAATCACCGGGTGACGTGGTGGTTTGCATTTACACTGATCGTTAGGATTTAGCTTCTATCTTTGTTTTTGCTGCTGAACGAGTTTGACATGTGAATATATCTTTCAACTGCATATTGTAGACCCTCCTGTCTGCTTCTCTCTAAAATTGCTTTTTTATTTTTTTTTATTAGATAATATTCATTCAGGGAGTGCTGTACAGTGTTGACCCATGGTAGCTCTGGCAGCTTGATGGAGCAGTAGTGGGGATGCGGCTTAGCAAAGGGTCAATTTACATCACGAGGATCTTAATACTACGGATGTGATTTTATATTAAACAGACTCTACAAATGGTATTATATAACAGTCAATTGCAATTAGCAGGAATCAGTGTGCTTGGAGACTAGCCCGGTCATAATCCGGCCAATGTGTGGACAGAGAGCCTAGGCCTACTCACTTTATCCCTCTTCCCTTCATACTCACTCCAAAGATCAGTGGGGGAATGTGATGCCAGTTGATACATATAAAAGGCATATTTGGTTTCGATGCTTTTGAGGAAATGGAAACGAGCATTGGAACAAGCAGGTTGTCTCTGTTGTGAATTGTCATCTGCTCTTGCTGGCAGTTCCTGCATTGTGTTGGAGCAGCAGACCATCGCTGATGCAGAGCCACAGATGGGGAATGATGTTGACCAGATTGTGTCTCCGCAGCCTCGAAAAGACTTAAAAACCTGCATCTTCCGGGGATTACCGGCGTCTAGTAGGAAATTGGCCTAATCCAAAACAAATCCAGGGGGATATGTTCTCGTAATTCATTGATTGTGGAGAACGTCCTTTTAACCACACGTTTGACAGATCTTTTGTTGTCATGCTTCACCGGCTGCAGACGCTACTAGCCAGCCGGGACTCGACTTGATTACGCACAAGCTGCATTACAGATGCCAGAAAGGTAATCCCACATATTAATAAATAAAAATGTGTTTTCGATTGGATTCAACAGTTTAACAAGTGATTTATAGACGTTTTGAAGGCCTCATTCATACCCTTAATTAACTATTATTTCTGACTAAATGGTAATATTACAAAAGGCTTAAACTTAACTGTGCAGTTTACCTGTGACAATTGTAGCTTTTTCTTTTGCGTAACAATACAGTTATTCATCAACGACATAGTGGTCTGCAGATACACATACACTCACAGAGCAACAGGCTGGTGGTGTTATCAACCACTGTGTCATGGCAACCTTTGTTAATTACACTGCTTCTGTGCCTCTGTCTGCCTGCCCCCCCCCTCCACACTCACTCCACTCCACCCCACTCCTCTCATCCTTGCTCCACTTGATGCTGCACCCAAACTTCCTCCTCCTAAATTGGAATCAACAAGAGCAGATCTAGTGTTGCCATATGTTTTGTTAGAGCCCTCCCTGAAAGCAGTGCGGCCCCTGCCCTCCTCACCTCTCTTTATGTCCCCACAGGGTACCGGTCACCCGCTACCAATTAGCCTCGGCTTATGACCCGAACCAAGCCCTTCCTTCATTGCAAAGCCCCTTACATAAAGGGATCAGGAGTAGGACATATATCCCCGTGTTTCCTGACGCTACGGCAGACCCCACGCCTCCGCCAGCCGAAGCCTGTGGAAAACAGATGAGGCGGAAAAAAAGCAACAAGGATGGGGAGAAACGGAAAGGAAACATGGAAAAAAAAACGGAAGAAAGAAGAAGGGAAGGGGATGCAGGAATGAGATGGTGTATCACAGTTCCTATGACTTTCATTCCTCCACCAGCATTCGTTTTTCTCCTAAAGGGCGGGTACATCTGCGTTGTATTCTGGGTTTTTCAAATGGAAATGTCCAATTAGCTGTGTGAGGGCTGTCTGACAGCGAGGTAAAACATCTGTGGACAGGAGCAGCCCAAAAACGTATTTTAGCTACCGAAAAAGATGGCCACCTTAAGAATGAATATATGAATATATGAATATATATATATATAAGCATATTAAAGCTAAAACATGTGTACTTCAGCCTCTTCGTTGTTAGCGTCATACACCCACCTCTATGACGCAATCTCTGCTCGTGCATTAAGTTTTACCGAACAGCAAGCTGCCGTTGCAGTCATAAAAGCTTCCCCCTAAGCCAAATTGCATCGCAGCGAGAGCGCAGCCAGCGGTGATTGCGCCACAGATTGCCTTTTGTGACATGCCTCCTTGAGGTCTGGAGGTTGGAGCATGGTGACCTTCCCGTCTTCAGACCGATATCTTATCTCTGTCTCAGTGGTGATGGTGATGATGGATGTCTGCCTAATGGGCCTTGTGTGTCACTCTTGATAAACTATTTGATGACACTGCTGATGTTATTGATTCTATCAGGTTTCTGAAGGGCTGAAAAAAGGGAATCAAAGCTTTGTTGTTTTTCTTGAATATTCTCGGCTTGCCTAAACAAACACCGTTTATTTATGTCAATACTTTGACGAATGCTGTTTTCTCATATGAACTACAGATACGGTCCAGAGAATCAGGTACAGTTGTTGTCCAGGTTTCCCTTTCACAGATAAAGCACACAACAGCATATTGTTCGTGTCAGACACATTCTCACCTTCTGGAAATACTCCCGTTTGGGTAGAGCGGGCAGCAGCAGGGACATGACGCGGATTACACCACGGTCATGTAGCCAGTTGGTAATTTGGTCACAAACAACCAAGTCTCTTGCCGTTCCTTGAATTTCTCTGTCCTTTTTGGCGTTGTTAGACGCATGCTAGAATTCTTCCAGTTTCACACCAGCCACAGGACAGAAACGTCACCAACAAGGCTAACCGCTCGCCGTGAATTCTCTAACAAAGACTCTATTCACACATGGGCTTGATCGGACATTACAGACTTTGTACAAGGGTCTAGTATTGTCAAAAATGTTCCCAAGTACCTATACTTAATATTAGAAACAGTTTCAATACTCATTGTCTGTAGAAATGATACACGGGTGTGCTTTCTGCTCTCTTCCCGGGGTATCGAAAAGGATATTGAGCATCAATATTTTTCAAGGTAATGTATCAAAGTTCAAAATTCCAGTTTCATGAGCTGGCAGGGTAAAGTCCATTTAATGTACAGTTCAACTGATTCAGACATTTCAGTTCTCACGCGGCTCCTCTGGGTAATGTCTAGATAATTTCATGGTTGCAGTTTATGTGTGAAAGGCTCAAGACCTCGTATAAGCCGAGAGCAGGAGGAGGTAGAGTTTCCTCACTCACATAAGGGCTGTTATGGCTAAAAATCGTATAAAAGAGATTATGGATTACGTAGATTTATTTTCACACATATCCCAGGTGAAATTTCTACAGTGGTCAATGTCACTGCTCTCACGGTCATGAACACCTGCGGCTCAACCCCTGAGGACACTGCAGCTACCCGACTGGGTAAGTGGGCGTGTGGGGAGGAGGTGTGGTAAATGGAGGGGGGCTGATTCAGGAGAATGACGGGCCAGAAGAAGAGCAGAAGACGGCAAGTCCACCAGAGGGTAAAATAAGTGAGCCTGTTCCGGAGGCTGACGATTGGAAGGTTACAATATTATCAGGGTTTTTCTGGTTACACGTGAGAGAGAAGGCAGAAAATGATTTATGTTGTATCACATACACAAACACGAAGCATCCCCTTTGTGCTTTTTTGTTTTGATTGCACAGACTGAAATTTAAGAGCAGAGGCCAGTATATACAGAGCAGATAGGATTACGGTCGTGAAGTACTAAAACTTATTTTCCTTTGTTTATCTCACACAACCACTTGTAAAAGAATCAATACGACACGGCATGTAGCTCTTCCGTGAGCGCCGTAAAATGCAATTCCACCTCACACCAAGTCAGGCAGGAAAAAATGAAACAAAGCAAGTATCTAGTGGCGACTTATTGATTTTGGTCCGATCACTACGCATGGGGACCAATTTAGCTCAACGGGGTCCGGATTTTTCCGACACGCTGTCTGGCCAGAGGTTTTTAAAATCATCAATTTACAATTTACTGCTTTTCGGCATTACACTATTGTCGAAAAGCACTGAAAATCAATACTGGCTTTGTTACTCACATTCTGAATATGCAATGTGCGTCAAATAGTCTTCCAGTGGTCACTTAGCAACTAGAGGATGCTACTTGGACAAACGAGGTGCCATGCCTCAAGGTTTTCTATAGCAGCAGGCCTATGTTGCTGTTGGTTTTTCTTCTCCTTTAGGAATACACAATGAGCCTGGACACATAGAAGAACTATTGTTCAGAGGTATACACTTACAGGAATGCTCTGTGCCTCTCCCTCTTCCCTCGGAGTTTCGACACAGCACAAAATGACCAAAGTGTCATACGGTTAGTATCCAAACTTTAAAAAAAGTTTGAGATAGAAAAGGAGAGAAGGCTTCAGACGTGATTACTTCTATCTTGCTGTGCAGCAGGAGGACAAAGAGAAGAGGTTACCGGCTTGGCTGAGCTGGGGGGGCTGACGGCTCTAAGAAGCTCTGTGCAGAGGTAGATAAAGATATCAGAGTGGTGACATACACACTGGCGGATGCTGGATGGGAGACAGGAGCTTTCTATGGTTCTAAACGCTCAGTGTTTTGGGGTAAGATTTTGAGGAGAAGGGTAGAAAGTCTCAGGGTAAAATGGAAAAACAAATCTTAGACTGTGTTACATCATGGTATGGCATGGTTTGCACAGAGGTCAGAGCTCTTTGGGTCAAGAGGTTTCGAGGTGCAACCGAGGATTAACTATTACTCTGCCCTCCAGCAGAACTGGAAGGATTCTGGATGGACAAAAATGTGATGCAATATTGACCAACGGGCCAGCAATTGTTAAGTCTGGTCAGTGCTTAAGAGCACCGCTACTGGTCGATACTGCTCAGTGTCGAGAACAGTGCACATCGCTGCACAGGCAAAAAGTAGAAATAAAATCTCAATATAATGAATCACAATGTTTTTGCAAAGGTTTCCGTGAGGATATCGTTTCACAACTTGCAGCTCCACATTCACTTTTAACCTGTCCCCAGAGACTCACTAGTCAGGGAACACAGAGTGACACAGCGCTGAGGCATGCGTGGAAAAAGGCCTTGAAATCGGCAAGTCTTGGAGCAAGAACGGCCTGAGAGATCTGTTAAAAAAACACTTGGAACCTAGACACATGCTGCAGCTGCCTCTGCTGAGCACACAGGCATGGCGGATAACCATGCAAAACTCCAGCACAGACAGATCTAATCAACACACGCGTGCACGCACCCGTTATTGTACGATTACGGGGGAAAACGCACCCGGTTCTTTCATTACATCGTTCTACATCAGTAGACTCTCTTTGGGATTTATTAGGTGGAATCCAGGAGGGCCAAATGAAGACAGATGAGAGGGACACAAACAGACAGGGAGCCGAGACAATGCAAGCAACATTAATATGATTCATACTTAAAACACACAGACGCACAGCTGCTCACAGAAGAGGCTACTCCCAACAAATAGACACGACCAACTCATACACGTCCACGCCCTTCGCTCCAACACACGTCCATAGTTGACTGAACAATGACTCGCCGCTGTGCTCAATGAACTACGACAAAGTATGTATGCCTCTGTGAGTGTGTGTGTGTGTGTGCGTGTGCGTTAAGTAATGCCCCAGCTGGGCTCCAGAAGAGTGCGGCATAACACACTCCTGTTGTTCTTCCTGACCCCCAAGACAAGGCTCAGCCAGGCACGCACAGCACCTCACACAACACTCAAGTCTGAACACGGATCAGGAGAACAATAGGCTCCATTAGCCCATCCTCGGCTCCCTCCCTTTCTCAGAAGAGAGATAATTCCTATAGTTGTGCAATTACTTTGAATGACTAATAACACCCCGGAGCAATAAAAAAAAGTGTAACTTTGTCTGCGGAAAGAGATCTTGGCCTGAAGGCAGCGATAGTAGTGGCTCTTTGGCTCTACCGCGTGCAAGTCACTCCTTTTGGCTCAGCACAGTGAGCAGAGCACAGCGGTGTCAAGCATAACTAAAAATGTAAAAACCTCATTTTATTTTGTTTTTTGCACATTGGATGAACCATGCACTTGAAAGAGGTCAGGATTAACAAGCGGTGAGCTCTAAATCAACACTATATATTTATGAAGATAAAAGGTAAACACACACACACACACACACACACACACACACACACACACACACACA
>NW_022280035.1:7174567-7177262 GCF_004355925.1 Anarrhichthys ocellatus | reverse complement strand
ACACACACACACACACACACACACACACACACACACACACACACACAGGGCAGGACTTCAGTAAGAAATACAAACTGTTCATCATCGAGGCCGCTGCTCTCTGCCCGTCTCCGTGCGTCAAAGCCATGCCAGCTAGATGAGCAGGGCTCACAGCATGCTGTTGGAAACGCACCGTCAAAATAAAGTTCCAGTTCCTTTCAACTCTTCACCTCAGCATTTCTGGCGGCTCTCTTATGAGGCATTTCAAAGCATAAACCACTTCAAACAAACAGGTTCATTACACCGGCGGGATTTTGTATAACTTGGCCGGTTTTCAAAGAGAATCCGGTCTAAATGTGGCGATGTTTGAGAATATTACCACTGTTTTTGTACCACGTGGGCGGCAGCTCAAACCCGGTGCCCGGCATGTGACCGGCAGACCAATGCAGAGCGGCCAGACTTAAACCATCACATGCTTAACTTATGCTCCACCGGTCAGAGGTAATCTGTCATGATTGGCAGACGCATCAAATATGAGATGTGCTTTACAATCACATGCTGCCCTCACGCTGTGCTGGAGTAGGCTAAAAACCCCAAAACCATTGATAGGCTGGCTGTCGGTCAAACAGAGCAACGTCCAGACTCGAGGGCAAACTCTTTATCAGTAACTAGAATTTCCTCGAAATAAATATTGTGTGTTTTTTGAAGTACTCCGTAGGAGCACGATGTTTATCTTTAAAAAAAAAAAAAAATTAAAAGAACGCAACAGGTGTCTTTTTATAATTAAAAAAGAAGTTGCGGCCCAAATGTAATAGAGAGGTTTAGATGTTGAAAGAGAGCTGTAGCTGCAGGCTGTCACCAGTAAGCAAACACTTGAGCTTGGACTGGAGTATTTACACTAGACCATCTTATCTCGCTGCAAAAAGGACCAAAGCACACAAGTCTATTTTTGACGGTAAATACATGTCAACACACTCGACTGCTGCAGGCAACTAGTTCCTTCAAAAGCAATTAAGTGTTCAATCTAATTTATCTTTGGCGCCGAGTAATAAACGCATTGGGCGATGGAACTGTGGAGAAGAAAAGAAGGTCAGAGCACTGCAATCGACAGCGGACTTGACAGCAATCACAGGAATGCATCCGCCCACATTTACAGTACACCAAGAAACTTACATGCACACAGTAAATACGCAATATCAGGCCAGCCACCAAGTCCGACCCCACTACAGGGAAACTCGATCAATCAGGCTTTAGAAAGGAAACTGTAAACAGGAATGTATTGCCAACAGCACGTGTCTTTGTGCATTTGTGTGTACAGGAAAAAGTCAACATGTGGAAGTTCAGAGTCGGGTGACAATTGCTCTGCAGCTTAATGACCCAGCTACAGACAGACACACCGCTGAGTGACTGGATTGGCAATTATCAACACATGATTGCTGTGACATTTCCAACCAGGCAGTGTCCACAATTGATGGCTTAATGTAGCCCTCCCCGCAACTAACAGACAGCGGGGCTCATCTCCTCCCAGATGGGGCATAGGGCTTAGATCAGACCTCTTCCTCTCCTAATCCTCCTCTTTTTCTCACCCTCTCTCTGTCTCTCCGTCTCATTGTTTTTCCTCTTCTATTTCTGTTATTCTACGTCGGCGCTGAATTGAAACAGCCTGTAGCCTGCGACACAGAATGTCAAATGCCTTCTCGTCCTCATTACAGAGTTTCCCGAGGCGCCCCTTGCCTCCAAAAGGCCTTCATTCCACATACACATCCAGAGCTTTCAACCCTGTTGCTGCCTTCCAAACACAAAGGCAAACCTTAATGTCTCAGAGCAGAATTATTAATATTAATATTAATTCACATTAACATATACTTTCATGTTGCTTCACTGATTTCCCTCCCAGTTTTGTTTACGAGTGGTAAACCGGTGGAAATAATAATGCATCATAAATCAAGTACAGAATCTATCCTTGCTGTTACAAACGAGATTATTATTGTATCATTAAGTTCATTTCATGATACAATAATAATGTATTCTCGTTTGATTCCACAAGATTGGCAAGCAGGGCTCAAAATAGATGTGAAGCACCTCGGAGCAGGGTTAATAATGAAAAAGCAAAGAGAGAGTGCTGGATGCGAAGCAGATCAAAGAGATGCAGAAAGGAAAAAAACAAACACTCGCAAGCTTGAGAACTAATCCCAAACAGAATCTGCCACAAAGCAGACAGTTTTAGGATTGGATGGTTTGACAGAATATCGCTTCATACTGCAGCAAGCGTGTCTGTGCACGTGTGTGCATGTGTACAGCTGCGGTGCTGCATTACCGGTAAAGAAATGAAACCTTGTTCCCAGAGAGATCCCCAGTAGGGCTGGGATCACGCTAATTGGTCTCACTGCACTGTCTTCCTCCCATTCTTGAAGTCGAGATGAGATGGAAAAAAAGGCCTTTTTAACCCTTTTGGGTCACATTCTGCACCTATTGACACAATAAATGCAAAAGAAAGACAAAGAATCTATTTCCTTGTGTTTTAATATCAAAATCGAATAATCTCTTCTTCTTGTAAAACAATATATGTCGTGTGCTTACGTAAGCTACTACCAACGAATGAGATAGATATATATATATATATATATATATATATATATATATATAGCGCCATATTGCACTGCATTCAAAGCCTGCCAACGATTCAGCGGTCTCATCAAATGCGGAAGGATTTGAT
>NW_022280035.1:7078356-7164567 GCF_004355925.1 Anarrhichthys ocellatus | reverse complement strand
TTCCGCAAAGACTCTTTGCAATCTACGGCCCTGCTCAGACAGAGTGCGTTTTAGCAGCCTGGGGCGGCTTTGCTGTAGTTCTCAATGGGTGTGAAGTGTTTTGCGCGGTGCTTTTGCTTTGCTGAGCTAAAAAAAAAAAAAAAAAAAAAAAAAAAAAACTGACCTATGAGAGTGTTTTTCCATCTGTACCTTGCCTTCAGAAATGTATTCACATACCGTGTGCAGATATAATCTCTGGAGTAGCACTGTAAAATGTGAACCATTGTCTTCTCGGTAGCTATATTTCAGGCTTTTTCAAAAACCCGTTTCCTAGTTTCCAATTTAGACCCGATTTGTGAATCAAGGTTGCTCCGGGAACTGAGAGCTAAACGGTCCATCCATTAAGCTCCATGAGGCAAAAAACAAGTAGATCTAAGTCTGTTTACAGCATTAATCAATGAGCTGCCCACTCACAAGTCTCTAAGCCGCAATAGGTATCTGTATCACTACGCCTCTACTCTCAATTGCCCCCTCAAGGTTACTGCCTACTGCCTCGCTCCTCTCTCTGGATGGGAGCTGCATACTGAGTCCACCGGCTGGTCTGGAGCCAGAGGACCACTCCAGGCAAAACTTCTGTTTTCTGTCCTGACAGTGCCGGGGAAGTGTCGAGCAGTCAAATATGTTTGATTTAATCGTCATGGCCGGTGTGAAAAAACAAAAAAAGAACAGCATACTGGTGATGGAAAAGGATGGAAAGGAAGGGTACAAAGGCAAAAGTGAGAATCAGAGTGCAATATATGATAATATAGCAAAGGAAAGAAAATACCAGAGGAGAGCGGGGAATGGCAAACTGTGATGATAAGGTATAATCGGCTGAGGGGGAAAGATAAAGTAAAGTCAAACTGGGCAGCAAGGAGGGAGAGGGGAACAAAATCCTACAGGGGGGGGGGGCACACTGAAATAAAGAAAATTCTCCATTTTCAGGCTGATGCAACTTGGTTTTGGCTCACATGCAACACTGTGTCGTTTCTTTGGTAATAGACATGAAGTCAAAACTGGAACTTTGCCGTTTATCCTCACTCCCAACTTTCCAATCTCACGAGTATACAAGTTTATATGCACACCACACCAGTCGGTCTAACATGTGATCCGCCACCTCATCTTGGCACGGAGCGAGCCATTAATGATGGATGATGCTTGAATGAATCATGAGGAAGAGGACAGAGATATAAAACACACAGCGAGGGCCCCAAGGGGAACAGAGGAGCCTATGGTAAGCAGCCTGCGCATGTCAACGTGTGGCTTGAGCATCAGAATACAGCTATTACATAACACAGAGAAAATGTTAAAACACTTGTACCCGAGTACACTTTGTGGAACTGAGAAAATGCACTTTTGCCAAACTTGATTCTATTGTCCAATGGGTGTTTGAAGCGCTACAAGTAGTGACAAGTTTGGTCTTCTGTGATGCAGAAAAGTGATCATGATAATCCTGTGATATTGATTACAACCACATCCACTGACCCTAATCAACAAGGCAACCGTATGTGCAGCAGAAGGACCAATCTGTGTCACATAAAACCACCGTAACTGCCCGACAGTCATGGTGCCAAACTGAGTCGCCATGCTGAGGCAGCATCTTAGAGGATTTAAGGATAAGGGCCCAATTGATTCAATTAGACTTGGACTCGCCTTAACGCCAGCAGGCCGACACTGTCTAAGCTGGTCAAGGCAGCCATTAATAAAATCTGAGCTAAGTGTTTGCAAAGCACCGCACTCAGCAGGGCCTCTATCAAATCCATCCATCCATCCATCCATAAACACACACACACACACACACACACACACACACACACTGTCAGTATGCTTGGCACATTTCACACACTCAGAAGTCATGTCTGTGAGCCATGAAGAAGTGCAAACTGATTGCTATAGTAAGTCGGCTAATAACATGCACATACAATGAATGAATAGGAGCCATGCAGATAGACAATTTAAATATGCTAAAGCCAGCTGAAAAACACACCTAACCTGAAAACTGGCTTCCACCTCTACATAAGACTGCACACACACACACACCCATCAACAATCTCACCTACCACAAGCTTCTCAATCTTCAAGTTACAGTGATGTAACCATTGTAGAGCACGTTACACAGCATGGCAGGTTTGGTTGTGTGTGTGTGTGTGTATGTGTACGGGGGGGGGGGGGTCATTGCGATTCAAATACACACCTGGTTTCACAGTCTTCAGGCGGATGGGCTCCCGAAAGTGGCGGATGACAGCCAGCGTGTCTCGGTTGGTGAGTCCGCTCACCGGAGTGCCGTTCACCTCCAGCAGCACGTCCCCGCTGCAGGGAAGCCTCCCGGCGTGACAAACCATCGCGTCCGAAACTACGTCTCCGAGATGGGGGAACTCTCCCAGCTCAGCGCCTCCGCGCACCTCAACCACCGCGACCAACTCTCCGGAACCCCCCCACGACAGGGTGCACTCCTGCACTTTGGCGGACCAGTGCTTCTTCTTCTTCAGTGTCTTGGACATTGTCGGTAGCTCCTGTAAACCTGGGAGGAAGTCCAAGAACGATCGTCCCTCAACTCAAGACCCGCTTCTGAGCCTAAGACGCAATGACGCATGGGAAAATCATCGCAGATCAGAGAAGTTGAGGCCGATTTCTTGTGTTGTATTCCATTCCAGGGTAATCAAATCTCTCTCTCTTCTTTTTCTCAGATCGAACTCGCTCTGTTGATGATCGATCCTTCCATCGAGCATCACCTGTCTGCGACTGGGATGCGAGATCAGCTGCGTCAGTGTCGCATTGAAGCGGAAAGTGTTGCTTCTGGTTCTTGGAGCGTCTCGATCCCACAGCCCGGTTCACAGCAATATGAACTTAAAAAAAAACAAAAACAATAGCAACCTCCTCCACCCCCGTTACAACCCCGACATCACGGAGCAGCACCGACACGGTGAGCCCCGCGTCGTTCGTGCGCACCGGAGTGCCCGTGAGTTCCAAAAGCGTGGAGTATATATTCCACGTTAAGACTTCAGCAAATACCAGACAATCTGAGTGCCCAAAAAACTACTTTAAGGAGAAAATACTTTACAAAAATACTGCTCCCTCGGTCCAGTGACAGCTCTTCAATCCGAACATACCGGAGTCAACTTTACTCTGCGCACCTGTCCTCCTCTCTGCCGTCCCCCCCCGCGGTGACATCAGCAAAGGCAGTCCTTGGAAACGGGAAAACATACCTGGCACTCGGTCGGATCAGTAATCGGATCCTTACCAAACTGAAGCCTTGCTTCTCGTTCTCCGTTACGCGCTCGGTGCACTTCCGCGCTTTTCTACTAAAAAAAATAAAAAACTACGCAGCCATGCAACGGACGTGATCCGATTAGGCTTCACTAGATAACTTTTTTTTGATCTTTTTCCGTGTTGCTTTTCCTAAATGCAGGAGCTTCTGTCCAATCAGAGATTGGGGGGGGGGGATCTCCGTTGAACCAATAATGAATGGCAAGAGGCGGGGCTTCTGTGATTGAGACGCGCTGGATTCTGTTTCCATGGTGTGTCCAAAGCAAGGCGGAGCTCCAGTCCTGGGACACATCTCTTCACGTGGGAAATGCTGTTTTGCAAATTCGTGATTGTCGACATACAGTTTATATGCAATTTGTCCAACGTGTTCTTTATTCTGTGGACTACAGTGTGTGATTATTTGGCTTTATTATTGTTGAAACTTATAAATATTTCCTGCTCTCAGAACTGAGGACTCGGCTGCTGGTTGGAGGCAATTTCTTGCGCAAGTCTGCCCTCTTGTGGTTGTATCCTTTCCCAAGCACCAATAGCAACACTGTACTACTATAATAAAATATACAAACTTATTGTGTTCTTTTGTATTAATTAAATACCAGGACACTTATAACCAGCATATGCACTTTTACACACACACTTTGTTTCCTTGTTTTTATTGCTATTATCTGTTTTTATTTAGTGGTATTTGTACCTCTCATAGATTGTATGCTATTCTGTTTCAGAGATAGAGCATCATTTTCCACATGGGGCCTAAAAAACAAACTGAATACATCCCTTTTGTGTGCACATTACAGTTTAATCAGTCAACTGTTGAGGCAGGCGTAGGTGTTACCACAACACCTGTTAATGTTGTCACTTCTGGGCATTTGTCAATGATTTGCATTTAGTCAACTTTCAGACTCGCCCCTTCGGTCAGCGCCCTCACAGACAAAGCTGAGCCCGTTTTCTAAAAGCAGCTGATAAACAACCTTGTTATTGGGATTTGTAAACTTGCTGCTGCGGTTAGATTTTATACTATAAGGCTGGGAATGTGTATTTGCTCGATCGTTGTAGCATCAGGTGTCAGGTAGGAAAACTGTAGCTATTATACTTCATCCCTTGCTTGATTTTTTTTTAATTCCACAAGAACAAACAAAGAAGACCTAGCTCCTCAGCACATTTTACAAATGGTATAAGTTGCAATAACTGTATATCCTCTGTATAAAAGTTATTTTTCACAAGTGCCTGAGAACAACACCAGGTGCTACTATATCATTGGTTCACAATAAACCTGCAGTTACTGTTGTGTTTTTCAACAGGCCAGCAGAGTGTATCTCTGACTGCAGTATGTGTAAGCACTCCAAAGGTCCAGGCAGATTTGTATCCCTGGGAAATTCCCAAAGAGTCTGTTCTTTAAGGGACTAGAGTTTTGGCAGACGGGTCGTCATGGCCCCATTTGTAAAGCTCTGCTGAAGAAGAGAGACAGAGACTCCTCTGCTGTTGGTTTCCATTTAAAACCAAAGTGTAAAAACTTGCAAGGTGCAGTTGGGCGTATTTTGTTATCCTCGAGCAGAAAACCAGGCTGTCAATCTTTGTGTTAAGTCAAACTTAAAGGTCCAGTGTGTTGGATTTATTGGCATCATCTCTAGAGGTTGCAGATTGCAACCCATTTAATACCAATCTGCTCGTCCCTCCCTGTCCAAGCCAGCTACAGCCAGGGTTTTGCTTGTCCTTTCTGGGCTACTGTAGAAACATGTGTAGAGGACCCCCTCTCCTTATGTTGGTCAATCTAAGCTGAGAAAACACAACAAATATTAGCTTTTTTAGGTGATTAAACACTAATGAAAACTTAGTTATGAATATTATATTACATTTCTGCTAATAAATCAGCCTAAATCCTACACACTGGCCCTATTACAGACAGACATGAGAATGGTATATTGTCATGACTTTCAGCAAGCAAGCGACTTAAGGGCATTTCCAAAAAATGTCAAACTATTCCTTTAACACAGAGCTGTCTTAAATTCATTTTCTATGCTTTTATGATCTTATGAAGTACTGTTGGATGTGGAGTTTCACGGACCGACCTGCATTGTCGGCCGTCGTAAAGCTGTTGGGAGTGCTCACAGCATACTGTATGGCGGCTGCTGAAGACATTTTTGAGTACAGCAGAAAGGCAGGACTGCTCTCGTAGGCTCATGTGCTACCAAATGCAGCAACACCTAGGAAGCAACATATCAACTGTGACGATCTGTAGGACTCCAATGTAACATCCATGTGTTGAATGTCCACCTTAGGCATTATATATGTTTTATATACAGTTCTCGTCAAACATTAATGATTTGATGAACTCATGACATTGAAAGCAAGTCATTTCATTATGAACTCCTTATTGTCAAAATGTAGAGACAAAAAAAACACACGTTAAGATCTTTTCTTTATTCATTGGGCAAAGTACAATTGTTGTATTTGTAATGCTCTTGGCATGCGTACATTACTGTGGCTTCACAGTTTCAAAACCAAAACACTCACACAGGAAAGCAGAATGTACCAGAGTAGATTTGTGTTCCGTTCAGAGTATAGGGCTGGGCAATTATTCAATATAATTTATTGTCTTTCAATGCAATCAAATCATCATTAACACATTTATCGAGATATCATGATACACGACTATATTGTCTAAATTGATAACAAGCACATAGTAACTAAAATTTCTCAGAAGATTTTGCACTAAAGTTCTTAATTCAATTGGAAAATACTGAGTATTCTTCATTTGTCAAGTATTTAATTGACACAGAAGTAGACAAAAATAGGCATTACCATGTGGATATTTCATGCAGACTATTTTTTTGAATTACCAGAAAACACACTTTATCGCGATATACTGTATTGTTATGGAGGATATTAAATTACCTTTATTGGGATAGAAAACAGCCATAGCCCCAGACATATTATGCACTTTAGATTATTTTCACAACATTGGTTATTGTAACCAGGTCAAGAACCACCAGTGGGTTCAGATCAATACCAGAACCAGAACACATGGCCGTTTGTGTTTAATTTTCTTGATTTAGGAAAGTCCGTTTTAGATTTCCCTCAGAAAACGTTAAGTTTAAAAGCTAGATAGCTCACAGCTTTAGCATTTTATGAGTTATCTAAATAAATCTCCCTAATAGTTTTAAAACAAAATTAATGCAAAAGTTCATGTCTTCCGGGTTCTGATATTGTTTATAAGAGGATTAAAATCATTAAAGCTATCATTAAATCCACTGAACTTAAACTGTGGGTGATGTCATACCTTTTATTTTGAAATCTCAGATTACTTGCTCAAAGATGACCGTTTTTCAGAAGGTGTGGAGTCCAAAATTAAATATGGGTATACTGTATAATTTCAGCATTTGTCACACACGCAATGGAAGGAGGCACAATTACACATTGTGAAACAGGCTCTACGAAAAAAGTGATGTCCCTCAGACAGAATACTGGCTAAGTTAAAGATTAACAACACACTCCAACTCTCCTTCCTTGTGGATTTTACTCATCAATGCTGCTCCACTACTAGAAGTGGTCATGTAGTACAATGTTACGACACATTTAAAGGTGGAGGCAGAACTTGCAGCGAGGGCAGCCTGTGTGTTGTTGCTCTTTAAGGGAAAATTCACATTGAATCACAAGGCAGAAAACTGCTGCTGCGGTGCTATGTATGCATCCACACACACACACACGTTGTATTCCTGACTCCACCTCCACTCAACGACTACCATAGGGCGTGATCCATTGTGGATTTATTATTTAAACCTCAATGCCTCCTAAAACGGAGGCAAACACATACAATGACCAGATAAAACGACACATAAAAGCAATATGGAAGCATTTTGAAAACAAACAGCAAATCTATTATTAGGAATGACTGCACCATTACGTTAGAAATTTCCTCACTGTAAGTCACTGGATTTTAGACCCCTACAAAATGGAAAAGTTGATTACGAGGAAACCCACATCATGGCCTGAATGCTGTGAAAGTGAAGTGACCTCAATCCTGATAAAAACATCAACAGTTAACACAAAATTAGTGACAGTGCTTTATTACCGTGTTATAAAGCAGAAAGGACATGGAATTTGAATCTGGTAAAAATGTTGCTGAGAAATCTTGTATACGATTGATTAGGCTTTACCTACATACTGTAGCACTCGAGCAGTTACTCATTAAGCTATGCTCAACACACATCATAATAAGAGTTATGATCCTGTGTGATTACACAATTAAACATTTTAAAAACCAAATTAGAAGCAGAAATCTATTAAAAATGTGAAATTATTTTTGTTTTCTTTTTATCTCATCCTGTGAGAAAATGATGTGCGCTGCTACTGCGTGTTCACAACATTGATGAAAGATTGGATTAATATTGATTTAGGGAGATTACACGGGAGATGAACCTGATGAAAATTTGTGGAACAAGCCATCTGACCCCTGGATTCAGTGAAAATGCAGCACAAACATAAGACAGCATGAAGGCTTATCCTTACTTTAGGAACATTAAAATGCACTTCTCATCCCTCACTCTAACTCTCTTGAATCTGGGCTCTGTTTTAGAGGTGTCGCATCAAAATAAAAAAAGGTCAAATAGAGCGAGTGTTCGCCTGTGGAACATGAGCATGTTTCAGCTTGGATCCTCCATGGCAGTAGGGAGCAGCAGCAGTCTGGAAGCCTCAGTTCACCCAGATGGGTCATAGAAGCAAACCTACATGGGAGTTTTGGACAAAGCCAGCACCCATTTTACACTTTACTGCTCCAAAGGGATGTTGGGAACAAAATGTAGGAGACTGACCAGAGCAGATAGTACACACATGCAGGGGGGAATGATGAGCAGAACAGCATGACAACTCCTGGAAATAACAAAAAAAAAAAAAAAAAAATTAAATTAAAAAAAAAAAAAAAAATAGAAGTGTAGTGAGATAAGAGTAAAAACACTGACAAATTGACAAAGCAGCATGTATTAGCAGGAAAAAAAGCCTTGATTACCGAAACTATCTCCATGGCTAGATGTCGCTACTACATGCAGATGCTAAATGTTGTACCTGATCTCTAATTTGATGAAGCATTTCTAATATGAATCCTACGCAGTCATTACTCTTAGCTCTTGTCCAAGAGAAATGTGAATCATACTGGATTTGTTTTTTTATTTAATGGCTTTACCTCCAGCGTAGACTGCTTTCTTCCAGGCCTGGGACTCTAGCACTCTGTCATGGGGGTAGAAGTTCTGGCTGATCATGAAGAGGATCATGGCCACCGCAATGACCCGCAGCAGGGCCAGGTTTCCCCCAGACAGCAGAGAGGCACTGGCCAGGATGGCCGAGGAGTAGATGCAGGGCAGGCCGCGATACATGAACGGGATCCCTATAGGGGCCAAACAAAGAACACATTTCCAGTAGGTCCTTTGAATAATAAAAACAGCATAGAGTACAGTAACTCTACATTTTGGAACTTACCGCTTGTAAAGAAACACAGGCGGGTGAACACTGACAAGACGTAACACACGCATAGGATGTTGTCCAGCAGGTCAGATGTCCTTAGGAGCAATGAAGTGGCGATCCCAAAGGTCGTGAAGTCAGCATAATCATCAAGCTTTGCACCTGAACATGAAAAAAGAAAAAAGCGAATAACAAACATGGCTCTGGGAAGTTCACAAGGAGACAATAATTGTATTGGACTGAAATGTAATTCGAATAACTGACATTAGAAGAGCTACTAGTGAGCGCCAACTGTTGTATTATTACACTTCTTTAAATCAGACAGTAATTTAGTCATGAGTTTACATCCTATCAAAGTTTAGATATGTTATCATCTCTCCCGGTATGGTCACTGATAATGTTACCGACAGTGGGCTGTGTATGTGAGAAAATCTCCAAGTGGAAATTTCAGAGTCCGCCCAACGGGCAACCATTCAGTAAACAACATTCTCCACTGCCTCGTCTCTTTATCCCCCCAGGAGCACAGTGCATGTTTTCAGCAGATGAGGTGATTCAGGCCCCGGCTCAATGACAGAGGTGGAATTCCACAGTCCAGGGTCAACAATTTTAGCAATTTCAGATATGCAGAGGAGCCAAAGCAGCGGGATTAAAAAAGACAATCGGAGCGTGATCCTGTGGAATTAGGCTGCTTAATCAGAAAGTGATTGTTCATTTGACAAAATACATGGGGGGGGGGAGACACAACAACATCCACCTGCAAAGTCATGCAGAAAAACCCCGTCGGGACACAAAGCCCCCTGAAATGTGCAGCCAACGATGTGATGCACGTGGGAGCTATTTTGGGGTTCGGAGAAAATGTGAACTTTCACACTAGAAGCTTTTAAAATATCGATTTGTGCCTCTTTGTTTACTATAGCGGTGTGATCTTTTGAAAACAAGCCACATCTTATGTTCTGTGTATTTTCATTGGGTGCCATTGACACTCAATAAAAAAAAAAAAAAAAACTGAAATTGTATAATTTGTGGAGTCCTTAGAAATATAGGAAAAGCTAAAAAGCACGCCATTTGATAAAGCTCAAGTTACATCCCATTAAATATGTACGATTCTTCTATTGGCTACTTTGTAAGACTATCCAGAGTATTCAATGGCGGTGTTTCCTTCAGCTGGTCCCTGTCGTTTATGACTTTGAGCGGCCTGATTATAAAGTCCAGACAAAGGACTGAGCAGCGAGCCCTGCCAACACCTGAGTCAAGGTTTATCTTTGGTAACAGCTCCCGACGACAACACTCCACTTACCCAGCGCAGAGCAGGCACCGAGTCGCCTGGCAACCGCTCCATCTGCCAAATCCAGAAGGTAGCCAATCAGAACCAGCCAGCATGCAGCATGATGGTGCCTGAACAAAAACAAAACCACGCTTTTAATGAAAATAGAAGGATTTTCCAAGGGGGTTCAAAGTCAACTTTTAGTAATTACTGTGGCCCTGAGGGGCTACAATATAAACAAAACAGAAAACACAATACTTCATAAAACACATCTTATTATTTTTTTTTTTTTTTTCTGTTGGCAAAGTTATTTTATACTCTGATCTGTTTGAGAAATGTATTTTTTTTTTTATTTATTTATTTATTTTTTTTAAATTGTGGTAGTTTTGTGACACATTGCTTTGTTTTCTGTTTTGTGAAATGCCGTTCTATTTTTTGCCACCGTAATAACTCAAATGTGGTTTTAAAAACCCCCTGGCCAAATCCTCAATTTGTATTAACATTTATGTTTTGTCTTTTTTTGGTTACAATGAGTCCGACCAAGCTATAGCGTTTGGTTCACCCCTGACTTAATGCTTCAGATAATAAAATCTAACAATGTAAACTCACCCGTTTAGACTGCTGAGAATGGAGGTAATGCCCATGACCATGTTAGCAACTGACAGAGCATTAGCTGCATTTTTACGTGCAAACTCCTTGATCTGGAGTCCCGTGGCTTCATCACTCAGAAAGAGCTTGTTGGTACACTGGAAGAGACCTTAGACCACACAACAGCAGCAGTTAGTAGTTGTCTGTGTAATGTCAATAACCCCTGCCCTGCTAAAGCTACAAGCTAAATCCCTACTATCATTGGGGGAGCATACCAGCTGGCCTTTTGATGAAGGTGTCTAACATGGGGGATAGTTTAATAATTATATCCCAGTTGGAGTCAAACTTCAGTTCAAGTGAAAGGAAAAATGTGTAAAAATTCTGAAAGTATTCTTAATGCTTTACCAGTCATAGATGAATAATTAATTTATATTGATTATAATTTAAACAATATTTTGTACACTATGAATACATATGGCAAGATATTATAAAATGTGTGCGTGTTTCTTTAACTGTTTTTAAAACAAAATATTGCTTTAAAAGCGATTCCCCTGTCTGATGTAAAAAAAGCATCACTTACCAAGACGTATGTTTATTGGACGAAGACCGACCATACGATACATTCATCCACTTTCAGATTACTAAAATGCATTTGTTACTGTACATTCGTTCATTCGCAGCCTATAGCATGCAACATTACAGTGTCTCATCATCTACGTATTACATGATCAGTTATATCTATGCAATAAACATTATTATAACATTTTTAAAAAGCAGCATGCAGTAAACTTCAATATCAATGGATATGATCATATTTTGCAAAGGATAAACATCAAAAGGATACATGTCTGAACAGGATGCATGTGGAGTGTTAGTGCTCAACTGTAATCATATCAGGGGTCAAATACACACGAATACTGGTGTGGTAAACAAGTTATAAACAGTTAGGGGACTACCACATTGGCTAAAGTGAGATTGACCTACTCCATAGACACATACCAGACGTGAGATCTATTATCCTGATAAAACATGGCGGCCTGAGACAAGGACATGGCAGCAGCACTCCCATAGCTCACTAGTCAAATCTATTAATACTACTGTAGCTAAGTCTTTAATTGGGATCATGGTATAAAGATAGATCTACAACCTCTCCTTGTTTACTTGTTGACATAACATACAGTATCTATATCAAAATACCTATAGCTTCATGGGGGTGTAAAGCCAATTTCAATAGATGAATTAAGTTTGTTTAAAGTGCAGTTAGTAAAATGTGTAATTACTTGACAAACATAGTTGTTTTGGAAGGCGAAAGCCAATAACGCTGCAACTTAGTCAGTAAGATGGAATGACTGCTGACACTGCCAGCCAAAAACTTCTTCCTCCCCCCACAAAGCTGTGATGTTTTTTAATGAAGTACAACAAAGAAATCAGTGTTTCCTGTCTGCCTCCGCTCTTGTGAGCTGAACGCTTTCTCTCAAGTCATAGTACTGTCCAAGTAGTGCACAGATAAATGACCTGCAAAATTTTGAGATTTTTTTAAAATGTTGCAGTAGCAACCCTTGTGTTTTTCACCCTGAACTTCCTGTGATTCCAAAGCCAGGCGAGTTCAAGACATTCTTCATCTGAAAGAAAACAGCGTATGAGACACAGCAAAAGCCAACAATAACTTACACTTTTACTTGACAGCATGCTTTCTACTTCTCATTTTGGATTTTTAAAACAATTCACAACCTGGCATTTGGATTGTTATCTGAAAACTGTTCATGGGTAAACAAACACATTAGTTAATGCAGTTTGCTAATGGAATAGTCAGGTTCATTAACTTTAGTCACAGTAAATACAATTAGGGAAGCACACGTGCAGCCCCAATGTGCAAAGCCAGTGAGGTTGCAGATCTCACTGTCAAGTTGTGCACTACCCACTTTAAGACACCGTCTTGGTCACAAATAAAAAAAAAAATAAAAAAAGCATAAAGCCAGAGACACTGTAATTTTCAAGCAGGTCTCCATTTCTGGATTGCTGCCTAATGACTGCAAAGCATGATGGGAAGGCCCTTGTTATGTAATGCTCTGCTACGTTACAGTAACTGGTAACAACTACCAAGACTAAACGAAAAACAAAGGAAAACAATTCAGAACAGGGATAATCTGACAGGAGCTAACTGAACAATATAAACTATTTACATTTTCCCTGAGTCAACTGTGTTTTGTGTTTATGGCATATAGTCGAGGAGAAAAGGCAATAAAATTGGTTCTAAATCCTATACACCATTCAACACGTATTCCTATACATTCTAATGGGTGTGGTTTGTGATTCTGTAATATGAATTCACAGTATATACTTAAACGAGTGAATATCAACAATAAAACATTACATCACGATAAACTACCCTCAAGCTGTGTGGACTACTGTGCAGTGTACATGAATGTGTTTGTACTGTAATGATGGTGTTGATGTCTACATCCACATACTTTATTATAATTGCATATCACTTCCTCATGTCTCCTTTATGCTATATGTGTTCTATGTTGTTGGTTTTGTCTTCAATTGATTTCGGTTCAAGCTTCTTTAAAACTTGCTCAGCGGTTGTTTTCCTGCCTAATTAGATCCAAGCAGACCTACAGGTAGGCCTGCCATCTGGCACACATGTAAATAATAATCCACCTGTTGAGGTGAAATTTAAGAAACAAGTACCTACCAGAAGAGGGAGACAGCAGGATCATGATTGTCTCTGGTTCACAGCTGTAAAATAAACAATTTAAAAAAAGGTGGTACTTATATTAGCATTATGACATTCAACCATAGATTGAGCATGACGGATACATTTGGACTATCTGAAAATAACAAATAAAAACAAGGTCATGCCATAGAAAGTCCATGAAAAGATGTTAGGTTGTCAGTTTTGGATCCATATACAGATTTAGCTATACCGTTACCGGTTGTAAATCTGTATTCTTTTGCACTCCATGACTTATTTTATGGCTGAATAATTCTTAAATGCGTTAAATTAAAATGTGCGCAACGACAACCGCTGCTGCCTCGCTTGTCTATCTGTTCTTCTCATTTGTTGAAAGTATGAGGGCAAAAACCCAAATAAATAAATGGCTGTATGCCAGAAAATGCACCCATGGGTGTTCTTTTACGCTTCTCAATATGTGATTCTGCTACTGAAACCACTTGCTGGTTTACAGCCGCTCAGCGGGGGGCCCTCTGCGCAAAAAAACAAAACGTCACCAGCTAGAAAATCTAACAATCAAAAGACCTAAAGCAACAGGTGACTTCGCCGCACGTTTACTGTGAAACTCCATTTGTCATCACACACCTTTTTTTAACCCTTGAAACTCCTCAGACCCTCACTGAGCTGGGAGATTTTTTCTTTTGTTCGCACCAAATTACAAAGAGGTATCACCATGAGACAGCTGATCGACCATTTCACGCGTTTGCTAGATTATATGGTTGTTGTACAGTGCGCATGACATGATTGAATCGTTTTCGTTTAAAATCGCACAGATGTGGTTTCAGGGCCTTTCAGTATAAATTTAAAAAAAAAAAAAAAAAAAAAAAAAAAAAAAAAACACACCTTAATGCTCAGTCAATTCCCCCTGAATAAACAATGGTTGATGATGAAGATATTTAGAGCAGTCAAACAGCTTAGCATGAAGAGGTTGGCGATAGCTCGCAACTGCGTCACAATCTAACGGTCCGACTCGTCAAATCAGGCTGTATTTTGCTAAAAAAAAAAATCTATTCTCCATTGATAATGGAGATGCAGGTAACACATACACATGCGGATGGTCTCATCTTACCTGAAAGGGCCTCCAAAGATTACAAAATATAGACAAATCCAATGACGGAGACGTCTAAACACGCGTGCCGTGGGGGAGCTTGTCTTTCCTTTTCTTTATCACGTGGTTGATCTCTTTGTCCCTTAACTCTCTTTGGTATGTTGAGTGCCTACGCCGACTACAGTGTGCACAACATAGGCCGTTTACCTTTCAGCTTCACAGCCTCTAATTCAGCGCGTCCTTTTAAAGACCAAGGGTAAATCCGCTGTAATATTCCACCGGAAATGACGCTCCTATTGCCGCTAGTTTCTTTTATGACAATCCAGCTAGCGGCTGGTGTCACACCCCCAGCAGTCCTCAAACCTGCTGGTTGTTCGCTTAACACCATTTTTAACCTAGTTGGGGTGTAACACCTGTTCACAAATGTTCTGATTTTACAGTCAGATGTATTTTTAGAATACATCTTTCATTTTTGATGCGATAAAAAAACAAAAGCTGCAATAAAGAAATAAAGCAAACTTCTATTTCTCTAGAATTTGTGGGCTACTGCTATTACTATTCGGCTATTTAATAGGGTACAATAACACAATAAAGCCACATAAATAAATACATGATGTTATTAGCTTACACTATTCTCAATATTGCATTTTGAAATGTTTTTAAGAAGTTAGTATTTCCACAACATTTTTGCAGGTTAATGAATACCTAACAAATGACACTGCACTTCTGCACCAACAAAGCTGTGGTCGGTAAGCACAAATGAGTGGAATGTGTTTTCCTGCTGCTCTTATTGCTTCACATGACGAAGTATGAACAAACAAACCAATGCACACATATGTGAAATATATATTTGGTGCAAGTCAAGTCAAGTCTAAAGCAAGGTTGTTGTTGCCTCAAATACGCTTCTGTTATCTTGACTTGTAATTCTGGCAGTTGTCCACTTCTCTTTGAGAGTCAAACTGTTGACCTATATTTTGTTGACCCAGTTCTGGTGACCAGGAAGTGGAATGGCAAACCTTCACATACGAGTTACCTCATTAACTACTGAGCTATCATAGATTATTAACAGACTATCCCCTTGTGAGAGTGTTACAATACTCAATGCTTAATCCTTTAACCCTCACCAAGCCTCACCCAGCAGACCCCAGAGGTATACTTTTTGTTATATGGGTGCTTTATTATGTAATTTCTATTTTTCATGACAATCAATGTTCGAATGCCTAGATGTCATTGTTTTCTGTTTCTGTTTTAATCAGAGCTTTTAAAAAAGACACAGATTTCCTCATGTGCTCTGTGTATTTTCATTAAACACAAAATGCTTATGCTTTGACTGTAACTGTCCAAAAATAACAACAATCTGTTTTATTGTTCTTCAGATGACATTATTTTCATAACTGATCGTGTTTTGAGAACAAATAAGTTAACATTTTGCTATGATGGTTGTTTCTTAGTATATTCTTGGGGTCCCCAAGGACCCCAGTCAGATAGTCTTTGTATATGATGGTAGGATGAGGGATAATGTTCTAACTAAGAAAACAACAATTACAAAAACAAAACTTTGCATTTTTTATTTGCTTTGGGCAAAAATAACAACAATCAATGTTTTATTTTTAAACAGACCTCAGTTATTTTATATAGACCTTTATTAAAGGGTTGAAATGGCACTTAAAGGTAAAATACAACATGTTATTAGTAATATGTTAGTATTATAGCAACGTGTGTCAATTTGCTACCACGGAATTAGTAGTATTACCAGTATTTAGAAGTATTTTTCTACATATTTAACAAGTTTACAGTAGGCTACTTTGAAAACATCTTAGAAATAATGAGAAATCATACTGAATAATGTATGTTCTTCATCGAATATGTAATGGAATAACATTAAATATATGATATTAACAACAGTGAATGTTCATAAGGTTTTTCTTATTACATACAAATTGTAAATTCATTATCTTATCATTCATTAGCATCACTTCCGTCTATTTTAATTACTAGCTTTTTTTGGTAGAGCATGTTTTTGGAAAATGATTTGACCCTTATTAGACTTTTTTGCATCAAGTTACATAATTCTTAGTTCAAAATGCTCAAAATGCTTGATTTTCAAGTGATTCACGTAGACTTCGGATAGTTCCAGGAAGTACTCAGAGGGCAATTTGCATGTGTAAATATTGGTAGAAATCGGTACAAGCAGAGCATAAATAGATTTACAATATTCATAGAGAGCAACGATATACGTATTTAGATTTGTATTTTAAAAGTCAAATTTGCTAATATTTGAGAATTAGTATACAGAGTTACCTTTCTGGTCGTCATATTTTAGGCTGAAGTTCCCTTGTTTTTAGGCCACTAAATCTCACCAGAGTGAGAGGACTGTCAACCAGGAGACCCAAGTGGATTTATGGTAGTGGATCTAACCCTAACCCTAACCCACGGAAAGAACGGGCAATTCATGTCCCTGAACACGAGACAATTACATTTCGTGACTATTTCACAAATTGCCGTAAGACTGTGTTGTCCTCTAAGGATTAAAGTCGGTACATAAAAACACATGAAAGCAGAGGAATGCAAGCAGAGACTATATCTCACCGATTTATTCATCAAACATTTCATTTTGGCATTGAAGCTGTTACGACAAAAACAAGTAAATAGATTTTTTGACAATTAATTCTGGTCTCGTGAGGGAAAAGCCTTCAAATCAGAGAGTAAAAAGTATAAAATAAATACCCACCATTGTACATAACATTTTATGACCTCGTCATGGAAACGTGATATGTTGCTGCAAAGTGCTGTCCCATTGATATTTACACCATCTCAAGCCCTTACAGTCTCTCACACTCAACCATTTATCAGGGTTCAAGGCTTTAGGGGGGACACTGCGATTGGGCCATTGAGAGGCTCCATGAGCTGCCATTAATATAAAAAGAATGGTCCGTTGGAGAGAACTTGACATGACATGACTCTCATTAAACAGCTCTAGCACAACATACCAAGTGGGAGTGACCGCTCAATCAGGTGAGTGGGTATTTATTTGCATACTGACATATTAACCTTTGATGAGTTGCTGAATGTCAATCTAAGAACTGTATAATTAAAGTGCTTCCAGGGAAAGTTACATGAGTGGACACACCTGTGTAAATGAGCTTGTATTTGACTAGTGGGTGTACCCTTCAACAGAAAGTGAATGTATCCTTCATCCTTGTGTTTCTTGTGCCAGCAGAATACTGTGCTACAGGAGGATGTGAGTGTTTGCTCTCTTCTTCAAACCCTTGTGGAGACACTAGGTTATTTAGAATAAGGCTCAATTGTCTTACTAAATAAAGAGTACACACAATGTACAGAAACAAATATTTAATATGATGTAGGTTGATGACATAACATATTGGCTTATCAGTCATTACACATAATGCACCAACAGTTCATTTCCTAAAAAGCTTTGCACTGATAAGTCACACTGCGCAGAAAGCCAGCGGGCATGTAAGGCGGACCTTGTAGTCTTGACAGTGTTTTCCCCCAGGCTGCTCAGCATTCACACAGGCAAAGCCAAGATGGCGTCATATCTGCAAAACAAACAGTAAGAAAACTATTTCAAAAAGGCAATCCATCAATTTTACACATGAATCTCAGTTGACTCATCACCCAGGAGTATATAGTTCGACATTTTGTGAAATACCACTTCCATGTCTGTACGGTAAATACAAAGCTACCTCCAGCAGCACGCTAGCTTATCTAAGCATAACGACTGGCTCTGTCTTAAGGTTACAACATCTGCCAACCACCTGTAAAGCTCACTTATTACAAATAATAAAATAATAGTAAAATAACAAAAAAAAACAATGCGGTGTGGTTTACAGAGGGTTATGTGTCTGACTTAATCTTGGCAACTTGCTGTAATTATTTTGAGGCTACAGGCAACCAGCAGAGACTACCCCTGGCTATTTGCTTTTTAGCATAAACCTTTTTTAAACCAGGACAATCCCATTGGGATTTTGAATCTATTTTAAAATGGGGTCCTTGAAAAGATGGTCACATAAACGTTTCACCATATAAAAAAAATTACACATAACCAGCTTAAAAACAAAACAGCAAAAAGTGAAAAACAATATAAAAACATAAAGAAATTCACATAAAAGAGATTACAGACTTTAAAACAAACCAGCAAATTGCATCGAGACTTATAAATACTTATAGGTACTTATAAATTGAGACTCAAAATAATACTGGCTGACTGTTCCCCATGCTGCCAGTCTTTATGCTAAGCTAAGCTAAGCTAAATGCCTGATGACTTTAAATTCATATTTACCTTGCAGACATTAGAGTTGCATCAACATTCCCACCTGACTGTGAACAAGCAAGTTACATTTTTCCCATAAATGTAAGCTATTCCTTTAACACTGAAACTCATAACAATGTAGCAGGGCTGGGCTTGCTATTGTTTGGTGTTATTAATCTCTACAGTAGGCTAGAATCCATGCAGCACTGCTTTTGGCAGATGTACCATCTAAATCACTATTATGCAAGTTTTTGTTTATCCATCAACACAACTCACATCTGAAAGACGTCTCCGGTCTTGTGTGCAGGGACACCGGACACTGTCATGGCTTCAATGGCCACAGGCTTGGAGCAGACCTGACGGAGATGTAACATCTGCAGTTTGAGGAGGGCCTCATAGTCCCCTCGCTGTGTGGGCTTGTCCATGTTGAACCAGCGTGTCCTGCAACCTGCCAACCCGTGAAAAACATTGAACAGTCAGAGGCATATTCTGAGATTTTAATTTGGTTTGACAGGTTGTGACATTTCTTTTTCATCACTATACACACCGATAAGGCTCATATACTGTATATGTATATTAAGGCCTTGCTGTAATCTACATTTTCCTTGTTTCGCAAAACTCAACAGCTTGACAGGATAAAGTCAACATCAACATGAAAACTTACCCTGACAGAAATCTGAGGGACAGGTCAGCATCACCTCATAATCCTTACATTGTTTACCGCTCTGCTTTTCATTGATGCATGCAAATCCAAAAAGTAGCATCGTAGCTGGAATATAAATACAAGCAAGATAAAAGACTCATTATGAAAGCCCGATGAGGCACTGAATTAAAGCCACGAACCTGTATGATTGATTAAAAACGTGCTTACGAGAGGTAGGTGTCTCCAGTGTGTTCAGCAGATATTCCACTTGTTGACCTGGCCTCAATACTGATTGGGTTCACACAGACTTGATCAGGGAAAGTGTTCAGTAGCTGAAATATGGACTCCACATCACCCTCCTCTGACGGGTCATCACTGCTCAGCCACTGTGTTCGACACTGCTCTGACACTGAGTGGAAATTTGACATTAAAACTTGATTACAGCGAAAACAAGAGTGTGTTTTGTTAAGGACTGTGAATATTATAAAGAAGGAAGTGTATGGTCAATTTTCTTTTTAGCTTTTTTTTTGAGAGAGCTTGGAATTGAAAACTTTTTCACCACAAATTTATATTTAATTCGGAGATAAGGAAGGTTATTTTTTATTTATTTAAACAGTGACGATGCAGAAAAACATTGCTACACAGGAAACACATTGTACACACTGAAAGGTCTATCCCAGCATGCACTGGGCAAGACATGGGATACACTATGATCAGGTTGTCTGTTACAGGGTGCTCACATTCACATAGGAGATCTTTAGAGTTTTAAATCAATTGGACCTGCATGTCTTTGTGAATGTCTTTGTGAAAATAGTTATGATAATAATTGAATTGAATTGAATAAGAAAACAAATGACTTTCACTTCCGTATGTTCAGACTAAAGCAAAAGAGGACACGTACCTTGACAGAACTCGTTTGGACATGTAAATCTGACTTTGTAATCTTCACACTTCTTGCTCCGCTGCATGGTGAAACATGGTGTTGCACCACCATGTTTCTACAGTAGCCCAGAACGGACAAACCAAACACTGGCTCTAGAGAGGGCCTTTTGCATTTTTATGTAACCTGAAGGCCACTGTAGTTCTCCAACACAAATGTGAAACTGTGGTAACGTGAGCCGCAAAGTAAACTGTGGTAGAGTCAGCAGCCGTTTGACCTCCGTTGCTCCTCAAGAAGTGTTATTGTGGTTAGGATGGCGTCTGAGCGAGACAAACATCTTTACCACGGTTTTGCACTCAGTGGCTCAGGTTACCGCAGTCTAGGAGAGGGAGGTATTCACACCGCTAAATGCCAACAAATCCTACACACTGTCCCTTTAAGTTAAGGTCGTATCATGTTCAATTTAACCACGTACCTGAGCAGAACTGTCCCGTGCAGGTGAACATGACCTTGTAATCGTAGCACTGTCTCCCTTTCTGTTCCGAGTTAAGGCATACGAGGCCCTCTGATGCACTGTAACTGCAAAACACAACCATCCCATCCTAATGTTACACTTGGTTTACGTTTAAACAACTAAAAAAAAAGTGCAGAAGTGTGTATTGATCCTCTACAAGTCGACCAACTCTAGAGTAAGCACCTTTATGGTATATTTCCACTTGCATTCATTCGACCACACATCTCCTCATGTAAGGTATCAAATTATATTAATTGCTAAATCTTCATCCTTCGCATGTAAATTCACAGTTAATTAATGCCGTAATTTAACCATAGCGGCAGATAACTAATTTATCAGCGTAATACAGTTGTTTCTGTGAAGTGGTGGAAATACACCTCTCTATAAATGTTCGTACTCTTGGGCTAATGTAATTAATTAATTGCAAAAGTAGCAGATTTTATTACCCTTTGTAAATATAAGGAAACATGCTGGTAAATACTGTAGAATTACCATAAAACCCAGTTATTCTACTATCACATAATTTTATTCAATACGGTAAGATACTGTTAAAATAAATTACAATAAAACACAATACAAATATCACATAGAAGACCATTTTAAAATTAGCCAAAATCTACGAGTAGATGCTAGGACTACAACAACTCACATTGTGCATTAGGAACATACAAGTGTTAATATCTGATGTGAAATCAGTACTGTAACAGTGAAGACTTTACATGTGGAAGGTGTTCCGGGTGTGCTGTGACTTAACTCCAGAAACCGTCTGAGCCTCCAAGTCCACTGGATTGGAGCAGATCTTGGTCCAGTGCTTCCTTCTCAAGTCACCCAGGAGCTCTGAGTCTCTGTTACTGGAAACATTGCGCTCATCAAACCAGGCTGTCTTACAGGCTGTGGAAGAGCAAAGTTATAAGGCTCGACATTCTGATGTGCAATAGTGCTTCATTTCTTGATGGATTCAGACAAAAAAAGAATAACAGAGGGCTTACTTTCCAATGCAGTGGCAAAGAATTGAAGGTCTGGAGGAAGAAGAAGTCTTTGATCAGTTATACATTCTGTTTCTGATCATTGATTGTGTATGAAATAATAATAATTGAACCAATAATTTATTACATTACCTGATGCTAGAAGACACCAAACTGCAAAGCTCTAAAATAACAATGGAAAACAAAGAGATCACGAGTATGCACTGTGATGAAATACACAACTTCAGTTCAAATTGCACAACATCAAAACACCTGTAAGACCAGCATGATTTTCTATCCGGTAATCTTAAAGAGGTATAATACAACAAATCCCACATGTAGTTAAGTTCTTCATTAAAGAGGAGATAAAATGTCCTTCACAATAATGTTCTCATGTTTAGAGTAGTCTGTTCTAAGAAGGTCCGAGGCATTTGTAAGACGAGGGTATCATCCCCAGGGATCTTCATGGTGTCTGTACAACATCCTCCGCCCATGGAGGATGAGCCTACAAGGAGCGCTCCTCCTCAGTAGTCAGTAATATGTAATGGAGCAGTAAGCATCACCAACACGCTGCTCCTCTCAGGAAGTTCAGGTTTCCTCCTCAATCCCTTTCTTCTCCCACCTCTTTGTGACGTTTGACTGATGGGATTTACAAAAACTTGAAAATGTCATGTCAGAAAAACTGATTAAAGGAGTTTCCCTCTATCATTAGCATCGTTCAGATATTGACTTTTGACAGAATTATAAATATTATCCATCTGTATTCACTTTAACAGATAATGAAGTAATATTTAGTCAAGAGGTATGTCCCCCCCATGATAAGCATTATATGTGGTTTATCAGTGTATTGTTGTTTAATGCTCTTTTGTTCTGTGCTATTGTCTCTCTGTCTCCTCAATTTCAGCGACATATTTAAATGCATTAATGCATCAGATACATTCATATATTAGCAAAAACTCCTATTTCTGTTTTATTTGTTGTTTGTGTTTTTAAAGCTTTTAAGTTACCCAAAGTAAATCGAACACGTTCAGTTGAAATGTCAAAAGCTATTATTCACAGCAAGACTGCCTCTGTTATTAGTGTAAGTGTTATAAGGTGATATGTTTGCTCATTCTTTACTATTGCTAAAATCATCTGTTTATTTATTAATTATTAGTGAATATACTTTAATTCTTTATTTTTGAGCAAATCATGGCGGACTGTCAGTTTTACTGGGTTAAAGGATATGCAAATGTTTTCAGGTCGGTTGAAAAACAATATTCAGGCTCATATATGTATATTTAAACAGCTCTTACTTGCTGTTCATTTGTCCTGTGTACTGGCTATCAAAACATATTTATACTTAAACAGACTTTAACTTTGGAAAAAGCCCTCTTGATTTAACTAACTGGCTGTGGACTTTGGAAGCGCATAAGGAAGTATCTCTTATTGGCTAGTCTGAAAATTAAACTGTTTCAATGTTCGTATGGGCATGTGAATATTGTTACAAGACAGACATGAACAAATATGAATTCTGTATACTGCATCCACCTCTGTGTTTCAGTCCATTAAAATGGGTTGTCCTGTCCCTTTTCATGAAGCTTCTGACATGTGAAAAAATAAGGAGATTGTTGGCTAACTGTTTTAGCTAAACATTAGCATTACACCGACTGGCTGGTGAACTAATCACACACACGATCACGACACTATGCACTACAATAAAATAGTACCATTATACTACATCACCCTTTCTTTAAATTTAAAGACAAAAACAATCCCATCTTCTGTTTAAATTATACTGTTGAAAGTCCAACTCAAAATGAATGCTACTTTAAGTAAAAACCCAGTGTCTTCATAAAACATAGACTTACTCTCACATTTTCTTTAGGATTTAAACTCTTTTTTCTTAAACTGATTAATAACCAACGGGTGTTTGATTAACATGTTCGGTCCTCCAGTTCAGCAGTCTGCTGGGTTAAATCAATGATATGGAGAAAGTCAAGACTCCGTGGTTTGAGGGCTGGATGATTTAATTACAGTCCCAAAGGCTCAGAAAGAAAAAAAGAGCAACATGATGATAAACTTCCTCTGTGAGCTTGACAACCATGATTATAAATATATCAAAGGCTATTAAGTCCTGCATGTGCTGAAAGAATGAACAGAACCTATGAACTAAAGAGGATGTTGGCAAAAATATTGACTTACATGAATGATTTCTTGAACTTGTTGCCATTTCCTGATACAAAACTTGAAGGCTCACTTAGGTTTGTTACACTATGCAATTTTCACCACACAATAACCATCTCAGAAAAGCTCACAGTATACAGTATTACACTAATACTTATTTTTCTTATTCTAATCATTAAAAAATAGTTTAATATCGACACTAATATCACCATAAATATTAATATTGATATCAATTAATATTAGTTACAATGAACCTTAAAATAATGAGAATATAATTATTATAATAAACATAATTATAAACCTGAGAAAAAAATCAGCATGTAACTCTATGTAACTGAAGCTTAGTGTAGATGTTAGCAGCACTATAGCATGGTCAATTACTACCAATGAACATATACTGTAGGTGCACAACAGTGCAGGCAGACTGCTCATCTGTACCTTTAACTCTCTCACACACACACACACACACACACACACACACACACACACTTATGTCTGTTTTTTCAATACTGTAGATAGGCAAAACACAAAGTATGATACCTGTCAATTTTAGTAACCGAGGTATATTCCGTGATACCGGTATACCACTACAACCCTAGTCTCACTGTCACTCATTGGAGTCTTCCTTTGGGCAGCACCTGCATAGTGAGGACGAGAGCTCACCAGTTGAATTTGACTATTGAGTTACTGCAGATAACAATTGAGGTGTCGGCCAGGCCGGCAAGGCCCAAGGCCCTGCTGTTAAATGTCACTGAAAGAAAAGGATAAGTAACCAGGATTAGTGTAGAATAACTGCTATCTGCGTGACACTGTTACACAACACACCCATAGCCTAGAAAGTGATGGATTCCTGACAGGAAAATGACCACAAGGCTTCACTGTGACGGAAATATAATATTAGGCTGCTTACTGAATTTCTTAAAGAAGAAAGAATGATTCAAGTGCTGTGTCAGTATTATGTTGGAATTGTGTTTATTTTCAATTATGTCCTAAATGTTGGTGGCAATCTGATGGGATCTTATTTCTGCGGTGAATTAATTTTAGCATCACTGTTGGAAGGACACAGCGTCCCAGACACTAGAGACTTTACAGTTAGTACTTGTAATTAAGCTTTTGAATGTCAGCGAGGTGATCCTGGTTCAGTGCGTCATGTACAAGTTTCCTCAATGCCACTAATGGGCTTAAAACTGACAACTGACAATATCTTCCAAACACCATGAACAAAAAAAATGTGTTCTGAAAAAAAATCAAAATGAGGGTGAGGTGGAAATTAGTCCTGTGAGAAATAAACGTGACGAGGAACTCTCAAATGTCTTTAAGTATTTTATTGGACAGACACTCGAGAGCTCTTTCCCCACGGATGGTTCGGAGGTCAGAGTTTTTGCAGAGCACACATGCTTCACACAAGCTGAACTGCCATTCCTGCTGCACGTTATCTCATTTCCTCCTCCCGGGGGCGTACTTATTCTTTTCAGAAGAGGCCAAGATGTCATGACCGGGTGCCAGGTCGTGGCTGGTGATGGTGTCTCTGCTTTTACGCAAAGGATGTTGGGGTAAAATTAGGCTGAGACAAACGCAAGTCAGACATAGATTATATTTGTCTTATAAAGGTTATATTTGATTTGATTATATAGGTTAAGCTAAGCGATGCAAGTTACATAAGAACATACTGATAAATTACCACAACAGGGGAAATATCTAGTCCGGTGGACTTTAGTGGTTCTTGAGGCAAATTTGTAGAGTAAATAGAGTACCAAGTTTAATTTAAATCAGACTTATAGCGAAGGACTTTTCAAAGCTGGCCTTTAATTATAGCGCCTGGATCAGGCTGTGGAGTCATATTTGTTGAACGGCATTTGCACACAACTTCCAATCTTTGGTGAAAAATTCATGTGCCTGTGATGTACCATCTCACAGGAATTTGCACAAACCTTTCTGAAGAAATATAAATCGGCTCAAAAACAATATAACTCGGACTTAATTTGTAAACCTTTGTAATGGCTCAGAAAACAGACAAGCTTAAAGCCAGAAGAGAGGCAAGTTTAGATCAAAGTTCATGTTTACTGTAGTCAAAAAAACTATAGCGAGAGTCAAAACTAGGCGAGCAGATTGACCAGGATAACTTATTAGAGAAGGGGAGAGGCAGCAAATCACCAATCCAAGAATCAGACAGGCAGAACAAATGCTGGAAAGCACAATCTGGCAGAGAATAAGGGAAGATGGGCTGGTATATAGTATGCTGCCAGGTTGATTAGGAAAAGAGGAAAGCTTTAGCTGATGGAAATTGTGGGATAACGGGTGACTGCAGGGCAGGAGGGAGGCAGGAAAAACAGCAGACAACAGAACGAATATGAGGAGCTGGAAGGAGTTGTGACAACCGAGGAGAGGGAGGATTTATTTTTGGCTCAATGATACATTTAAGATACGAGTCTTACCAAAACAAATACAGGTTTTAAAGGACGTCAGATCTGTGAGGCCCCGTGTCAAATATAATTTAGGATAGAAAATGGAGTCTTACTGAAGTAACATTCTCTTACATAACCACCATAACGTGAGTGTGAAAGATGAGCCACCCCAAACCCACCTCTGTCTCGTCATCCTCACAGACTGGCAAAGGATTCTCACGTTTATGTAGAGGATTGTATCCAGAATATTCACAAAGTTCATTACTGTTACGACATTGTACTCCAACAGCATCAACAACCTACTTTACCTTGTTGTGTTTTCTTTATCCAACTTTTGCCAGCACATCCACTTTACATGACGCTTTATGCAATTTCACAAATAAATGCAGTAGACTTTGTAAAATGAGAGTACTGTACCCAGGGGACAAGTTTATGTTAGAAACCTGATTTGGGTGTAACCTCTGCTCGGGAACATTGGATCTCAACTCTCTCAATGGGCGGTGTCATTGGCCTCTCCTCAGGGAAAGGCTAACCTTAACGGTTACCTGTACAATGGATTATTTGGGAACAATAAAGCGATTTGAAGCAAAAGTGCTCCATGTAAAGAAACCAGACAACACAGCCATTAAGACCCGCAAAAAAGAAAACTCACGACATTAAAAATAGCACATGAATTTTGTTTTTAATTAAGAAACACCAAAGGCAAGGGGAGCGTCTTTTAAACATTGGAAATGGAGCAGTCAGGTCGTCCTGACATTGACAATATTTCATCTGGTACACTTTCATTCAAGTTATCCTCTTTTCGTGGCATTCAGAAGTGAAACAAATTTTAAAATAAAAATGTCCATCATTACTATAAGTGCACCGTTCATATTTTGCAAAGGCTTAAAAAACAACCGAAAAGCAGTGGAAGTTTCTTGACAACTTTGCATTGGGCAAGAGTGTACAGTGTATATATATGAAAATCCAGTTTAAGAGCAGATACACAAAAGGCACCCAACAAGGGGCACACACACACCATCAGTCTCTGCTTCAGTGTCCTAAATCTGGACCACAACCGTGGCTCTATTCAATCCACATGTTCATATCTGAACAAACATGATGACAATTTCCAGCGCAGATGAATAATCCATTTGTTGCATTTGGAGGCTAAGACTTTTTTTTATTTGAGTAATAATAATAAGACCTGTTTCCAACCTTTTGAGCAGGCAGTTCAAGGTTTTATATATTAACCTTTCATGAAACTTCATTGAGGATTTGTGAAGAACTTCCCGGGGGGCCGTATTCAAACTCAAACATGAGGGGGAAAACAAGGGGATGTGGGAGGCAATACACAATAACCAGAGTAAAGGAAATAGCAAGATGTGATTACTCTAAAAACAGCAGAATCAAGCCTTGAACCAAAAGCGATGAAAAAGAGAAGAAAAAAAAACAAAACATAAAATAAATAAATAAAAATGAGTCAACTCTAAGAGAAAGGATAGTGCTCATTTTAATTGTTTAAAGGATATTAATACAAATATTTTGAGCTTACAAAATGAGAAAAAAGTTTTGTGAAACCCCGAAGCGATGGTGCCGTTGTGGTATTGTGGTGTGGTTGAAACTAAAGGGGGGGGGGCGAGCATGCTCTATCTGAGCTACACTACTGGTCACAGCACCTGCAGGAGGCTTCCACTGCATTCCCACACACACACCATCAAACACTATCCCAACTGTGTCCTACTGCTGTTTGCTGCAGATGAATCTCCTTCTGCAGAGAAAACCACAGAGCCGTCAAGAGTTTTGTAGCTTACTGCATTGTCGCTAAAGCTACCTAACCCGAAAAATAAGTGACATATTGAGGCAGTTCTGGGTTGACCCTTCTGAGGATATGGATAATGACACAGGCGCGCGCACACACACACACACACACACACACACACACATACTTGACTCCATACTGTGGCTTAAAGTAGAGTGACCTGTGAGAAATGGAAGGGGCTGAGGCATACATAACCAACAAAAGTCCTAGCATTCACACTCATTCTCTAGTGAGATCTACCTGTCTGGCAGATAGTCTTACACATAAAACAACATCTTCAACAATCACACATAAAAAAATGACCCTATTTTCAGCTCTTTAAAACTGCTTTGAGATCTACTCAATCAAATATGGCTGTGGAGGCAACAAATCATGGCATATTCTTATAAAAGCAACTTTGAATGCCATGCATATCAACAAATGTGACACTAATGTATACTGTTGGATGTAGAATTTCTTAACCCAAGTAACCACAGTGCTCGACTGTACATGTGACAGACAGGCAACCATTTGACTATGTGCTGTATCTTTATGTCTGACAGTAGCACCACGGTTTCTTTCTCTGTCATGAAAAAGAATAAATGCAGACACAGAAGACACAACAGCTCTGTGAATGACTTGCAAAGAGGAAAATAAATCAGCTGAGTGAAAGCAGAAGTATGTAACATTTGCGGTTATTAATTTGTATTGGACGACCTGAGTTGTGTACTGAAGCTGCATGTGACCATGTGCGCTCATCTTGCAACAATTTGTAAAAGACTGTAACTGCATGCTCGCGTGCGCAAAAAAAAAAAAAAAAAAAAAAAAGTTCCTCTACAGAAGTGAAGAAAGAAGGCCTAAACATCTTCAAGTATTAATACAGTTAGGCCTATAAAAAGCCCTGGACACACAGTATTAGAACCCAGAATAAACTCTAGGAAAGTTGAAGAGCAGTTATGGTTAGTTTGCATGTTTTCCCCCCCACAAATATAATATATATATATTCATATGTATATAAATAAAAATTCAGTGCTGTAAAAACAATCTCCATCTCCATAGGATCTGACCCATCGTAGAAGGCCTAATATGTTTTACTCTTACTCTTTTCATGGCTAAAACTACTGCTGGAAGTATGTAAACTGTACTGGTTCTCCTGTGTTAATAGTCCTTCATTGAGAATACAACACTGAGGAAGAGAAGACTTGTTAATATCGTTTCATTTTTTTCTCTCTTTTTTGGTTTTACTGCACACAGAGAAACATATCTTGTTGTGTCGTCTTGGCATTTTTTTGGTAGCAGCGAAGCACCAAGTCTCTCTGTGTGAGTCTGATGTGTGTGTATGACATCACTCCATAGTCTCTGTGTGTGTGTGTGTGTGTGTGTGTGTTGGTGGGTGTGTGTGTTTCCGTGTGTGCTGCGATCTATGAAGAGCACTGCAGCACGTTGATGCCATGGGCTGCGTGGGTTTGCAGGTCGATGGCCTGGGCAGGCTGCTGTCCCGGCAGGGCGTTCATCAGTGCCAGGTTCCTCACGCAGCCCGTCATTCCAGACAAAAACTTCCTTCCCGTCATCGCAGCCATGTCTGGAGCTCCGCCTGTCATCAACATGAGAACACACAAAAAGTTAGCAATAAGTGAGGAAGTTCCTCCATAGACATTTGGACCCACACAGCAGTTTTGAGGATATTTTGATCTCTGATCTTCATAAATTTGGAAGAACTAGAAAAAAAAAATGTAATAAGATTACATTTTCAATTTCTGCAGTGAGGAACTCTTTTATATGGAGCCCCAAAACTGACAAAATAGAGCATATGATAAAAATGTTTAACATTAGCAGAGCAATCAAGAGGGTAGATAGTTTCATTGTGTGGATAGCTAGCTTAACCAAAACACTGGAAGCTAATCTCACTATAGCACGTATTTCCATCTTGGTTGTTGATGAAGACAAAAGACGTGAACTTGAAGATGAAGATAATGTTATAAAAATAGAAAATGGCGTATGTGACTGTGACCTTCCAAAGTAGTGTTAGCTAGCTAACTTTGTTAGCCTTAGCTTGCAGGCTAAAATGTGTTACAAGAGTTCCAGAGTAATTCTACAGCATGTGTGCAGCAGTAGTTTTATGAAGAAAGCTAGCTTTAGCCAGGTAGCTCGCTGAACAGCCTGGTGCTTACTGTATTTAGACACCAGTGTTTTCAGTTGAATAAGCTAGCCACACAGGTTTTTTTTGTTTGTTTACGAAGGTATTCTTGGGAATAGTATCAAGCTTTATATCTTTTCACGCTCCATTTGAATTAGGGTTGGGCTGATGAACGATGGCTGACAGTCATCGAGCCCAACATCGGGGTTTAAAATCGAGAGCGAAAAGGGAGAAAGATGCCTGAATGTTAACTAATTAATATCAACTTTGAGATTCAAACACATTGTCACAGTTCAATCAGATAAACCGTTCATCACATTAAGTAGTCAGTTTTGGGCCTCCGTGCTTTTAATTCACTCACCAAGGTATATACTGCCTTTGGTGTTGACCATAAGGCTTCTGCCTTTAGACTGTCCATGTAGCGCGGCTCCTCCATCAATCTGGATGTATCCATCTTTTCCAGTTCTGCAAGAAAAGGAGAAACATGAGGCGACAAACACGTCTCAATACAAGCACTGGTCATAAACAGACAAATCAGAAAATTGCAGAAGCAGTTAATATATTGATAATAGCTGGTATAATATATCATATACAGTATATATGCAAACTTACCTGACTGCTGTGACCTTATGCCATCTCCCATCATTGATGGTCCTCCGGGACAAGATCGCTGCCTCTCCGCTGCCCAACTGGTAACTGGATACCATATCATCAGCATTAGTACATTAATAAGCGCTGATACTGATAAAACTCATCAAGGTGTCAACAGAACTACAGGGTTACAGGGCTGAGTCACCTGAAAACAAGGTGTCCATTCTGCAGACCGAGGCTGATGAAGTCCTTGCCTTTGCCATGTTCTCCAAGTTCCTGGAAATAAATGTGTTTTGTGAGCAGAGGGAGAGAATGCTGTAGGATTGAATACTGTGAATCACTGAACAGCTGCAGTAATTTTCCGCACCAACTGTTATAATAGCAAACATGAGGCGGAGCAGACAGATTGCTCCCGACTGTATTTGTAGAAGTGTGACATGAAACCCTCCGTGCAAAATAACAGCGACAATAGAAAACATCTTGCACATTGTGCAAAACAAACACTTTCTCACTTCAAATGATGGGATGCTCCAGTAGTATCTCAAAACTGTTATACACATTTGAATGTAAAGCACATGTTATGAAACATGCAAAATAAATATAGAGTGTCTTGTGTTTGAGTGGATACCTTTTTACTAGCATGCACCTTTCGCAAATTGCGTGCGCCATTGGTCTCCTGAGGAAAATGGAGGGTGAGTTAGAGAAGCAACATGCATTTATTTAGTGGTGTGAGATAGAGCTTGGCTCGCAGCCAACATGCCCAACGATGTCACAGCCTCAGTGGGACAAGTATGAATTAAACAGTGAACACTGAAATGAAAGAGAATGCAGTATTGTGTAAGATATGTATTATTGTTGAGGCCTACGTAAAAAAAAATGAAAATAAATCTCTGAATGCTATGAGAACATTAATGAGCATCACGTCTTTAAAGATGAAGTAATGGTGACGATTAAGAGTGCTTAAGTGCAGTAGCCATGTTAGGGTGAGGATGACAATGTGGAAGGGAAGGTGTAAGTATCCATTTTAAGATTTGGATTAAACCATAGCTCAGTACTATTAGTAACCAGGACTCACCACTCCCTGCCACAAGATCAGGCCCTCAGAGGAGCTTGTGTTGATCTCCAGTTCGATTGTCTCTGGCGAGTCATGGGCGCTAAAACAGAAAAAAAAAATATATTTTTTTTTCATCAACTCCTAATAATACATCTGGTTTGACCTTCTTATATACAGTCTATCGGTTTAAAATTTGGTCTAATTTTTTAAAATAATGTATCCCCTTTGAAATATTGTTTTAGGCAAGACCTCCTAACCAGCCAAAACATTTTGGTAGAAAAAAAATGTGTTTGTTGAGGCTGTTGACAGTTTAGGGCAGTTAATGATTACATTGGGAATATTTAGATTCTAGAATTATGCATGACTGGTATTTTCTTATGCAACATTTAAAGAATAAATCTCAGGTACTCCATGCAGAAACAATGTGCTATAAGTGTTATAACAGTGTAGAAAAGCAAACTATAGTTACCTTCTTGGGAAAACAGATTTAGGAAGGGCAATGTATCCATCATCGTGGAAATGAGCCGCATACTGATAGGGTGAATCTAGAAAAAAATACAGTACATATACATCACAATGCTATTCAAATAATAATAATAGCTGCTGTGGACTTTCATTCTCACTGCTATAGTGCCCTCCAGTGGCGAAAGCATGGAAGAAACCCAAAGGCTTGGATACGTACAACAGTTACAGATAAAGAAGAGGTATTCTGAAATCACTTAGAAATGTATTTTATTTGTTAGTGGTGACGAAAGTGAAACTATAGAACACGTTGTATCTCTTATCAAAGAAAAGTTGAATTCATAAGCAATAAAACTTGGTCTTTTATGACTAGTAGCTTGGTGGCTGATGACTTTACTACTCTTCTTTGCTTACGGTCACAATAGGTTTTAGCATGTCAGAGATCATTTCAATAAACACAGTATGTTTACTTTTTGTTTAAATTCAGTGATACAACTAAATTAGCCACCCTAAGCACACACCAGATCACACACCAAGTCTGTAGCAGCAAAACCTCAGAGTGTATAGAAATGAGAAATTAAGTTTGTGTTTTATTGCTTACAACTTTTCAAGAGGAAGATGATGTTATTTCTTCTCTCAAAAGCTACATAGTCACACTTTATGTGCCCCAAATTCATATCCAAATACTGCAATTTCAAAAACAAAAATAACAAAACTCTTCAGCATGACCAAACCAGGCTCCATGATGCAAACCGATGACAGTCCTCACCAACACGGGAGCGATTTGTTTACCATTCCTCACACGCTGCACCATTTCTGAGCTTCCACAGAGATCAAACTGAACTGACCACGGGTCCATGCACCAATACATATATTCCAAATGCATCTCATCTCACCCCAACCACCATCACACTGTGCTTTCAACAGACAAGTTTCAGTTGTTAGTAACAGAATAAATGTGTGGAACATATTTAATATTCAGACTGAGATGGTTTTAGAAAGAAAAACAAGTATTTTTGTTTATTTTATTATTGTATAGACAGGCATTCTTGAGGTAGACGGAGACAAGACTCAATGTTATGAGTAGCCATCTTACAGGCATTGACATGACGATAGGGAAAAAGAAAAACAAGGGGAATTCCACATTTCCATCTGGGTCTAAAAACAGGCAGCACGATTCAGTTGATCTCCCAACAACAGTCTACCATCCTGTTACCTTTCATTACAGATGCAGAATTCCCCTCTCCCAACTTCACAAACGGGATAAGAGCCTCAGTTGAGTACAGACGCATGTTTGGTATGCGCGAACATGTGTTAGGCAATAGACAGTTTGGGTTGAGCTTGGAGGGGGATGCGGGCCCCTCAAGCTCAGATGGGCCCCTGTTAGTCACAGTCGTGTCAGGCAGACTGAATATTGAGATACTGTACCATTTGCCTCGCTACTTTCCAAATTCCTCAGGGCCTCGGGGAAGCTGGAGACCTGGCCTGTGTGTGCAGGATATATAGCTATGAGAGTGCAGGGGTAAAACATACGTGATTACTTAGGGTTAACCCTCCCAGCATGCAGTGCAATGCTGGGGGTGAGCTGTCTGATGTTAGAAGGGCTTTATACTGTGGAGAATGTGAGCCATGTGTGCTCATTTCTGGCTGTGGGTCTAGTCTTTCTGCTTTGATGATGAATATCTTTCTCCATAGGATGCCGGTGTATGTAGTAATGCGATAGCTTTGGAGATTTGGAGTTTTGCTTTCCAGAACTCCTTTTAGAATCTGCTACTGAAATTGCATAATTATAAATTAACAATAAAATGCAACCATGGTCCCCCACACGTTCTGCTATTTCTGGCTTTGATTTAGGTATAATATTTGGTATACATGGTTGTGTAGCTAGTCCATACTTACTTTCTTCACAGTTTAGACCTGTGCGGCCAGGTGCACACACACACTGGCCGCCGACACAGCTGCCGCCATTTTGGCATTCACGGTTGCTCTGGCACGCGTCTTTCACGACCTCACAACGCTCACCTGCGGGGTCACATACCAGTTATGGGTCAGGAGTGAAAGGTCGGGGGTCAAGTTTACATCAAAGGCAGGGCGAGTTCATAGTGTCTGGAGATAATACATGGAAAATGCTCATTGTTTTAGGAGGAGGTGGCCTTTGACAAAATACGGCTCTGAAAATCTTCCACTTATAGATAATGAAGTAGAAAATAGGCTGAAAACACAGATGTAGTGCAGGAATACTGGGCAGATTTGATGCATGCTTTGACTTTTCCAGTGTTAAGAAGACTCTTGAGTGTGAACACTAACCTTCAAATCCATCCTTACAGAGGCACTGGTACTCATATTCAACATTTGACATGCAGTGACCACCATTCAGGCAGGGCCGGCGGTCACAGGGGCTGTTGTCCACACACTTGCGGATAGATCTGCTTTCTGTGAAGCTGTAGGACAGATCCACCTTCTTGTTGTTGATGGAAACCTAAGCACGCAGCACAGACAAGTTTAAGAAACCAAATACAGAACAATATTAATTACATTTTCTTTTCTTTTTTAGCACAGAGAGATCTCTCACCTCTCCTATACATCCCTCAAACAGTTCGCTGACATTGGCAGGCTTGGGCAGGATGTCCATGTTGGGGACTCCTCCCAGGTACATGGGGGTGTGGATATTGAGGCCCTGGGCTTTTCCTGGAGACGTTTTTTTCTCCAGTGGGCCTTGATCGACCTTCAGGTGGCCGGCCCTCTTGTTTCGCTCGGCTACAACTCGGTGCCACTGCCCCAGAGAGACCGGCTCTGAACTTAGAAGGATTGCTTGGCCTGAAAATCAAAATAGGCACAGAGACATCTTGAATGTTGCTACCTTCCTTAAAATTCTTTGTGTCTAAATTTGAGTCTCTCTAACTCAACCTGTGCTAAAAATCTTCATAATGTTAATTTACAAAAGCACACAGGATATTATTCTAAGGACAAATAAATCAATACCTTTATGAAACTACTAAAGATTTGTATTGATTCTTTACCTGTGCCCAGTTCATATCTGAACTCTACATGTCCCTCCACCATGGAGATGGCCACAAAGTCCTCCACCTTCATTTTCTTCCCTCCACAGAAGAACATCAGGCCATCTCTTTCCAGGGGCTTGAACTCCAGCTCAACACGCAGGTCATCATGGATGTTGGTCAGGGGAGGATAAGCAATGTATGACTCCTCGCCATCAAACAGTGGAGTGGTCACCAATTCCCCTAGTGAAAGTAAACAAGTAGGAAAAGGCATTAAAAACGAGAATTTCTTGTAGGAAAAACATCAATACCAATATTGCATAACTCGCTAAAATACTCGGAATACTTTTTTGTAGATGAGAGTAACTTCCTGTCTTACCATCCATGCATTTGTTTCCAAACTTGCCAAGATGGCAGCGGCAGTCGTAGCCCAGGCCATTTTGGCGGTTGATGCAAGTGGCGTCTGGTCCGCAGGCCTCTGTGGGAATTTAAGTCACAGAGACATAAAACACTTTATTTTTACGTTGGTGCACACGGATAGAGTTGATAGAAACATCCAGGTATTTTGATTTATCTTTGTGGTCAGGTGGAGATTCTCATGTACCTGAGTGACAGTGCAGGGATGAGTGGTGCTGGCAGTTGCTGCCTGTGAATCCTCTGGGGCAGCCACACTTGTACAAGCTGGCTTCTGAGTCATCACACATCCCTCCATTCTGAATAATGACATTGGAAGAAATAAACTGGACGCTATGGAATTAAACACAGACCAAATGCTACAAATACATCAAGTGGATGGATGTAACGGACCTGGCATGGGTGGTCTTTGCACGTGGGGCAGTTTGTGACGCCAGTAGAGCTGCGGTCCAGGTCTTTGAAAATGACCTCCTCACCCTGGATGACCAGCTGACGGATACAGCCTGCAGAGTAGCAACATTATATAAGGACAAGTCTTCACGCCAAGAGGACTTTTTCCTCCATCCTATGTTTCCTTTCATGGTGTAAACAGAGTGACGTCTTACCGACAAAACCAGTCTTAATTCCGGCTGTTTTGGTGAGGACTGTGTAGTTGGGATAACCACCCACATGCACCTCCTCATTCAGATCCAGGCCCTGGAACTTGCCCTGAGGACAGAAAATGTGCATTTATGAAACATATGAATTTACGTGAATAAATCAAATCCACATATGTGAAAGTGGGAGCTACATTAACATTGACAGAAGTACCTGTGAGCTGCCGTTGATGGGCTCCCCTCCGTCTACTATGATATAGCCCAAAGTGAGGTTGCGATACAGCTCAACTGTGTGAAACTCTCCCAGTTTGACAGGGTTGGGGTCGCGTATGGCGGCCATGCCTGAGCCCACGTCAAACCTAAGACAGCATCAGAATCATTATCAACAAGGTCATCATGCTGTCTTTCTGTCAATAAGTAGAACTTTTAAGATCATTATATAAACTGACCTGAACTCTAGGCGGCCGCCCACAAGTCCCAGAGAGATAAAGTCTGCTCCTGTGGTCCTCCTCTGGCCATTGTAGAGGATCATACCTGCACCACAAAAACAGGGTGAGTGAGAATTATTACAAACTTAATCCTAAATGCGTCCCCTACAATAACATGCATCGAAATAAGTCAATAAATCTAGTAGTTTTATTTAAACAAGTGGAATTTTCCTGAGTCAAAGGTAGAACAATTTCCGTGTGTCAGCTTTGTCTCAAGATAATTATTTCTTTAATATTCACCATCTCAGCCCACAGGTAGAATTTTTTCACTCAGGAAAACCAAAACTTTAGGCTAAACATGAGAGTAAGTGACTTCTTAGGATGGACAACGTTTGCAACGGAGTGATTCATACACAAGGGAAATTCTTTGAGAGCTGGACGGTAAAGCAGCATGCTATGGTGGGGCAAGTTCAAAGCCAACCAAAGCCAGGTTATATAACATGTCATCTTATCTGGGCATCACTGGGCTGCCAAGTGCAACCAGTCACACTTTACTGCTTGTTCTCCTTTTTCTGTGTGCACATGCTGGGAACACATGCTTCATATGAGCCACAGAGGCTCACAGGGAAGTGGGAACATGCCCTCTCACACATCCATCTATGTCATCTCTGAAGGTTGTGAAAATGAGCGATCAAGACATGAATGCATGAATGTGCAACACACAAAGTTGAAGTATGTTCATACATACATTAATATTCTGATGTTTGTATCACACATTTATACATTTAAGGAGCCATGCGCGTTCAAATAGCTTCTGCAATAAATTCGTGGCCGTGTGTTGCTGTGCGGGTGGGATGTGGTGAGACAGCAAAAATCCAAAGTTCAATCTAAAGAATAACAGCTGCATATTTTCCTTTAATTTTTCAAACATTTTAATGTAGTGTTCATTCATTTTGCTGTCCTGTCCCCACACACCCACACCAACTGGGGCTAGGATAACAGAAGCCATATTATTTTTTGCAAAGGCAATTTGACTTACTGTGGCTCTCACAACTGCAGAAATGTTTAAATAAAAGAACACCTACAGAAATGTGTGCGTAGCGTTGCATTTAACAATTCTAGCATACAAGAACTGTGTTTGTAAGCAGCAGTGCTGCTGTGTAGGCAGTGTAGAAGCTGTTGACTGGGATGTAAAAGTAGATTTGTAACCAAGCTATTATGAAGCCGATGTGGTTTTATGAAAAGGTTTTACGAAAGCCAAAATGAAAACATGCACCATCTTCTTCCATCTCTTTTCACAGCCCTTAAATCAGCTCTGAGCTGGATGCATATTGTGAGAGAAGGATGGAGCCAAAAAAAGAGCAGAGCTGCCAACATCAGTCTGTAGTTCCTGTGGTTCTCAAGCACTGAGACTCACCAGCGTACAATATGAGACCTGCCCACCACGTTGGTGAGGGGGAGAGGTGAGGGCGAGAGGGGAGGGACAAAAGACGCAGTGAAATTATACATGAGGAAATATGACAAACATAGTACACGACACAGTACAAAAAGCAGAAATCATTACCACGCTGCAAGATACAACGAGAGAAAAGGCTAAATTGATAAACTATTCAATTGAACTGTGAAGCAAATTTAAAGTTGCACTTCCTTACCATCACCATTATCAGGTCTGAAGTTGATCTTAATGCTGAAAGCCTTGTAGGCATTTTTGATGGTGGGCAGGGTGAGGTAGGACAAGGGTTCCTGGGCAAAGTATGGCATCACTCTCTCTACAACAAATAAGCACATCATCTCTTTTTAGATACAGAAAACAGTGCAGTTCATACTCAAAACATTTCTTTTCATTTATTTATTGACATTCCTTCCTCCGGTACTCTCTACACCGCAGACTAACCGTGAACTTGAAGTGTAGTAAAGGCTTCCACTTTCCCCTGTTTGTTAGAGGCGGTGCAGACGTATATCCCAGAATCCTCATGGGAGACGCGAGGAACCGTCAGCGTGTTGAGCTCCTGGAAACACTTAGGAGGAAGCTCTTCTTCCACCTAGGAACAGAAACAGACACAGAGACACAATCAGCATTATCAATAATATTAGCATCAACAACAAAAAAAAAAGCTGACTGAATTAAAGAAGTATCTTGGTTACCTTGGACCACTTGATCTCAGGTACAGGGTATCCTGAAGCCACACAGGGCAAGACCGCATCAGACCCAACTGTGACCTCCTTGGTTCCAGGCAGCGCAGCAATTTGAGGAAGAGCTGTGCAAACAGGCAAAGGGTTTCAATGAGTGGTGCCAGCATAATGCATCAGTGTGTGTATGTGCAAGTGCATGGATTTATGTGTATAATGGAAGTAAAAAAAGAATGTGTTTAAGTCTATTTTCTTCTCTTGTGCACTCACACTGGACGTTAAGGACCACCTGTGACTGGACCGAGCCCACGTCGTTGGTGGCCGTACAGCGGTACTGCCCGGCGTCGGCCTCCGTCACCTTGTCGATCCTCAGCATGCCGCCCTTCACCATGATGTGAGCAGGCAGAGACCCACCGACTTTACTCCACTTAACCGTGGGCTCTGGGTCGCCAACAGCCTGGCACTCAAACTCCACAGAGTTCCCTATCATCACAGTCTGGACCGAGGTGCGCACGTTGATCATCACCTTTGGCAGGGCTGTGGAAAAGGAAAGAAAAAGCAACAGGTTATATTTGGCTTTGATGAAGCAGGGTGTACACTAGTATATCTGCAGTGAATGTAACAGACCTTGGATGGTCAACCTGGCAGTGTCCTGGGCCTGACCATACACACTGCTGGCTCTGCAGATATAAACGCCTTCGTTGCTCTGCTCAAGGTTCTCAATCCTACAGAGAGACATTCAATCACACACATTCACATATTACACAATATCTAAGGTACCTTGTCCTTAAAAACAGTAAGGATTTGAATGTTTAGCCCATTTAAGGATAAGCCTGGTGATATTCTATTTTATTCTTATTGTCAATAATTCCCAAGAAAAGACCAAACCCTGATATAGCTTATTCTTCAGACAATATTGTTGTCCAACATTTTAAATTGGTAAATATTCCTTTATTGAGATGAGTATTTGTCAGTGTAGTATATTTTGAGTCAATCCCACATACACGTTCCCGCTGGTTTAAATACTTGCTAGAGCACCAATACATTGCTAAAAATAGTCCCCAAAAATGCACAATTTACTCCTGTATGAGTAATGTTTGATAAAAACTACAGTGCCCAGCTGTTTTAGCAAATAATTTAGCCTTTAAAAAAATGAAACTATATGTTTGTGACTTCTTTTTATTTTTATAGAAGATTTACATCTTCAGAAGGAACCAACAGACTCGGTGCTGAGATCCACAGAGACGCTGAGGAAGTCTTATCCTTTATGTACATACTATGTATAAATTGTGCTCAACTTCTGGTTCTTAATGGGGGAAACATGCAAAACTGGCAGATTGGTCCTTCAACATCATACATTTTGATACATTCAGAGCTGGTTTCAACAAACAAACAGCAATACGAGTGTATATGTCACCTGAGCACCCCGTCCTTGACGTGGTGGTTCGGTGGCAGGGCTCCTCCTTCCTTCAGCCATTCAATTCTGGTCTCTATGCCGCCTGCTGACGAACAGGTGAACTCCACAGCACTGCCTTGGGCCTTTACTTCAACCTGGGGTGACACGCGCACTGCCAAGGGGGCTGCAGATGGGAAGGAAAGAGATTTAGTTCTTGTCGGAGAGTAGACGTATTTTTTTTCATGTGTGGTGCACACCAGTCTTTAAGTGACTTATTATCTACAACATGTCAAATCATTATATTATCAGTAAACTTACATCTGACTGTGACTTTAGCGATGACTTCGCTGTTGGCTACTTTGTTACTGGCCACGCACTTATAGCTCCCAGCATCCTCAGCGGTAGCCAGGTCGATCTGAAGATCCCCTCCGCTAACCTGGGCCCTCGGGGGCAGGTTTCCATCCAGCTTGGTCCAAGTGTAGGTCAGGGGAGGAGTGCCATGCGCAAGGCACTGCAACCTGATCACCTCCCCGACCCGCACAGCCACATCGTCAGGCACAGAAGTGGCATAAGGAGGGGCTGGAGAGAAAAAAGGTTTGCTCAAAAAATATACATTACAAAATGAGACATTGTATACTCACTGTACATGCAACAAAATTTATAAATTCAAATAAAATGACAGCAAACAACAAAACCACAGCACTCACACTCTACATCTAGCATGACGGTGACTTCAGTGGTGCCCATGTTGTTGGTTGCAGTGCAGATGTATTCTCCAGAGTCTTGGCGGCCCACAGTGGGCAGCACCAGGCTGTTGTCCACCACCTTGTGTCTATAAGGCAGAGGAGACCGCAGCTTGGACCAGGTGATCGTCGGGGACGGCAAACCTAGAAAAGCAAATTTAAGAGCAAAAAGTTCGATGCTCGGCTAAATTAGTGAAGAATGACAATATTTTATTCTTACGGTATTACGACAGTAAAAAAAGTTAAGACAGGTGTTTTGTGTTTTAGACATCTTTTGTATTGGTGATGCAACATAAAAAGTGCCACAGAAAGACAAGAGAAAAATGCAAAGTGTAAGATGAAAGTGAATTCCAGCTGTATAAATGACATTCGTCAGCCATCATTACCGTGGGCCTCACAGCGCAGCGTTGCCGTCTGCCCTTCCACCACAACCATCAGCGGCTCAGGAACAGAAGCCCTGGGCACTGTGGGCACTTGAGAGCCTCCCTCAATAATGACCTCCACCTTGGTCTCAGTGGTGCCTTCGTTGTTGCGAGCTGTGCAAACATAAGTGCCACTGTCTTCTGCACGTGCCACTAGTATCTGCACGAGCAAAAAAATATATATATATCTCACCATACAAAAATTCACAGTTTCAGAATGTAAAAGCTGATACCAAACATCAAGTTGAAGATTTGAAGCTTTAAAGCTACTACGAGGAATTTTCCTTTTGTGTTGATTTTATATTGAGACTGCTTCATAAACAGTTAAAGGTTCCTCATAGTTACTTCAGATATCAACACAGAAGTGTTGGATAACAAACTGTTCTACAGATCTTCTTTGTCGGATGTATCACCTGCATGACTGCATTGGACTCCATGGGCACGGGGCTGCTCAGCATGGTCTTGCGGTTGCTGTCCAGCCTGTGCCATGAGACTGAAGGGCGGGGCTCTCCGGATGCCTGGCATTCCAGGTTAATGGGTTCACCCACCCTGACACTTATAGGTCCAACAGGAGTGACAGTGGCCACAGGAGACTCTGAGGGCACAGATACAAAATACTATAACTCCGTATCTGATCAGCCACTAGAGGGAACCCTTCACTTAGAGCTTTATGGGTGTGAGAAGACTGAAAGCTGGCTTACCTTTGACAATCAAAGACACAATGGTGTGGGTGATGCCGAACGGGTTGCTCGCCACACAGCGGTAGGCGCCATGGTTCATAGGGCGGGCATTGGTAATGGTAATAACAGAACCATCAGGGCCAGCTTTAATATTATCTGTAGAGCAGAGTAGCAAAACATTAGATCTGCTGTCGATAATGTAAGTTAAATGGTACGTGAGTTGGTCTGAGCCTGAGCAGTTCACTGATTTTATACATGAATATTCAGTTTACTCATCATGGTAAACACTACTCAGCAAAACTAGTTGTATCATGTCTAATGCAGCTCTGGACAGAGACTAATGACGTTATTAGTGTCTCGGCCTGGGCACATTTTAACAGGAAGTGTGAGGTTTGACAGAGGAGGGCATTTAGGAGGCATGGAGGGTCTAATGAAAGATTCTATTCAGTTGCACTATGGCAAGGGTGTGATCCAGTAGTTTTGTTTTATGGAAGAGCAAAACTATATTGCTGGAGTAGCCTGGACATGTTGAGTAGTTCTTAATCTTGGGTGTAAGACACCCCTTGAAGATATTCAAAATTAGGGGTATAAAGTGTCAGAAAAACTAAGCTACAGAAAGCACTGGTATGTCATCAAATCTTGCTGGGCTAAATGACATGCAAAACTTTAGTGCTGCAAAAATGTCAATGCAAGTCTACAGAAAATGGATTTGAGAAAAACAGAGTTCTAAATTAGTCATTAAATGAAGTAACAGAGAAGTCATTCATGGTTGGGTTGTAGTTGTAATTGCTTGCAAAGAATGAATAAAATCAGATCTCATTAATTAAGCAGCTTTACTTCTCAGTGTGTGTGTGGTTGATACCTGGCAGCGGCTGGTTGTTGGCCAGTTTCCACTCCAGTCTGACAGGCTGGGCTCCGCTGTACACCTTACACCTGAAGCTGGCCGACTCCCCCACACGCACTGCAGCACTGTGGGGCTCAATGGCGATGATTGGACTCTGAAGACCTGCAGCAGAAACCAGCGTTTTAAACATTACTGTTCACAATCATTGCACTTCATTTAGCTGACTACAATTCACAGAAACCTGAAGCAACAAATAACTCATTCAATGTGGGTATGGTGTTTATTGGCAGCAGTTAAATAACTCAAAACATCGCTGAAGTCCAGGGAGGAGTGAATGAGGATGAGATCATGGGACGGTAGCGAGGAAAATCATTCAATGTGAGATCACACTGGGTCACACTGGAAAGTACTTTCATGAAGTGAGGCAGTGTGAGTGTGAGAACAACACCCTGCCCTTAATGTATTTCTCCCAGCCTCTGACTGAAGCTGCCATCAACTGTAATCAACATTAAATGTAACTTAATGGCTGTCGAGTCTAATCAGATCACCGGGACACATTTGAAAAAGGAGCTCTTTGTTTTTAATCGCACCTTTATGAGCCCTGAAGTTGACCAACTTACGTGAAGAAGATGAAGTGACAGACACCGACACAGAGGCTTGTTGGACATGAGATCCTGGGTTTCCAGGGTTGCCGTTCACCCGGCAGACATACTCCCCTGAGTCCTCTGGAGTGGCTGACAGGATACGCAGCTGACTGCCCAGAACCTGCACACAGTAGAGAAGGAAGGAGTCACTTCACTTCAGCTTACAGGAAAAATCACAATTTTACTTCTGACAAATAAATACTACTACTACCTCTACTGCTACTACTACTACTACTACTACTACTACTACTACTACTAGAAAGGGCAAATAATGCTATATAAAATAATATTGTCATTATTGCCAATACAAAATTAATATTAAGATGTGATTTAATGGGTGCACAATGATGCATTTTTCCACTTTTGAATTTTTGTGTTATTACCTGGTGGTTAGAGGAGAGTCGTCCACTGGCTTTCGTCCAGGTGACTTGTGGAGGAGGATTTCCAGGGGCAAAACAGTTGAGCTCCAGATTCTGTCCCTCCTGCACATCAGCTATAGCTGGCTGGATGCTGACCACTGAGAGGCTATGGTCCCCTGCTCAAACACAGACGCTACTGACTGTTTCTCCTTTCTTGTTTATTACAAAGTTGACTGTTACTTGTTTTGTTTACCTTTCCGTTTTTTTAAATTCAATGTGCTTCTTAATTAGTGTTGCTGAAAATAAAGTTGACTGACATGATTACATTCAATTACTGTTTGTGTTACTGTGTTTCTCAGAGGCTGTGTGTGTGTGTGGGGGAGGGGGGGGGGTTATGGGTTTGATTCTCTTTGACTATCAAGACAACTCACCTTTGAGCACAGAGACTTTAATGGGAGCACTATTTGAGCCAATGTTGTTGCTACCAACACACATGTATGTGCCCGAGTCGGACATCTGGATGTTGGGGATGATCAGAGTACCGATGTCGGTGCGGTCCATGCGAGCCTGGAGAAGACACACCGATACGTGACGAGATTAGACACCTATCTCAATTACATCTGCCTTATGGCTGCCATGATATACAGCACTGCATTTAATATGATTTTACTATTATTTACACCATAAAAAGACACACAAGTCATGTCATATACTGAAGACAAAGCAATCACTTACTTGTCTCATGTCGCTTGAAACAACACAAATATGACATTATGACATTACTAGCTAATAGCGACACAAAAGCAGTACAAAGTAGATCTTTAGGACAAGACAAGAGCTGTTATTGCTACACTTAAGTTTCTGTAAATGGATTTTTGATTCATGATTTCTATGACACTGTACCTTGTACATGAAACAAAGTACTGTCGATATTTCTACAATGATTGGGGGGTGGGTTAACATTTGTTAAGGGGAGACAGCCCAGGCAAAAACCTTGTTTTTAAACTATTTTGCTGCCATAACATGTCTTCTTTCAAACGAGAGGAAAGAAAACTTCCAACATACACATTTAGGGGTATATTTTACAACACTTTTTGCATCTGTAGTTTCTCCTAAATTCACCAAATGTTAGCATTAGATAAAGCCTAATTTGCATATTGAAACAAAAACTTACGTATATTAAAAAAAAATAACAGTTGTCTTATTTCACCTGGAGTGTCTCCCCTTTATACATGTGATCAGTGATGACACAATTTACTACACTAGTATTTTTATTTCTAAAACAAGATTAATGATTGACGACTGATTTTAAAAATTAGGAGTTAGAATTGACAGTTTGTGACACATTGATTTGAGAAAGAGGTTTCTCAATAAGCATTACAAAGCAGTTCGTAACTGAGAAATCAGAGAATAGTCTCTAGCCAGTGCCCTGGAAATGAAAATATCCACCACGAAAAATCCAGTAAGGACCAAAACCCTTCATCAATTACAACACTCCACTTTAAAAACTCTCATGACTTTCTGGTTTAACAGCCATCAACAACTTGACTTGTTTGTACACTCCTCCACATGGCTATCAGAGGTCCAGCAAGGCTGAAAATGAGCTTTCATAAAGTTTGGAAACACCTCAAAGGGGAGGGGAATCAGGAGGGGAGGGTCCGGGGAGGGATTACTGTATCCGGGGGGTGTTGGGGCATCCACGGACAAAGCTGCTTAGCTCCGGCTCATTCAACCGTGAGGCAGGCTAAACCGAGCAGTGGCTGAGGCGGGCCCAGACTCAATGTGTGTCTGAACCCATTGAGGAGTTTTCAAAGCAAGCCGTTTGCTAGAGCATACAGAATTTCTGCGTGGTCGCACGGCAGAGCCCAGCTCCCCCTGGGAAAGGCTGACACAACGCAGAGGCTCTCTGAGGCAGAACTAAACAGGCCCCGGAGCCCTCGGTCGAGCCGAGGAGGGCTATGCAGAAACCAGACCAACACAATACCCCTTTGCGTATCGGGGGCAGCGGGATGCGTCTGGCACGGAGCAAAATATGTCTGAAATACCTACAGTACCTCCTGTATACTTAGTTAATACACTCAATGGAATGATGAGGGTCAACTGAGTGCTGAGAGCCAAAATAACTCAGGGATGGTATGATGTGACAGCACAAAACAAAAGAAGACGATGGAACACGTTTGTTAATAATAATACAACACAACATAAAAACACGTACTGCATGCAAATACACTAACAAATCAACCAGACCCAGCTGGTTGATTTTAATGTATTTGGCATCAGCTCTAAAGGGACTTAGTGAGCAGCTGTAGTCAATTAACAGGGCTACAAGGTGTGAATCAAGGACAAATTTCATCATGCACTTGCACTGGACAATGTGTGAAGACGGGGTCAGTAGAGGACAATGGTTTTGAACTACGAGACAGGACAAACAGCGGACAGATGGACAGACCTGCAGCTCCTCAATACGTCTCTGTAACACATCGAGACTGTTGCTTTTAAATTGATGGAAACCATGAGAGGGAAGGGCCTGAGTAAACGTCAGAACAGGGTGGGATCAAAACAAAAAAAGGGGAAGAGACAAACAGAGGGAAAAAAATAAGGGTAAATGGTCAAAATGCTGAAACAATCATACAAACTGACACAGTAAGATAAAATACCATCGGCACGGGACACACCTTGAAGTGCAAGATAGAGATACAGTACAGCAGAATGTAAATACAGTTATCAATCCATGTTAAAGTCATCATCAAGGCACTCAGACAGCAGGTGGTGTCTCACCTGTGGCGGGATTCGTCCTCCGTTTTTCAGCCAGGTGAGCTTCGGGGTGGGTACTCCTGTTGCTCGGCAGTACAACCTCAAGTTGTCTCCTTCATGAGCTTCGATATTTTGGGGACTGACTTGGACTTGGGGCTGGGTGCCCAGGCCACTTGGGTTAGACTCTGACCAAAAAATGAATAATGATCAGTTCATTTTGTATTAGTTCAGTTGTTTACTAATCTATTACTTTTGTAATAAACATTTACTTGTTGCTTATCTTATGTAATAAACCCATTGAAATTACACTAGCACAAATAGAAAAGAATCATGAAGTCAATAAACTGGCTGAGCATCCCTAGCTACATGTAATACACGTTCACACAAACACAAAGCATACTTTGTACAAAGAGGGAAACCCGTGCTGTGTGCTCCCCATGAGTGTTCAGGGCCTTGCAGGTGTACTCTCCCTCATCAGCTGGGTCCACTGCTGTGAAGGTCAGTACGCCACCTCGTACAACAGCTCTTGGACTCATTCTGTTCCCCGGACCCCCTGTAATAATCACACAGTTACACTCTGCCACTGAGGGCTGCAGGGGGAAGATCTGGGACTTTGTCCTGGACTGAATTTCATACAACAGAAAATGGCCTTTCCACTGAAATGACTTTAAATGTAGCTCGACAAGGCCTGCACCAAACCCTACAAAAGTGGAGGACTAACTGGTCATACCAATCCATTCAATGGCAGCGGTTGGGTTCCCGGTCACAGTGCAGCGAAACTCTGCCCGCTGGCCCTGCTGGACATTCAGCACTGAGGGAGTGACGCTGGCCACAGGCTGGGCTTCCTCTGAAGCTACAGAAGGAGAAACACCAGTCAAACACAAACTGGAGCGTGAAACTTCCCAGGGGGCACGTGGAGAAATAAAGCAGGATAATGTAGACGGCTCTACTGGCGTGGTGGGGAAGTGAGAATATGAAACCTCGTCAGGAGTCTACAACCACTGCTTGGGTATTCCATCAAGTTGTGGGAATGCGTTTTTATGATAGTGACTTGATCAAACTGAGAGTGATGGCCTCTGCCCCCACCCTCACCCATGTGCAGTTTGGAATCCTCAGAGCAGACCAAACGGATGAGAAGTGGCAGGCTGGCATCGGCATGGCCTCAGGGCATACTGCCGTCTGCGCCGGTTTGCCAGGCTGCTAGACTTTGTATTCAATCCTGAATGATCCCAGGGTGACGGAGCAAAAGAAAGGTCTCTTTCAGTAGGGAGGGAGGAGTACGAGGCTATCTGAGCAGGCTGAAAACCTCTGGGACTGTTCTAACCTTGGCCAAGCATTGACTCTCTCACCTTAGTGACATCAATACTAGAGGGCGGAGAGAAGTGTCTTTGTCCTCTGTGGGACACGGGGCAGACATGACTGCCTGAAGTCTACACTGAACAGACAAGTAACATCTCGGAATGAAAATGATTTGAATGTGGGTATACGAGCATTTTGCAGAGTCTCTGTCACGTGTTTTGTAAAGCTCTAGGATTAAATAAGTGCATCGATTCACTCGGTTGAGGAAAACACATCCTTTCTCACTTCACCACCTCTAGTGCTATCTATAGGACACTTTTGTCTAGATAGATCTGTCCAGATCTCGAGTTATCGGTTTGTCTGCTACCCACATTCAGCTATGATGCAATGAGGTTGTGACAGGATGTATTAAGCACAGCATGATGTTTGAAGCCAAGGTGACAGCTATTTCCAGGTATAGCACCTGTCCTGAGGAGGAAAAGGAAAAAGCAAAAGTGCAAAGAGAAAGAAGAATAAGGGACATCTCTCGTCTCTGAATGTGGAGACATTGTAAGTAAGCATCTAGCTTCCAACTGTTGTTATCAGATCTCTTAAGTAGTGTTACTGGTTTGTCATTTACACTACCAGCTTTGAACACTGACTGTGATCTTTTTTTTAATGGATACTTGACTCAACATTCATGAGGAGTTGTCCTTAGAATACAGATGCACTTTTTCCTGCAGTGATGGACTCCGATGAACCCAAAGAGCCAGGTGGGAGCCAGTAATGCTCATGTACAATCCAAGCTTTGACTCTTTAACATGACAGGAACTTGTCAACATATAATATAATAATATATACTAATATACTGAAAGCATATATCCATCTTTAGCTCTGAATTCCACTAAAGACGATTGCTAACAAAGAATATAAGACAGCACAGAGGCTCTGGCCAGTCGTGTTTGTAGAGTTCCTGCAGATGCTGTTTGGTGGATTGTACATGGGCGCTAACAGGCCACCAGTATATCCATGCTGAGGAAGATGAGTGCATGCATGACACAGAGAGGGAGAGGCCGGTCCCTCCAGGGAGCCCGGCAGAAAGGAAACCATGCCCATGCGGACTTACGCTTTCCATGTCCTTCAAACATTTCATAGGCTGTGTAAAACATCTGAGTCTGTGAGGCCTCTGGAGTTGTGGGAGGAAGGGGAGGGAGGGGGTGGGAGGGGGGGGACAGGTAAACTGATAGGTCAGGTTTCTGGGTAAACAGTAAATGTACCTCCCCCAGAGACACTTATCTCCAAACTGCTGGGCTGTTGTGGTTTTGTCTAATTGATTCCAAAAAACATCACACACAATGTAAACATGCAAAAAAAAAAAATAAAAATCCTGAACTTGAATTAAACTGCCACCAGCTTGACGCCAAGCACTTAAGGTATTTTCACTATTTGATAATGTTGTGATCATGATGGTTGGTGCCATTTAATTCATTCCATTCTCACACTTACCTGATGTTTATTTATTGAGGAAATGAAGATCACCGTGAATTGAGGTATGTTGGTTAGAACGCCCATTTGCTTGGAACAGTTCATGCTTATCTCACACTTTACACAAACCAAAAAACAAAAACGCTCCAAAATGCTTCTTATGCTGTGAATTCAAAAATCAAGATACACAAACACACACACACACATACGCTCAAAGATCATGACTATGAAAACTGTGCAGCAGCTCAAGGAGAGATGGAGTTATGCGGTGTACATGAGACATGCAGGTTAGTAGCAAAAAGCAGTTTCAAACATTGGAACACTAGTTCCATTTCAGCTGTTAAGAAGCACACATACAGCTTGTGGTTGATCAAGGTAATATATGTAAGTGATACACATCCATGAATTAGAAAATCACTTTGATCAATTGTCATTATTTTAATCAAATTTGCTCTTTTTCACAAAATATTTTCACAGTTAAGATAAATACGTTACATGTGTGCATTACATCAGATAGGTATTCTTTAAAAAAAATGTGAGAGTAAAATCTTTACAGAAGCACCTTTGGGTATATTTCCAATCATATAGCCTTTGAGTCATGAAGGAACAGATATAGCTAATGCAGTCATTGTAAAGTAATGAAGGTGAAAAGATTTTAAATGTGACCTGTAATTGAAGTGTAAGATGTTCTCAGAGATATATAAATATATATTGTTTATTGTAAAAACACATGAACATGCTGAAATGTAAACACACATCATGCAGGGTAATTGCATTCACAAAGCAAATTCCCTTGAAATAAAATTACCAAAAAGAAAAGAAATTCTAACATTTCTGATATATTTGATTTCATGGAAAAATTTCAGGATAACATATTTCAGTCAATCAAAAAAAAGAAAATGTGCCAGCAACAATGACAGGATGAATATAAAAATACCATAATGTACAATTAGAGATGATTATTGACAAAATTAGGATAAAAAAAAAAAAAAATGTTCTTTTGGTATTTCAAGTCAGAGCAGAAATATTTTACCAACTAAATCTGACAAGTAACAATCGATACAAACACGACCGACTTATGCCGAAACTAAAGGAATGAAGGAGTGATATTACAGCAGTATAACAGCACGTTTAGAAAGTGAATTCAACCAACTGCATGGCTAATAGCACCGTTTTGTTCATTCGGCAGACAGTAATTTCAGGAAGGAATACTGTTACACAGAAATCAGGGGTGGTGGGGTTCTTCCTACTTCTCATCTCTTCCAGATACTCTGAAGTCCTGTTTGAGTGTCAGTCGCAGAGTCACTAAGCACCAATCGTGGCATCCACATTCCTCCTCCTCCTCCTCATCATTATACGCTACAGCTCAGGCAGGGAGTTGCCCCAGGAGCCCAAAAGGTAAAGACACCAGAATCCAGCACCCTGCTAGTGAAACCTCTAACAGCAGAAACCAGCAACTGTACCAGTGACCAAGGAGCAACTAAACCACCACCAATTAATTCAACCCATGTGGAAAAAAAAATATGAAGAGGAAAGAAATAAATCTGCAGTAGCCTCAGTAGAGTGTTGGAGGAAAGCATTACCCACAAATCACTGATCCCAAAGAGCGCTCATTAGACTGAAGTGTAGTGGATGCGTCATTATTTTGAGAACCCATTCGTTAAATCTCTTACTGCATACTTGACCCCATACACTATCTGGAAAATGTATACACTACAGTTTTAGTGTTACCAAACCCACAAGCTGTATTTCTTCATATCCACTGACATACAGAACAGCAAGTTAAAAAAAAGGCAGTAAGAATAGCTTGATTGGCAGTATGATAATAAGACACAGCCTTTATGTTGGTATCTGAGAGCAGAAGGCAAAAGCATTGGGAGTTAGAGCTGCAAGCTTATTATGCTGTTAACCCAGAGCTGAGTGTTTTATAGTGCATGATGAGAGATGCGGTAAAACAGAGAAGCATGCACCATCGCAAGCTGGAGGGGGAGTTTAGGGGGATGGAAACTACGGGAGCCAGAGCTGGTAGGGTAGCTGGGGGGTGATGGGTAATGGAATGCGGTGCCGAGGATCACGAACCTGGCACGTAGAGGATGGCATTGCCCTCGTCCATGGCAAACATGTTGGAGCCTGTGCAAACGTACGCGCCTGCATCCTCGGGCTGGACATTCTGAATTGTCAGGATGCCGTTGAAGTCCATGGCCCGGTTGGGCAGCTTCCCGTTACCCATCCGTGTCCACACCAGGGTGTAGGCTGGTGACTGTGAAAGGGGTGCGCAGATAAACACACACACACATCATAAGATGCATGCAAATCTCAAACATGGGAAAAAAATGCTCTTGTTGTTCGCAGACCAACTTTTTAATGAAGACTAAACGTTCTGTTGTATGTGCGTACAGCATTGTGGCAACGTGTGCTTAATATCATATATAAACGTGAAGTGAACCACATTTCTAGATTTTTTAAGTAATGTAAAATATAGTGTTTAAACATTTTATATTAAAATAACAGTTTTGTTTTTCCATTCGCTTTCTGGCTTTCTCATGTCTGTATGCTAAACATGTAGCTAAAGCCAGCAGACCATTAGCCTAGCTTAGCATAAAGACTGGAAACAGCTGGCCTTGCTCTGTCCAACAATAACAAAATATGCCTACCAGTAGCCACAAAGCTCCTAATTAACAAAAATGGAAGCGTTGAACAACAACTTGTGATTTTACAGGGCAGGGTACGGAGTCATTTTATCAACACGAAGGAGCCGGGCAACCAGCAGTGAGTTTCAATTAGAGGTGCTGATAGATGGAGATGTTTACCTTTGAGAGCCAGGCTAGCTGTTTTCAGTCTTTATGCTAGGCTAAGCTAAGCTAACCAGCTGCTGGCTCCAGCTTCACATTTAATAGACAGATAAGAGTAGAAGTGATCAATCTTCTCATCTAACTCTCGGCAAGAAAGTGAATACAAGTATTTCCCAAAATGTCAAACTATTCCGTACTACAATCATCATCCAGTGTTACCTTGCTCTTTGCAGTGCAGATGAAATTGATGGTTGAGCCCGGCCTGACAGTCTGGGCTTTGGGCTCCTCGATTGTGACCTCAATGGCTTTGGATGGGACACCTGGTGAAATGCAGAGAGACAATTAGTTTATACTGAATGGTCAGAAATACAGTTAGTGTATTGCAAGACACAAAATGAAAGATCAACACTTACAGGTGACCCTGTGAAAATCTAAAATTCTAATGACTGGTAGTTCTTATGTTGGCATAAAACCAGTAAAGCATTTTTGCACTTTCGGTTAGCTCTGCTGCCTTTTCTTCATTGACTGCAGCAATTCAGTCAAAATGTAAAAATGAAGCTCCACACTACAGTCAACTAAACTAAAGAATGAGGTCTTACATAATTCGTGCATAAGCAAACCCATGTGTTAATCACAGATGGTATCTCTTAAGTGTGCCGCACTAAGCTTCGTGACAAAAACCTATTAGCTAATGTTGCAGTGAGACCATACACACTTGTGACAACAATTTCAGCGTGGCTCCTGTTGGTGCTGCGCTGGTCTCTGCAGGTACAGATATAGACACCGGCATCACTCGGCTGGACGTTGGTGAAGTACAGCTCTGCTCCTGCACACACAGATGATCAACAGGTGTTGTTTTCAAACATAAATTTGTTGTCCTATATGTATATCAATTATATATATATATATATATAATACATGTATTCAGATTAAAACCAAAAGAAAGAGAGCACAAGTCACACTTCAATTGCATTTTAGGGATTTCTTGGATCTACAGGACACGATCATTCATCCATCCCACACTTGTTGTGGCCGCGTGATTGAAGTGTGTGCCGTACCTTGTCTGCGTCTGTCAACACTGCTGGAGATGGATCGTCCATCCTCTCTGGACCAGTAGAAGTAGTGTGGAGGAGAGCCGGACACCTGACACCGGAGAGTGACAGAGCCACCCTGGGATGACAGGACCCTCTCTGGGTAAACCTTCACCACCAGTGAGGCTGCAGCTGCAAAGTGCAAAGGTCATGACAAACTAATCAGGAATACTTTCTAAAACATCAGACAAATGGCATCAGAGTGGTATTTCACAAAGCGAGCTTAGGCAGTGAGCTGGATTTTTCTTCCTTCAGATGCTTTCAGCAGAACTGCAACTGATCTAATAAGGAGTGTGAAGTCACCATTATTAAAATTTATCTAATCTATTACACATTGGTTGTATAACTATCAATTATGATGACACCGCAAAAAAGGCCCACCAACGAAGCATGGTAAACAAGACGAGGTATGTGTTTCAGGTCAGGTCAAATGCCAACATTGCCACAGACCCCTGATATGCTCTGGACAGTCCACACTGACTGACAGTTTGCATCGGGAACAGGGGGCTCCGTCTCTCCCAAGTCATATTTTTACCTCAGTGAAATGTAGCCTTACCATCGTATGGACGGCACTTTTGTCTCTCCTGAGGGTTGCCGACGTATCCAGGAGCACAACTGATGACAGAGAAACCACACTTGACTTCAGTCAACAATGTTTTATCCAGCTCAAGTTTTGATAGATATACCATGGAAAACTGCAGTGTTTCCTATTTAGACGGTGTTTAGAAGGTGCAATTTATCAAAACGAACTACATGAAATGATTTCAGTAACTGTTTTGACCCACATCAAGACAACGTGTAGGGTTATCTTACCGCTCACAGTACTGGCCAGTGTACCCAGGCTGACAGGCAGTACACTGGTAGCCTCCATTTCCAAGGCTCTCACAGGTGGGGGAAAACCTGCATGAGTTACACACAGAGACAAGGAGATGAACTGTTGAGCAGAATAAGGTTCAGTATCAACTTCTTCTTTAGGTCTCACATTGATCGTTTGCTGTGAATTGACTGGAACAAATCTTTATGAGACAATTCCAGATAGGGATATCCATAACACAGCTATGAATATTTTGAAGCATGGGAGTATAGCAAAGGCACCACAAGTTGATGCTTGATTAAAAAAACGAGTCAATTTGCAGTGGAAGCAACTGACTGAAAATGAATATATAATATTTCTTGTTAGTTGGCAGGAAGTAGGTTAATAATGGAAACGAAAGTCCAGAATTTACAAGACAGTAGAATTTGCTGTTTAAACAAGAGCAAGTGAGCCGTACACGGAGTCTTGAGCTATTAATGGAGGTGGAATGTGAAGTCTTGGTATAAGCACCAGTACTCACTGGTTGTCTGGGTCATTGTGAGGGCATGCGCAGGGCTGGCAGTCCTCTGGAGTGCCAACAGTGGGGTCACCGAAGAAGCCAGGAGCACACTGCTCACAGAGCTCCCCCTGAGTGTTATGCAGGCAGCTCTGGAAGAAGAAATGTGCCATGTTTATAGATCTGCCCAGGATGCTATAATCTAACAACAACTTGCCAAATATCAGCCATACGCTAATCTAGTGCTTCGTACCATGCAGATGCCAGTTTCAGGGTGGCAGGAGTCAGAGTGGCCATTGCATTCACAGAGCTCACAATGGCCCAGGTATAAACCTCCTCCTGTGCGAGCGTACCCAGGTGCACAGTCCTTAAAGAAACATAATGTGATTAAGATAATCATACAACAATGAGCATTTTATTGAAGCACAATTAGCTTGTATTGCTTCTAGTGAAATCAACCATTCAAAAAAATAAAAAATAAATAAAAAAATGTACCTGGCAAGACAGTCCCCGGTATCCAGGTGGGCAGCGGCACTGCTCCACCTCGAGGGCTTGAGCCAAGCCGCTGTAGTTAGGCACCGACACTTCCATGCTGATATCAAAGATACTGGAGGACCGCATCTCAGTGGAGTAGGATGCTCGAATCAGGATGTCATCCAGATCAGCCAAAACCATCAACAGGTGCTCGCGGGTGGCCGGCATGCCGTCAGGACGACGCCAGTTTTCCTGTGAGACAAAATGGAAGCCTTGGCTTTTCTCATGCAGTAAGAGCACATTTATTCTTTTATTTAATGTATTTTAATCAGAAATAAAAACACCACTTCATTATTACAGTCATGGATCCCTTGAACAGGCCAGATGCTTTCAACAGGCCGATACACTTTCTGTTCACCATGTAAGAGTATTGTTCCGGGTCACTCACCTCTTTGAAGACAATCTCAAACTGGTTAGTCTCTCTGCTGCCCTGCTGCCTCCTCTTCCAGGGCTGACTAGCTACCAAAGTGATGTCGTTACCCTACAAGAACAACGCTGACAGGTCAGTAAAAGCTACAAATGCTTTGAAAACAGTGAATCCGCATGACGGCATATACTCACAATAATCTGGACATCGCCATCATCAAGTAGTGTTCCTCTTGGCCCAGCCACATAGGAGATGGAGTATTTAATCTTGCCGCCGTAAGAACCCACCTAAGATATGGTTAGCAGGGGAGAGGCTTTAGATCTTTTGCCAGGTCAAACAATGCTGCAATTGTCTTGATAAAAACGGAAAACATCAAATGTAGCAAAAATGAATGCCAAGTGGCTTCTTAAAGCAACACATATTGTACAGTTAAGTCAAATCCGATGTCCTAGAAGGATGGGAAGGAGCAAAGTTATTGTGAAAGTTGTTGTAACAGTTAACATGTGTAATTTACTCGTCATGGGGCTCCCTTCCATGGCTCTGGAAGGGAGCTTTCTTAATTCTGAAAAAATAACCCTGATGATGTCATCAGGAATCTGAGCTTGGGTTGAGGCTTAAATTTTTTTAATTTATTATACTATATTGATCCCTTTAAGGGGGAAATTTGTATTTGACCCATCCCTGTATATAGGGAGCAGTGGGCTGCCAATGACAGGCACCCGGGGAGCCTGGGGTTCAGTGTATTGCTCAGGTACACTTCGACACGTGACACATCCCAGTTGGGGATCGAACCGTTGACGAACCGTTCAATTTTAGCTGTTCTTTTTCTATTGTTAACTTGTGAGTCAGCCAACTTTAAAAAAAGCGCAATACTAAATCACTGGAGTATCCCTTTAAAGACACAGAAGACAATTTTATGACTTCTGGTATTTGTATTTTGAGCCCTTCATAGAATGTATGTTAAATCTAAGACAGCCAAGCAGGGGAAACACAAGAGTAGTAAGGGATATTTGAGGTTTCTATTTCTAAATGTGTGCGTGGATTATGAACAACCTTACACTAGTCATGGCACGCGCCTTTCTTAGGCCCTGATCAGACAGAGAGCGTATAAGCAGCCCTGTGTGAGCCTTTTGTAATCCTTTTCAATGCGAGTGAAGCTTATCGCGCCCTGAACCAACACACCCTGAACGCCACCAGTTGAAAAAAGTTCAACTCAGAACGGAAAAGCACCCGACGGCGACGTCATTAGCATTTTTTCCTCATTGTGGTGACATTTGTTGGATACCTGGAGCTATCTGACTTTACCAACCATAGTTACCACGGTCTGAACAGCAGGCCATGAGTTAGTGCGGTACTTGATACTTCACGTAAGTTGTATAATTTAAAGTGCACTATTGACTATTTGGTAGTGTAATGTTTATTCTTTGTGTTAGTACTCATTCAGTAGTTGCCAAGGTACAATTTAAAAGGACATGTGAGGGGCTGGATAGAAGCGGGTATGAGGATAGGGGCTGAGGGGCATGGGGATACTAGGGGTGTTGTATTTTGTCGGTCAGGAAGGGACGTCCCCCCTGAAGTTCTCACTGTTACCTTTTCCCCTGTCAATTGCGCTGGGAGCTGCCAGTAGAGCAGATCATCCTGGTGCAAGCTGAAACCTTTGTAGACCAGAGCGTACTGAGAGGCAGAGGAGGAAGGAAAGGCAGAACAGAATAAGGCACAGATGGAGGGAGTCAGCAAGACTCAAATAATAAGCAGGCAGAGAAGTAGTGCAAGCAGGCAAGCGCGCCAAAGAATAAGAATCTTGGGACAAACGTGCGCCATTCAGCTAAACTCTCAAGTACATGTACTTTAGTATGCGTGCTATTAAAGGCTCCACTGACAATTTGATAACAGCATTGAAGTCGCACTGTGCCCTTTCTGACGACGAAAACACCTGTCAACAATTTGAAAGTGCACCTGTGCCTCAGTAAGAGGCTGTTTTAACGCTGTTATAATGACAGAGCATTGTAAAACCCATGTTCCTCTCAAGTGGACAATTACAGTGAAAGCTCTGAGAGGCAACGATATGCTTAACAATGGAGAATACCACCCAGTCAAGCACTGGAACCGTGTAAATGATCCATTCTTTGGTAACTACAAACCAAATCTATTCTTTATCATATCTAAGGATAGTTGGTTGTTAATTAACTTTTAAAGCTTTAGTATCAGAGACATCATTACAGAGGCGAGACATGAAGTCCGCCACATGCCACGGTCTACCTTGCTGCTGTCCCCAGAAGCACGAGCAAAAGTCTTGCTCACTGAGTTCTTGCTCTGTTCGATCCACAGCCGGGCCAGACCCCAAAGAGAAATACCAGAAGTCAAGAATATTACCAAGAAACAGAAAAAGACTCCTAAACCTCTTGCAATCTCTGACAGAGTGTACCTGCAGATGGGGAGAGCGGCCTGCGGAGTAGGGCTGGGGTCTGGTTGTCCTAACTGAAGAGGACATACCGGACGAGGAAGAAGAGGGGCTCAGGTTACGCAAAGACCATCGAGAGGAAGAGGAGGAGGAAGTTGGGATCCGAGAGGAAGAAGAAGAGGAGGAAGAGGTGGAGGATTTAGAGGAGGAGGGAAAGAATGGAGAGGAACCAGCTTGTCCTTTGGAGAAGTTAGAGAAGAGAGCCCAGACCTCGTCATCCAGCTGTCTGACATCACCCTGGAGAGGCGGAAAGCGGAGCACCGGAGATACAGAAGATATGTAACCATGGTAACAGTCAACATAACGGAGAAGGGATTCGGAATTAAGCTCTTCCACTATGTACACTGATGCAGATCAACGTAAGGAAGTGAACATGCTGAGTCATGCTTTTTAGTCTATGATGCTTGGATGTGCTGCACAACACCATTTGGGCCGGGCTGAAGGAATAGTTCTCACTCCAAACAGCCGAATCACGCCGCTGAAACACACGAATCACCAACTTCTTGCACTGTAGTAACTTTCCTGAGACTTTGCGTCCCAACTCAGACCTCCTTGTGTTTCACAAACATGCAAATGCGATCATAGAGTCTGACAACATGCTCCTGCTCAGTGATCCTTCATCGAACCAAGGTGATGCTTCGTGCTGCTACATCTATGTACGGAGGGGATGTATTTTTCCACAGATGGCCACAAACTCTCAGCGTGCCAGCTTATAATGACAGAAACACTGTGCATCAGTTGTGCCCATTAGACATGCGAGTGTTGCCTTCATTATAACTAATTATATCTACGGTGCAGTTCATACCCAATACCTGGCTCGTTCTTTTGACTCTGTGGATGTCTTTACGTTCAGAGGCCATTAGGTTCCAAATGGAAGCATCCTTCCTTAGCTGCTCCTCTGGTGAGTGCGAGTCACTCTATTGATGTGGATAAAGTAAGCTCTTTGATCACTTTCCTCATCACTGAGCTGATGGTATTTGGGAGTGTTATTCGAGCAAAGTTAAACAGTATGAAGTTCTTTAATGGACCATTAATGATCAATCCGTTTACATGGCTCGTGTGATGTGGAGCAGAACACAATTTCTGTGTGCAATACGCACATTCTGTGTTGTGAGTGGTCAAATCTAAGAAACACTTAGTGGCCGCCTTCAGCTGCAAACTGCATACGTTGCTGTAAAACACGATGCTTCTAATACAATTCAATAAGCACAAGAGTGATTAAAACACAAAAAGTACAATGTATTTCACACACTGCCACATCAACAGTTATTTTTAAACATGCCAAACATCACTGTACTACTACAGTCACAACACTACAGCCACTGACTGACATTACTGTACCTGCTCTGCTCGTTTTGTGCGAGCAAAAAAAGATTTTTTCTATAGAGAGTGCAGAGGCAAACATAAAGAAACGGAGAGCTATGTTATGTAAGTGGACACTGGGGCCCACTAAATCTGTGCACATTATTTTACCCTGTGAAAACACAGAGTTAAAAAGATGAAACAAAAAGGTAGCAACAGAGGCAAAGATGTTGCACAGAGACTGAAAAAAAAGCAATCTGCTTGAAATGAAGTTAGCTTGAAAAGAAAGATTGGCTGAAGTTTTAAGCAGGACGAAGCAGAAAAATGGAGACAGCAATAGAATAAGAGCGGTCTACAAGTTTCTGACGAGTGCTGCTCAGCCCCTTATACACAGCATTAATGGGTTCATAGTCTTTTTTGGCCTGGTTCCACTAATTAAGCTGCTGTATGTGCTCTTTGATACTGACCATGTCTCCCTGGTAGACCCCTGGAAGTTGCCAGTAATGAGGCTCCTGTCCCAGGTAATCAAAGTTGGTGTAGGACAGCTGAGTGCCTTCAGTGGAAACCTCCACAGTGAAACCAGTGGAGATACGGTTGGTGCGCTGGCGGTTCACCAGAGCGAATCCCTGGAAGTTTCCTGGAGAAAACACTGAGGACACCTGCAAGAGCATGAACGTACATTTAGATGCAGTTGAAATAAAACAAATGTAATAATAACTGCTAACATTACAGCAGCTATTTTGATCATGATTGGACATTTGGCTTACTTTGCTTACAGCGTGAACATTGTAAGGAAACAGGCAAAGCCAAACACTGACGAATCAGCTGCTGTTGAGTCTTGCCCGACATTTAGGAAGCAACAACTCACTCAAGTAAAGACTCTTATAAGTTTCAGTATTTCTTGATAATCTATCTGTTGACTTTACTGCTACATCACAGCCCTTAAAACTGTTTTGCTTCCCAATCCACCAAGCTGTCTTTTTTAGTAGCGTGTGCAGGGCTTACTCTAAATGGGAAGTCTATATGCGACCTTATAGATTTCACATCCAGATCTCACCCTTTTGGCTCTGGGGAAATTCTGAGAGACAACATGTCAAAATTTATCTTTGCAGTTACTTGGGGAAAGGGTAGATCTACAGAAATAATTGCCTAGTGGGGAGATATCAGTCAACCTCTGGCAAACATCGCCGATGGATGTGATCTCACTAGTTTAGAACCACTTAAGGATGGTGTGATGAGAGCGAATCTAGACTGAATGAATGAATTTAGACCACACACATCTTTTTGCTATGAAATAAACGTGTGACACTCTTGTTGATATGATCTTTGCTGCCGCTTAGTTGCTTTATCCAGTACAAACTTTACTTTTGGTTTGGTTGTTCAGAGGTGTGAACCATTGCACTGTTGCCGTGTCATTGTGTCAGGTACCACTTAAAGGCCTTACCAGGTCTCTGTAGTAGGTAGAGCTGGAGCACTGCTGAGTGACGCCCATACAGAAACAGGACAGGCAGCCGTCTTTGTCTTCCTGGCTGAGGTGGAAGGTTCCAGACTTGCAGCTGGAGCAAGATGGGCCCTCGACGTTCAACTGCAATACATTATTAAATGATGAGATACAAAGAAATCCGTCCATTCTAGTATGCCTTGGAGGTGGGAACAAAGATACGAAAGATAACAACCACCAGTAAGTAGGTTTGTTTGATCACCTTGCAGCGGCACACACCACCATTGCAACCGTCACTTCCTCTTTGGTCACAGTTGTAGCAGTTACCTGAAACAGGACAGTAGACCAGATAGTTACAGTGTGGACATGCTCTCTATTTAAAGAGACATAGTTAAATCCAGATTAATGACATGGAGGGAATTTATGCAACGTTTATTTTAAGATAAAGAACAAGCTAGAAGATGGAACAATATCTGTCATGTTTCTGAATTAAAACACAGTATGTACCATTGACGTCATTGTTACCAACAATACATCTCTGTCCAAGCGGTGGATTGCCAGTGTATCCTGCTGCACATCTGAAACAAAAATAGAAGATGTGTTTGAGTGAATATTTCCAGTCAAGGAGACTACAAGTCTTAACCCAAAGAACAATGAGGCAGGAAGCTGGGAGGTCTGCAATAGGTGATACATTTAATGAATCGTGTCCTTTGGGGAGTCTTCTTGACCCAAGGCAGACCTCAACCACGAACAAAGGAATGAGTCATTCAGGCAAGGAACGTACAAACTATTCTGTTATTCTACACACTAAGTACTCATATCTGCACTAAGCACTAGTATAGACACACCCAGCTTTTGCACTGAACACAAACAGGTTCCCCAGAGACAAAGGTCATGAAATATTGCTTGGAGATGGACGAAGCATAGCCTCAACATGTCTCAGATGTTGATTCCATCTCTCATACGAGTGTGATGCAGCTGAAACTGAAGAACACCTTTGCACAGGAACAGAAACATTAAAAGAGAAAATATCACCACATTTAAAAAACAAATGTTAAAATAAAAGCTTCACGAATACAGAACTGCTATCAGAACAAAGCAGAGGTGAGTACAGACAGACTTGATATGAAGAGATGAAGAAGAGGACACTAAGCTGCTAATGGGGAAGTTTGTTCTGATAGTGTGACATAGCAAAGCAATATGTATTCAACCCAAGCAAACAACGCCACTGCCACCAGAGCAAACGTTTATCCAACCCCAGATCTGTGCAGGCTGCCCTGGGAGCAGCTGCTGTCAGTCTTACCTCACCTGTCCTCTGGCAGGTCCGCCGGTCAACAGCCAACAAGAGGACTTCCAAGCTATGTACTTGCTTTGGGAAACTCTATTCAAACTAACTCTGAGACGTACAGTAGTTTCTAAGGGATGGTTAACTCAGTCCCTCCAGTCAGTCTTGTTTTATAGATTTAAAGATGAGGATAAATGTCATTATATGGGGGAATAAAAAAATACATCAAAATAGATTTGGTCATGGGAAAACACCAAAAGTGTTCATAACTAAAGGTTATTAAGAATGGACATACAGCTCATCATAAACACAAAATGACAAACAATTTAGTTTTACATCACATTAAAAACATTTTTTACAAACAATTTAAACTTTAATTCCCCCCAAAATGTGTAGAATGATCTTGAAAACGGTGTCCATGCATTCCTTATATTTCTCTAAATGCTGATGATACGACAGCTGCTCAGCGGTAGATCAAACCTTGGTCCCCCTAGTGGAAATATTGGGTGATCAGCCGTCACTGCTTTGGTCTCAGCAACTACTGGCAAAGTTGCCATCAAATTTGATTATGGATATTCATGGTCCCCAGAAAATGAGTCCAGTTGTTTTAAGGTACATCCGTCCTTTCTTCTAGTGCCACTATTGGGCAAAAATATTATCAGGTACGTACAAAATATAAAAATATAAAGTTTATTGTAAAATGTCATGCTCCACAGAGGATAATCCCTATATACTTTGGCCTTACAATGAGTTTTTATATATATATATTTGACTTCCAAAACAAAAGGCTGGATTTACATGAGTCCATGATGAATTTCTTATTGCTTTGGCTGAACCCATGACCTTTAAAACTACAGCTAACATCAGTCCATAATGTTTTTTCACCAATATGTCTCATAATCTAACTGGACAAATGCCAGCATGTTCATGCTCCCAAGAGGTTTAATCCACCAGACAGAGTCTACAGTCATGCTAGCAGCTCTGTGATGCTGTTCTCACATACTCGGGTATAATTTTTGCCATGTTTACCGTTTAGAGTAAGTACAACGTACAGCTGATGGGTCATAAACCAAGTAATGGACGAATTACATTTTGACCTGCTGGTCGTGCTAAGTGAAAAGCCAGGGAATCACCAAAATCATTGAAATTCATCCTCTGGGGACCATAAATGTCCCTTAGAAAATTGGTGGCGACCCATTAGTGTGAAGGGCCTCATTACTGTTTAAGCTCTACGAATAACAAAAAAGTATGTTTTGTTTGCTCTTCCAACCTTTTCAAAATGATGCATATAATTATTATTACAGCATGTAATAACACTAGGGGGATGTTAGGTTGTTAATCTACTTTATAATGTACTTGTTCTTTACCCTTGATATTTTATACTTTAACCTATCTTCTTAAGACAATCCAAAAAATAAAAATACCCAAAAATGGAACATGTTTGGGATCTTTGATTAAAAACATCCATACAAGTCCTGAAATCACAAAGTGGCATGGAGGTGTAAGGCTTTTTCAGGACATCAACACATTGGAAAACAATAAAGCATTCCCATGAGAATGCAGGAAACAACATTGATGGGCATGGGGGTTCTTGGAATGATCTAACAAAGGGTCGGGGTGTAAAATTTGAGGTAGTCTGGCATTAACACAATGGACAAATGTTTACACATAAGAGGTACTACTACTAAGCTATCTCTTCATAGCATAGCACAGCAACAGTTCTGATTGTAATAAAACACACCTTAAGTAATTGGTATAATAATATAACACCACATCAGGATGACATCTGAAAAGTCCCGTGGCATAAAATCAGTCCCTTCATTAACTTCCATTGATGTGTAACAGACATAAATATCAGGATCAGAGCACAGAGATATACATAATGGAAACAAATTAAAATAATGAAAAGCAACACATTATTCCCTAGTCATCAGGGATGATTCTGATTGGAATGGCCAGCCTTCCCAAAACAACATGAAGAGAACCGTCCTGATGCTTTTTATGCTTTGCAGACTTGTTGTTTCCTTGTAAGAACTGCAGTAGGTTCAAAACACCAGATTGAGTTTTCTTCTCTTTGTTCTTCGGGTGTTTTTTAGTTACTTTCTTCGCAGCAGCAACCTTGGTTTTAGTTGATTTTCTTTTCACTGTCGTGTTAGACTTCTTCTTGGCAGTAGTAGCCTTTTTTTTAGTTTTAGCAGGAGTCGTTCTTTTTACTGTTGCGTGAGACTTCTTTGCAGCGGTAACTCTGGTGGGTTTAGTGGTTGAGTCTGTGTTCTTCGCAGAATTCTTCTTTGTATTGTGAAAGACCAACTTTTTTGAGTTGGTCTCCATCTTTTTCTCATTCTTGTTAGAGTTACCTTTGTGTGACTTAGACAAATTCTTTGAGTTGCCTTCTGAAGGCTTTCCCCCCTCCCGGACCTTATTAGTAACTGGGGCATCTGATCGAAAGGCCTTGTTGCGTCCATTGCTTTTGATAGGTAAAGAATCCTTTCTATTGGCGTGGCCAGGCTTTGCAGGCCTTGGTTGGTGAGATGGTGGCTCCAGTTGAAATTTTGTAATTGCTTCTTTAACTGGCTTTCGATGTTTTTGGCTTGGCTGTGAAACACGTTTCACCGTCACAGCGGACCTCCTACCTCCAGGCCTTTTTGTTTGAGGCTTCACTGTAGCTTTAGATGTAGATTTTGAAGTAGTCTTAGGTTTAACCAGGGTGGTCCGAAACTTAAGCGTTGACCTTGTTGAGACCAGCCTTTCGGATTTGACTGCATTCTTTACTGGTGTAGTGGTGGTTGCTGATTTGAGTTTTCTCCCTCTCTGAGAAGCAGAAGTGGATTTGTTTGCGGGGAGGCCCGGGGTAGGTATGCTTTTGGGCACTGTGGCTCTGCTGGTAAATGGCATTTCTCTGACTGTAGCGAGTGAGGGCAGAGCCCTCTTTTCTTGCTGCGAACGGGAGACGTGTCTGGCACGTTTCATTTTGTTCATCTCCTGAGCAAGGGCAGTGAAGCCGTCAATCAGGATCTCCAGCCTTCCCTCCAGTCTGCTCAGACGGGTGTCCATGTCTGTGTAGCTCTTCTCTAGCTCGCCAACATTCTTGTTCTTCTCCCCAGCTGACTGGATGGCGATGAGCTCCTTCAGCTGGGAGTTGAGATGACTCTGCTGGTCCTCCATAGTGTGAATGCTCTCCTTCATGTCAAGCGTGTTTCTTTCCAGCATGCTCAGGCGTTGGTTAAAGGTGTTCAGGTGAATCCGAAGGAGGTGCTGGAAGTTGGAGTGTCTGATCTCTGGGCTGGGGGTGAAGCGTGGTGGGAGTCTGGTCGCTGATCTCTTGGGGGTGACTGAGACAAAGCCCACCACAGCTGCTGTAGTGGAATGAGTGGTGCGATGGTGAGTTTCTGCAGACAATAAAGTCCGAGTAGGGATTATGGCTGTTGCTGTGGTCTCATCATCAGCTCCACTGCCATACGATACTATCTCTTTCTCCCAGCTGAAATTGAATACCGCTTCAGCTCCACATAGCACAGGTAGGAGGCCGTCTACATGCTTGTCCAGGAAGGGGTCCCCACAACTGTCTGCAGACGGCATCTCTTCTCTTAATGTCAAAACAGCAGAATCAGGTATGATGCAGGCAGAGACGTTCAGATAGTAAATGATTTATAAGTTGCATCTTACACCCAAGTCACCTCGTCATCTTTGCCCTCGGCGCAGCAAAGATTGATTGGCCAGACAGGAGACCTCATAAATGCCACATCTACATTTATGTCGTTGAAACCCAGATTATATTTTGTCTGTGCACAGACAGAAATCACTTGAGCCAACGCCTTGAAATTACGTTGCCGGCAAAGCGCAAAGCTGAAGCAGGAAGCCACCTTTGAGAATGCTTTTGGAGGGAAAGCAAAGGAAAGAAGAAAGCAATGGTAGGATCTAAAGCAGACTAAAATTAAGGTTTCCTCAGGACATAAAGCACTTAATTTCCTCTTTTAGCAAATTTCTTTTCCACGAACAATAAAATTTGAGTGATGACATAATCAGTACCACCAAAGGCCCCTTATCCTATAACAAAGATATATTATTCTACCATAGCAAGGATGACCTTACATTTTGCAAATCAATAAATCCAAGAAAATAATATCCACCAGCAGATCTAGAAAAACAGCACACAGTATAAAAACATACAAATGGGTGGCACCATCCCTGGACTGACACCACTCAATCACAACTGCTGGGGGAAAAAAAACAAAAGAGATGCGAACCACAGACATGCGTATATCCCTTTCCTGTGAATGAAACCACTGGGTGCTACTGCCAGCCCCCGCTAACCTTGCTGCCTGCCAACCCAGTAACCCAAAACACTGTCCAGACGACCGTGAGAGGAAGACATAGTAGAAAAGGAAAAGCAGAAAATGAAGGAGGGGGCCCTACCTTTCACAGCGTCGGCCAGTGTATCCAGGGGGGCAGTTGTCACATGTCGGCTGGCCGTCGGACTCCAGATAACAGGTGGAGGAGAATCTGTGCCAACACAGGGCCACACATACCATGAGAATGCTTATTTTGGCAGTATTCATGTTATTTCATATACAGTGTGACCTTTGGGGCATTTGAGTTGTTTCAGCACTGGCATTGCACACTGCATACTTTCCCTTGTCCTTCATTCAACAGAATAATTAACTCACTGGTTGCTGGAAGTCGTTCCAGGACAGGGGCAGGGCTGGCAGGCTTGAGCAACGTCCGTTACCGGGTTTCGATAGAACCCAGTCTGACAGAGCTCACACCGTGAGCCGGCGGTGTTGTGGAGACATTGCTTTTGGTCAGGACACACACACAAAAAAAGAGGTGAGATTCATGGAACAGTTGAATATACAGTACTTGCAAGTGTTTCCACATGTTGGGATTAGCCAACAAAACCATTAGTGCATTCCACTGCACAGATAAGAAAGAAAGAAAAAAGAAGAGTAGCATAAAACCTACCAGACATCTGCCGGTCTCCGTGTCACAGCCGCCGCCGTGACCATTGCAGTCGCACCTCTCGCAAGTGCCCAGGTAAAGGCCAGAGCTGGTCCGGGTGTAACCTTCATCACACTCCTGCAACAACACGGAAAAACACCTCAGGTGAGAGACAAGTGATGGCAGAGAGGAATACGTCTTTGTTCCACTGCAGCAGGGAGACAGACTGCAATTATCATCAAGGACTGTAATGGAAAAAGGTTGACTGTGCTATTATTAACAAGCTTAGGCATATCTGTGACTGCCTGACTTCTCTTTCTTTCTTCATACTAGATTAAACTAATTCATCTTGAGCATCAAAGTTTATTCTTGATCTTGAAAAAAAAAGTAAAATACTTAAATCAAAGTCCACTTACTAGCTTTTTTTTGTGCTTACAACAAAATCTCAGTCTTCTCAGGCTCGGATGTCATGAGATGGCTCAATTGTGATCCTACGATAATTAGGTCACGTGATGACAGACGAGCCACCTCCATGACAACTGAGCAGACTCCTGCTGATGAAGACCGCGAGATGCGGCTGAAAGCTCTAAAAAAAGCTAGAAAGTGGACCTTTGGTTCAGATTTCTTTTTTTGTTAAATCAAACTAAACATCTGCTAAAAATCTGCACATGTACCTGGCAAGAGGGCCCTCTGTATCCCTGAGGACAGGCGCACTCTTCCACCTCCAGAGCACGTTCATTACCAGTAGATTGAGGAACAGCGACGTCCATCTTGATGTCTGAGATACTATTTAACACCAAAAGCATCCAATTAACAACACACTTAACGTTCCATTAAGGGCATATATGCTTTTGGATTCATTTTGAGGTATGTGAATGAGCTGTGCAGTGACAGAGGAAGCTCCCACCATACCTGCTCTCAGCCATGTTGTCTGCGTAGGTGGCCCTGATCATGAAGACAGTAACATCAGCCAGGGCCATCAGTAGGTGCTCACGAGTACATGGCTGCCCATCAGAGCGACGCCATCCAGACTAGCATCCAGAAGGTCAGAGAAAGGAGAAAAGAGAAAGGTTAGTCCACTAACATTGCGCGAGGATTCAGATTTAGCTAAATGATATTTCCCCCGTGAACAATGAAACACACCTCTCTGAAGGTCACGGTCACAGTTTGTGGGACACGTGGAAGAGGCTTGGTCTGGGAGAAGTGCTCCAGGAAGATGCCATTGCCCTGGAGAACCACATCTGGCTGGCCGTCAATCACCAGCGAGCGCTGAAACGGTTCAAACCGCACCGTGTAGTGAAGCTCCCCGCCATAGGCCGTCACCTGGTAGCAACATGGTAAAAACAAAATTAAATGGTGGAAAGGTATTTCACCCCTATGATACTGTGGGGGAAGTCACAAGACTCCCATGTTGGGCCTGACTGTGAACTCAAGCCAAAGGTTCAAAGGAGGCTCTCTGTGTCGGTAAGTGCAGCCTTTTCACTTGACAACATGTTGAGGCTTGACTGAGTGGGACAGAAAGAGCAGACAGATCTAGCTTGACTAACACTTGATAGTTTTTTCCTCTCTTATCCCCTAGCCCACTCTCTACTTTGTGGTTTTCCGCTCACCTTATCTCCTCTGAAGCTCTCAGGCAGGACCCAGTAGTAGATGTCATTGGAGACACTGGAGAATGAGCGGTAGACAACTTCAGAGGAGCCCCTCTGGGAGATGCCTTCGGAGATAGTTTTGGTGTTGGCACTGTTGGAGAGGGAGAAGAGCTGCCCGTTCACCCCTCCGCGCACCTGAGAGACACAAACTATTTGTCTGAGATGTGACCTGAGATTTACATGCACTCGCACTCCAGCACAATCACCATTTGTACATTGAATCTCACCATTTAGCATCTGAAAGGATTTGCTGATTCAGCGGCACTGGGCAAACACTGAGTCAAACCTTGATACCAAAAATATATTCACCCCTCCCTTTACCATTCGTAGACTGGCAACGCACCTGATCTCTATTCCAAGTGGAGCTGGCGCACTGTTTGGTGACGCCCATACAGAAACAACGTAGACAGCCCTCGGGGTTGGTCTCCGATAGGTGGAAGAATCCGGCCTTACACTCGTCACACACAGCGCCTGCCACGTTGTTCTGAAACACACACACACACACACACACACACACACACACACACATGCACACATGTAATCCATCTGCCAATTGGATACTTGTCTGGATTGTTTTACTGGTATGATTTTTCTTCTGTCAACCTAATTTCTTTTATAACAGAAGACTAAACTAAACAGTAAGACACGTTACCCTCCAATATACCAGAGATTTCACAATAAATGGTTATAATATAATGTTAAAATTTCACTGAGCAGTTTATATATACCTTGCAGCTGCATGGTCTGCTGCGGGAGGTGAGAGTCCCTCTGTTATCACAGCTTTCTGCAGGGAGAGAGCAATGGAAAGAAGATGACATACTGTATGGGGTGGAAAGTGCACCTGGGAGTGTTCCAGCCACTCTGCATACCTGAGCTATGACCACATACTACTGCCTACTGTAACACCAGTGTGGGGGGGGGGGGGGGGGGGCGATGGTAATCATTACACAGGCCTCCTTGTGGGCATATCGCTGGATGGTAAAACAATCCAGGTGCAGCTTCTTTCAATTTCATGCCTTGAAATGAGAATTTAAAAAAATGTTGGAGACACATATACTCACGGGTAGGTGTGGAAGGAGAGCATCTTCCATTAGGCAGAAGAGGGTTACCCTGGTAACCAGGAGCACACCTGAAATAAAACGAACAATGTGATTTACCTATCCTACCTCAAAACCATATTCTGGGGTAGGTTGTGTTGTTAATAGTTTTCATAGCAATCTTGTGATAAAGTATATGAATTCATCTTTACTGCCAGTCATTAAAGAGGGACATTGTGTCCGATAAACAATATTAGTGCCATCTACAAACTATTTAAATTGCAATTTAAAAGGCACGGTTGATGATATAAGCTTCCTCACTTTTCACAGCGTCTTCCTGTGTAGCCGGGCCTGCAGGCGTCACATGTTGGCTGTTGGTCAACGTCCAGGAAGCAGGTGTCAGAAAACCTACAAAGCCCAGAGGAAAACGCCGTAGATTAAAATCTACAATAGTGGGTTAATGAGTAGCATGTTGAATGAACCAGCGCCAAACAATGTGAATGAGCTCACTTTTGGGAGTAATAAAAAAACAACACTGGCCATTCCCTCTGATGCCTTGTGTGTGAGTGTGTATGTGTCGTCCCCTATTTATACAGTAGATGTTTGTGTGTGGTCTGAGTGGGTCTGTGACCTTACCGCCGTGAGGTCTCATAGTACGGGCAGGGGCAGGGCTTGCAGTCATCTGAGCGACCTCTGCTCGGGTCACCAAAGTAACCAGAGCGACACTTGTCACACTGAGGGCCCTCTGTGTTGTGCTGGCAGCTCTGTGGCAGGGAGAACACACTGCTCATTCTCGTGCAGGGATGCCACTCAAAATAGGACGTGATAGTTTGACATTTTTGGGACATACACTTACTCGCTTTCTTACTGAGAATTAGAGCCTACTCTATCTGGTTTCTCCAATGTTGCTAACCACAGCTTTAAGCAGACAAACATCTGTTATGCTCCCAAAAAAGGGAGTTAACCATTACCAGACAGTGTCCACTGATTGGGTCACAGGCGCTGGCGTGTCCATTGCAGTTACAACCAGCACAGGTGCCAAGATAGGAGCCGCCAGGGACACGCTCGAAACCGGGGGAACACGTCTCACAGGACAGGCCTGAATATCCAGGAGAACATCTGGGAAAGAGGATCATCATCCACAGTTTCATCAGTTTCCAGAACACAACTATGAAGAGTCAAATTACCACACAACAAATTGCTAACTTTTCTCTTGTTGTAAATAAAAAACAACTGACTGAAGAAAACAAAGATAGAATGACATGCGACACAACAAAGGTCATTGGCCAGACGTTGGCCACCAAACCAAACTATTTAAAAAAGTGTCATTGTGTATATGAATGACACTGTATAATTGTGCAGCACTTTTCACTCTTAGTATGTGTCCGCTGGACACGTCCCAAAAAGGTAGCTTTGAACGTAGACTGCTGTCTGAAGGCTTGTAAAGATCTCCCATCTCACTTAACCCCACAGTATCATGCTTGAGGTGTTTCATGTCTTACCTGCACTCTTCGACATCCTTAGCATGACCCAGAGTGCTGAACTCCACAGTGGTGGTATCCATGACAATGTCACCGAGCGCCACGCTGACCATGTGGTTGTCGTAGATAGTGCGGATGTTTATGCCGTCCAGGTTGGCTAGCGTCATCATCAGCTCCTCGCGGCTCACAGTGCGGCCGTTGGAGTGCTGCCATTTATCCTAAAACAATGCCAAGCAGGTTTACTGGTGTGTGGACTTCAAATGTATTTCATTATATTGATAGGGGATATTCAGCTCTTGATTTTTTACGTTATGCAGATAGATTTTGTTGTTGTGAAATGTGGTGGTTAACATATTTTTTAAATCCTCGTTTTTGAATCTGTGGACAACCGCTCCAACATTTTTGTATCATCACAAATGAACCACAGGATTGTGCAGAATTTGCTCTTTCTTAACCAAAGACGTACTTCAGTGAATTTGATGTCCCTCTGGTTGACCACTCGGGCAGGGGTAGGGTTGCCTCTCCGGTACACGAGCCTGCGTCCATTTCCAACCAGCATTACATCCGGCTTCTCCACTGGCTCAGACAGACCGCGGGCCAATGTGTACCGCACCTTGAACTTCAGGGAACCTCCATAGGAGTCAATCTAAAAAAAAAGTAGAAATAAATTGAATGCTTAAGTTTGACATTTAGTGAAGTACAATAAAGTCTGTAGATCATTTTACTCTTTACCTTATTGCCCAGGAACTGGCGAGGCAGCGTCCAGAAAGAGTCAAGGTTGAGGAAACGGCGTGACACGTCGACAAGCTGGAACTCTTCCATCTCTGGGTTAACGAGAAGCTGAGTGGAGGAGAGAGGAGGAATGCCTGGCCTTGATGGGTAGGTGACATTCACTCCTGGAAGTAAGAATAACAGATTCACTCAGCCTTGTTTTATGCTCTAAATACAAGGACTACACAAACTTCAAAAAGTTATTTAGTTGAAAGTGTGACTGCTTTGTTAGCTCGCTATTAGTTTAATAAGCATCAATGGCTTCAGTGCCTTTGAAGTCTTCCTCCTCGGTGAAACGCAGGCTGAGCTGGTTGCGGTAGCGTCCGGTGCCCTTGCAGTTCTTGGAGATTCCAGCACAGAAGCAAGAGACACAGCGGCCCTCCACGCTAAAGTGACCATCAGGACAGTTGCCTAAAATGAACAAGACAAAAACACGAGACGATTTATATTCTTGTTGTAACTAGAATTCAAGTAAAAACAGGCAGCGATGCTGATAGTGAACCCACAGTAAAAGTGAGATGTCAGTACCTGGATTTGCAGTCGATGTGAGAGTAAGCACGCCGTCAGGGATACCAAACACCAGGCCTTTAGCATTGATGGCCTCACAGGTGTACGCCCCCTGATCGGCCTCCTTCACATCCCGAATGGTCAGGGTGCCGCGGCCATTCTCGCTGGTCATGGAGATCCTGGGTACATAGAAACAATGCGCAAATTATCACTTTCACAGTAATAATCTCAGGCGAGAGTCTCTGTCAGCTACAGCGTGGACCATAATGGGAACCCTTTCGTTTCTGACTCCCGCTGCAGAAATATTGTTACAGAAAGATCCATTAAATTCAACAGTAATTGCCTAACCACACACACACACACACACACACACACACACACACACACACAGCTGACTATGCCCACGAATGAACATTCTGATACTGCAACTTTTAGAGCTGGAGTGCACCACAAATATCTCAATAATTAGAATCACAGGTCTAAATAAATGTACGAGTCAGCACAGAAACCCTGATCTAACAGGTTTGTCGACAGTCAGGCGAGAAATGTGTTGAGAGGACAAACTCATAGTAGTTATTAAACCCTCATAGTCTGCTGCAGATCAATTAAGCAAGAATGGCTTTCACCAGATGTTTTGTTTGAGACCGCTTGCCGAAACAGTGCAACACATGCTTTTTTTTTTTTTCCCCATTCAGAGCATATTTCTAAAGATATTCAAAATTATTTTGGACTGCATTTTCCATTAACTCTGAAAAATCTGTAATGTAGTACTGTACAGCAGAAGAATTTCTCATCAAACCCACCTGCTGCTGAGAGGAATATGTCCCCAGTTGAGTCTCCAGGTGATGATGGGTGTTGGCACTCCAACAGCCTGACATGTGAACGTCACCGACGCCCCCCGCGCTGCCTGAATGGACTCTTCCGGCGGGCTTGTGACAGAGGGAGGGGCTGCAAAGTGTCAAGAAGATGAGAGCTGTATTAACCACATAAGAAATGCACATGTACGAAAAGGCTGGCATGTGACTGGAATTTCGCGATCAAGTGAAGCTCATAAATGCCTGAAAGTCAGAGGAAACATAATTCTCCGCTATGGACGGACAATTCCCTTTCAGTTCTCAGTAATGGATGGTTCACAAAAAGCTCTGTGTCTCATTCGCCACATTTGTGAAAACAGCCTGGTTCACAGCAAATTAGTCACAGCACACAAAGGAACTCAGAGGGTGACTATAGAGGAGAGTCAAAGAAGCATATAGAGAGTGCAAAAAGGGAAGACAGAAAATTGTGTAGTGCGCATGAGAGAAAAATGAAAGATACGAGCGGAGCGCTGCAGACAGCTGCTGGTGTGAGACTTACTGCAGCCGTACTCATCAGAGCGGTCAGGGCAGTCTGGCTCGTCATCACACTGGTAACTAGCTGGGATGCAGGTGCGATCGCTCAGGCATTCAAACTGCTCGGGAGCACACCTATCGCCGGGACCCTTAGTGGCTGTAGTTATGACAAAATGGAGATTTCACTTGTAAACAGTAGTCCTTTGGCTAGAAAAAGAAATATGCGTATATTAACCTATTCTTTCAAGGCAGACCTTTCAGGACTGCCTTGGAGACTTACGGCAATCCGTTTCATCCGAGTTATCCTCACAGTCATTGTCTCCATCACAACGCCATAGCTTGAGGGCACAGCGGCCATTTTTACATTTGAACTCATTGGGTTCACAGGGAGATGGCGTACCTGCGAAAAGACAGGGGATAAACAGAGCGCACGCTGTTGTCTGAGAGCGTGCACATGAACAAGTCCGTGTTACGTACCACATCTGATCTCGTCGCTTCCGTCCGAGCAGTCCCTCTCTCCATCGCAGACGTAGTCACGAGGGATACACTCTCCACTCTGGCATGTGGCTTGATCTGCCCTGCAGGGTCCAGGTGGGCTGGGGGGCCGCAGGGGCTTCTTGATGGTGGTGGTGGTTGTGGTGGTGGTGGTGGTGGTGGTGGTGGTAGGTGTGGTGGAGACTGGAGGGGGCATCCGATTTGCGTCTAAAACAAATCTCTGATTAAACTTAGCGAACGTACAAAGTAGTTACTTAGAGCGGTTACCGTAAGAGAATGAGTCTCACGTCAAGCCATGATTTCATGATATATATAGCCAACCGAAGCCACTCACCACAGTTGGTCTCATCGCTCAAGTCTCTGCAGTCCGGTCTGTCGTCACACAGGTATTCCATCAGGATACATGTCCCGTCACCACACCTGTGCTCATCTGACATGCAGGGTCTGATGCCGGTGGTTACTATGAGAGATGCAGAGGCTACAGTACAGCCGATACACTACACCAATGTCATATCACAGCAACAACAAAGTGAGGTGAAAAACACAAGCATCCCGGGCCTCTCAGCCATCAGATCACTACAGCGAGTGTAAAGCGAGTGGCATGTTGTAAAGACGATCAATAGGGGTGTGATTCAGGATACTCAAGGAGATTTTCAAGGATATCATAAAAACAAATTGTAAATATTAGATCAATTTTTCTGTTGGGTGTAAAATCCACTTAAAGGACGGATAGATGGACAGACTAGACACATCCTAGATTAGACACAAATACTAGAAGAGAAATACAGACTGGATGGACCAGAATAGACAGACAAGACCAGATTAAACAGGCTAGACTAGACGGACTAGATACGACTAGACACACTAGACTAGACAGACTACACAGGACACACAGACAAGACTAGACAGACTAGACAGGGTAGACTAGATTACACAGACTAGATTAGACACACAGATATATGGATAGACTGACGGTCAGACAAGGTACACAGACAGGTAGATGGGAACCCTATCTTCTGAGTAAAGACATTACAGATAAAGTTACCATTATTCTCTAGAACTTGCCATGCCTGTGTATAGAGTTGAATGTGTGTAAATCAAAAAGCTGGTTTAGACTGCAGTGAACAGCAGCATTTCTAATCAAACTCATGCCATGCAAAGGTCTTTCTTATTCACTGTGGACGTTAGAGACACTCAGAAGTCTGCTTTATATTGGTGCTTCCATGCAAAACATTCCTGAGACCACATGACCACTGCTTGTACATGTCAAGGTAAAGGTCATTGTACGATTGCAACATAAAAAAAAAGACAGGATATGCTCGACTGTTCTTTCTAAAAGGCACTACTGGTCATCCTACAGCTTCTACAGTACAGTCGGCCCAGTCACCATGCAGAGGGCATGGCGCAGTACAAACCTGGCACTGCTATAGGCTCCACTGGAGGCAGAGGTTGAACTAGAAACCAGAGGGAGACGTTAAGGGCACTGCCTACCGCTCTGGTGGACCTTAATTTGCTGTAAACATACAGCCAACTCTTGTGTAACAGAGTCACTTCACGTCCGTGTTAAGCGGTGTCCCTCTTTATCGAGGTCTTACCTTCCCCAAGCCGTCTGAACTCAAAGCCCTGGACCGTTGTGACGTAGGAAGCAATGGATCCCTCCTTCACCACGTTGTACAGCACGCTGCGTATCTGTTCATCATCGCTGTTGTAGTCAGAACCCACATCCATCTCCACAAATACGTCCACGCCATCCTCTCTTATCATCTTCCTGCAAAGAGCAAAGAAAAGCCTGGTGAGTCTGTGGCGTGCACTGCAGATGGTTTAACAGGAAGGCTCTCTGGAGGTAAAGTTTCTTTTTAGCGTCCCCTTAGAGGAATTACTCACTGCAGTTGAATTACTGACTACAGGCCTACCACTGTTGGCCTTGTGCAGTTTGTAAAAGGGAAAATAAATATCACCTGGCCAGAGTAAGACACCCAGGCAGCAGCACACAGCTGCAGGGTAACTACTTTGGATGTCACAAGGCATGATTTAAAGGATTGGTTCTTACTTAATGAGGACCACGCTGACTGTTTGGACACCTGGAATCCTGTTGTAGTCCGACTCCAGCTGCGAAGGGAAAACCACACTCGGTTAAGTTGAAATATACAAGCCTGGGCCTTAGACATAAAGTCACACATCCTTAAATCAGCAAAGCCATAAATAACCTGGCTGAACCTTATAAGGTTGCCCTAGCGGCGTCTTGTACATGTCTGCTATTCAGTTGAGTTTATCCTGTTAGAATAGGACGTACCGTGTCCACCACTGCTTCAGAGATCTCATTAAAGGCCGAAGAGAAGATGTCCTCGAGCTCGGGGCCGTAGACCAGGGAGTCCGTGAAGTTGACGAGAGCTCTGTAATAAACTAGAAACACAGATATGGGAGGAGAATCCGTCAGCTAACAAATACAAAACGACCACAGGCTCAGAATTAATGTCCATCCGTTGCAGAGTTCGGATATCATAAGCCAGATCCCAGATTTAGTGGTTAGGTTGATCAAAGACAATGTGATATGGGACACTGTTTGGGAATTATTTTCCTTGGGAAAGGCTTTGGTTAAATATTTCAGAAAGTCAAAACTGAAAAGCGTGACTGTCACTTAAATGAGAGCCACATACAAATTATGGCATCTTTTTCCATATCTCAGTTGTAGGCAGGTCTGCGCTAAAATCCGACAACTGCAGCGTTGCATCACACATCGGGCGCAATAAGAGGCACACGCTGACACAAGCCTCCCAAATACTCTAACATGACCATGAAATGGAAGCATCAAGGCATGTCTTCTTCTCTGTGCGTGTCTTTCTGTGGGTCATGGACACGGAGGCACAGACTCACAAAAACAGTTGCACACAGGTGCTGATAAAGGCCCTTTGTTTGCGAAGGCAGAACTAAATATGCTGTCTGAAACCTAATCAATGCAAACATCCAAACACACAGTACTGTACGTGGATACCCGGCAAAATAGCATGGCCACGAGTTTGCACCAGATCTCCGGATTGAACGCAGATGATGTCAGAGTTGGAAGGTATTTGGGAGTTTGAGCGTCACTACTGTGGCAGCTGCTGAAGAGGAAGAAGACGAAAATCCTCTGTGAATGATTGTTGAAGGGAGCCTCAACATTCCCTCCATATGTACCAAGTCATTTCTTTTAAAATGTGCAGTTTTTTTTTGACAGTAAAATGCTTCTTCTCTTCACACATATGGCCCTCCACACAAAGAAAACTACACATATGTGGACAAAAGAGTGTTTATGCAATGTATCGTGAAGTCTTGCTGATTTGTATTAAAATGTATTGGTAAGCAACCAGTTGTGTACAACAACACTTAATTCATCTAATCATCACTCCAGTTACAGAAACATTACCACATTCCAAACATAACCTTTCAAATAAACTTCTTGTTGAGCTATATTATGAGTGACTCATCAACAAATAAAAGTTAAAATAGCCGAGGCCCACAGGGTGCCCTGTTCTCACATGCCTGCCAACACTTTGTTAGGACGGCCTAGCCAGCCTCTGATTTCAGACTGGCAGTGTGGGTTTTAGGGAGGAAGTCAATATTTGAGCAGTTTCTTGCAGTCAGATGCTACTTGCCATGCCAAAAAACAGAGTCATGTTCTAAGTAGGCATCTCCTGAGCCTCTAGTACAAACATACATGCCCAACTAGGTGCAAAGCAATAAATATGGACAAACGCGCATACAGCATGCAGAGAAAATACCAATGATATTGGTGTATATCGCTTGCATTTCCTTTCTCCGTGGATAATCACTTGACATGTGGACACTTGACATCAGATATTTATCATGCTTACCAAGAGCGACTTAATTAAAAGTCAGAGTTTGTTCGTTATCTGCATTACAGGCCTGTGGACAACTCTGCTGCATTTTGCTCCGCTGGCTGAGCTTTGGCTGATAAACAGCTGCCCTCTCTAAACGCTGCTAAATTATCTCTCCCTACACACAGCATTGGCACAACAAGACATCCCATTCCTGGGACATTTATGGACAAAATAAACTGATGCAATGCCCATGAAAACACACAGTAAGGTTAACATGTAACAACAGAACTGCAGCCTTTCGCTCGGCCTGGCAGGGTGCCCGAGAGCTTGCTTTGCAGGCTGTTACTGTCAGACTAATAGGATTAATTGTTAGGCCTGAATGTGGACCCAGAAGACAGGCAACATCAAAGTTAGTCATCAAAGCGCCTCATTTGACCCGCATATAATCTAATCCCTTGAGTGGGTATTCGCCGCGAGGTCAACAGCAGCTCGTAGCTCCAACTGCCTCTGAGCTTGCCGCGTTGACGTTGCAGACTGGCGAGTGTGGAACTGCCGCCGCCCGAGATCCTTTGATTAGAACTGCCGGGCTGTGCCCCGCTGCTAACGAGTGGCTCTTTTACCCTGAGACCCATTCTCTTGTGCGTCCTTTCATCAAGCACCACCACCATCAAGAGTGATGAAACTGTCGGAGTGCAGACATGATGGGTGGAAAAATAGCATTCCATACTCTTAATTCACAAACTTATTTAGCTTTTAAAGCTGTTCAGTAGAACTGTGGCGGCTTTGTGCAATGGGCCCCTCTGAACACATAGAGGCCTTTGCAGAAGACAAAGGCTTGATTGAGCCGGGAGCCCAGCCTGTCCTTTAAAAGCTCAGCCGCTTTGGGCTTGACCTTCAACCCCCACGGCATCGGCCCAGCACCACCCGAGGCTTTTGGAGAGAATCGACAAGAAAAAAGGCCTAGACCACATCTCCTCGGCTTGCTAATCAAAACTCTCTGATAATACATGTTATCAACCTCCATGGGGTTTTCGCTTTTTGTTTCTAAATATTTCCCTCTCTCCTAGTGAAATACACTAATATGCCAGCTGTTTGACGCTGAACAAGAACTCCTGCTACTTAACCCTTTTGCTGGTGGCAAGCCAAGCATCTCTGTCTCCAAGTCTCCACTCATTGGCCTCTGGGGAGCTCTTGGGAATAACTTCTGGAATCACTAGTAAGCTCGCCCCGTTGTGCTCTCCCACGGCTCGCAATGTAAGCATAAAAAAAAAAAAAACACCATAGTGTACGACAAAGCACGTTTTCATCCTCATGTTGTCGTGATTCTCAGAGACAGCTGGTTCGCATCATTGGGACGAGCCATCTGCATCAGGTTGAAATTACAAAAAGGACTTTTCAAATCAAATTGTTGGATCACATTTTAGCAAGTGTTGGCGGGTTCACAGAGATGAACAGTTGTGTATTCCAAACATATCTTTACAAAGATGCTCTCGGCTGGAAACGCAAGTGTTGTCACTCGAGGGTGATGCATATTACACGATGGAACAACTCCATCATTTTCCACTGGCATCAGAGACGCCTTGCAAGACACTTGGACAAAAACAGACATGCTGGACTCAAACACTGCATGCCCAAGCCGAGTCTTCCTTGGAATGTCATCTGAGAGTGTGTTTGGAGTGCATAACTGAGCGGAGCAGGTGACAGGAGAGTGTTCCAAAGACAAGAGAGGGGAGGAACCGAAGCATAAAAAAAGAAGGAAGTGCTTGAGGACTTACTGTAGTCTGGTTCGACTGGGCTCTGTAAGTTCCCCAGATATGAAGACTTCAACCTGCGTGCTATGGCAGGCAATGAGGCGGCGAGGAGAAAGGTGCAAAAGCCAGGGGGCCAAGAGCCAAAGGTCAAGCATCAAACAAGAAAAAGCGACACAAAGACCAGGGAGGAGGATCAAGTTAGCCAGGCAGGTGCAGAGAGGTTAAAGTTTCAGGAAAGTTAGAAAGAAAATGATTGGAAGCAAGGAGAGAAAATAGAAAGTGACAATCAGAAAGTGAAATCAGGAAAAGTCACTGAGATGATGGGTGTTGAAATACAAGCAGTTGGCAGGAGACAGCTAAGGGAGGATACGGATCGCATGAAATTATGAGAAATACACGAAATACAACAGCCGAGACAACAGCAGGAGCGGAAGTGAAATTGTCATCACAATTCTATGAGAAGCTAGTGATGTCAGGATCCATTTCTTCCTGTAAACTGTCCCACTAATGGTTACCATCCACATGTTGTGGATCACGGTGCTCGGTGGGACAATGGATCCTGTGGTTTTTGTTGACTAATGAGTTCAACCGCCGTCTGTCAGGAAACACACACGGCTGCTTGCATGAGAGCGTCAAGGAGAAGAGATCAGAGGGCATCTCTTTCAAAATGACTCCTCTTCGGTCCAACGGAACAAAGAGGATATCCTGCCAACCAAACACACGCTTCCATGCGCCGATCTTTACCCATCTGCTGTCTGCTTCACACACACACACACACACACACACACACACGCACACACACACACACACGCACACACTAGAGTTTTGCAGAGACGCAGGGAGGAGCTGCTTCCTGTTTTCCCTCCTAAATGGAAAGAACTGAGCACCATTATGAGCGTTTTTTTTAACCAAAAGTTAAGCCCTCTGCACTGGCAAGGGCAACAATGACCATGTTCTGTTTTGTGGTGACTCATTCATTCTTCCACTGCTTTGGATGCAGTTACACCGTGGGACACGCTCTGAAATGTCAGCTGAGGAGGCCTCTCGGTCGCTCTGACACAAAGATTGGTTTTAAGAGAGGGAGCATTGTGCAAAGTCTTCCAAGTGTCTGTTCACTGACTTTCAATAAAAAAAAAAAGGGCTCTCTGTTATCTTATTTTTATTTTTTTTACCCTTTATGCTAGCACCGTGCTGACAAGACAGATATTTACACTCCAATCCGGATTGTGTATGAGTCCACTCCTTAAACCTCGACAGACAGCAGTGAACAACAGCTCCTTTATAATCAAGTGGGTGTGCTGGATCCAGCTGTTTTACAGCTGTTCAGATACAAAAAAAACAACAACACATGGCTCCTGATGCATCATTACTGTAGCATGTCTTCCAGAGGAGAGATTGAGGAAAAAGTTGTTGTAAAGTTTTGCTTTTAGATTCACTGCTGCTGCTACAGTCTGGTCAAATGAACGCTGCCAGCTCGGCAAAACAATTTAAAGTCCACAAAGTCCAGTAAGGAAACAGTTGACAGAAAAGTTGCCCAACCCAAACAATCTGAGAATAGAGAGCCAGACTATCAAATCGAATGAAATATCCGCTGCATCAAAGGCTGCAGATGTGTTGTGATCCTTGTCATAATGGGAGTGAGAGCCAGACAGAAGGGGGTAACAGCTCCATTATTACTCTCCACTCTTTTATGATCCTCATTGACTGAAACAAGGCCTTCGCTGTATCAGAGCATGAACACACAGGAACCGTGCAAATATACCCCTCTTACCAGTCGGGAGAGAAATTAAAAGTGATATCTTGGGTAAGCGAGCACACGCACCGAATGTCTCATCGTGCAGAAGAAAACGAGTTCACTGTGTTACAGATCCCAGGAGAGGTTGTTATTTGGTTTGGATATTCTCAAGTGAGCAACCAGGAAGCCGCTGATCAACTGTGGAGCTTTATCCAAATAAACTCTCAAATCTGGGAAAACCACAGGACAACTGGAAACCCTGCCAATAACCACAAGTTCCAATTCAGCATTTGTTTTGTGACACAACAAAAACATTTTCTTTTGTCCACATTAAGGTATTCTCTTCTGCTGCAGCACGGATCATCAGGAAGGGCAACTAAATAAACGTTTGTATCAGCTACAAGCCTGTCCTTGAGGAAAGATAAGTCCTTCAAACAGCTGCACGTGCTCTCTTTCAATGTAACGCTCAACATCTCTTTCCTACAGAGGAGCAGCGCGGGCGAGTTTCTCCAAGGCAACACATTTGTTATTGGCACAACAGAGCGAAGCATCACGGGGCAAGGTGCAGCAATAAGGCTCAAGTCCAATCAGCAGCAGTCTCTCCGAATAATGTGCATTACGCACGCTCGCGCTCAAAGTGAACTGCTTGTGAATGGCTTTCATCAGCGGCAGACAAGTTCAGATAAAAGTTAAACCCAACGCGTCTTTCAACCACGCGGCCCTCGTGTTTTGTCTGCCGTGTGCACAAAAAAGGGAGTAAGCTGTCTGATTATAATGTGAAACGAGTTTCTACTGCACTCTTGGGTCAGATTGTGACCACTTTGAGGGCCCCCCAGCAGTGCAACAACAAAGACCTCACCAAAATAGCTGCAGCTGCCAGCACTCGTCCCCCCTGTGTAACTGCCCAGGAGCCTCCCAGTGTGTGACAAACACACACAAACACACACGGAGGCAGTGCCACACTGAGGCACGCACATCTCACAAACTGCCCGTGAAGGAACACTGACTGGGTGGCCGCAGCCACAGCCGGTCCAGCGCCTAGGCCAAAGCGACAGACAGGCGACATTACCCTGATGCATCGTCCACTTACGCTGCAACATCTGTTCTCCTCTCGAGGTGACGGAAGAATAAGAACTACGGCTTGCTGTTATGGTCAAATAAGTCATTTCCTATCTGGATAACAAATACATCACAATACAGCACGTTTTCTGGTAACTAAATAAATAAATAGTTTATATGAAATAACTACATGGTAAGGCCTATTTTGTATAATTAAATACATGACAAATGAAAGTATTTTCTCATTTGATTAAGAATTCAAGTGCAAAATGAACACATAAATACAGGCAGGCCTCACCTATATCTATCTAAACAAAGGGGACAGCAAATGTAATATGAATCAAAAGAAGCAGATAAATGCATTGTACAGGACAGCTGGCAGACTTTAATACCCACAATAATCTATACATCTTGGTCTGAATGGTGTATAACGTCCATAAGCTCACTGATTATTATGTCACTGGTTATAATAACCAAGGTAAACTGCAAAGAGTAGATTTTTTTAACTGGTTTAAGACTTCCTTTGTTTATATTTGGTGTCACTGTAATGTAGATGTAGTGTTATAGGGTCAAACATTCATATACATTTATTTTGAATCTGTGTTATCGGGATAACGCAAGAAATGACACTAAAAAAATATATAACGATCGACATTTTTATATTGTTTTGATGATATATTGTTATAGAGCAACTGGAACTGGATTGTGTTTTTACAGCAAGCGTCCTTTAGCAATTGATGTAAAACCAGCTGAGACTACACAAGAACATGTTTTTTAGTATGGACATACCATCTGTCGATTTTCAAAATAAATCTAAAATTCACTGTATATACAGTATATAGACATACTGTACATAATCACCCAGTCTATGTGTATCCATTTCTTTGCCCTATTTGTATTGTTTACAACTTACTTATAGTACAAAGACATTTTATCTCATATTTCATTGCTTTATATATTATTTACACCTATTTTTTCACTATTAAGTCCTGTCTATTCTTTACCTTGGCCAATAAAGCTGATTCTGATTCTTAATGCAGACACCTGTCTGTGAATGGACCGGGACAGCCTAACCTGAACTTAGAGTTTACGCAGAACGTCCCTGCAGACTAAACTCAGAACAAATCTCTCTGCTCAGCCTCCCCTTGAATCAAGTGACAAACTCCAAGCTACACGTTTGATCTAAACCACAGAGCACTGCGTGAATCAAATGTACTTTATCTCACTACAAGAAATACAGTTAATATTCTTTTCTCTACTATACATGTGATCAGAATTTAAACATTTAGCTGAACTCGTGTTCTGACCAATGTTTAATTATTTCTGTAGACAGAAAAGTGTCACACAGAGACGAGTTGAAGACTGCCAAGGGTACTGCATCACATTGTTCATTGTTACATAGAGCATAACTGTATATTTTAGTTTTTTTTTTTTTTGTTTGTTTTTTAACTGTGACTTAAAAAAAACACTATTCGGAGGATATGAATTCTCAAGCTTTTCATCCAAAATTAGCACTGGGCAGAATGTAACCCCAGCAGACCCTCACCAACCACCATCCCCATTACGAAGTGGACATGGCAACCTTTGTTTCTTTGGTTTCTCAACACAGTGACCAACATCCTTGGTGCAGTGGGAATGTCTGTAATGGAGCCTGCGAAACAAGGAGAGGCTTTCACAGATGAGATTAGTTGTATTTTGTCTCCCAGAAATCTCTTCGGGGGATCTCAGTGTGTAGGTCTAGACGAGAGGTTGGGAGGACACGGGACGCAACCTTCGTAACTCTGGAGAAGATTGCAGACTATGATTAGGGGCAATAAAGAAAAAAGATAAAGAGGTTAAAAATAACCGCAATCTCAACAACAGTTTGGGCTCCAGGTGGGTTTTTTTAAGCTTCAATGCACGAGGCTAAGACAGTAGAAGAATGGGAATTCATTAGCCATTGGCAAATAGTGGCACAACAGGAAATAAGCCGTAGTGGCGGCAACTGTGGCAAACACGTCTACTACTTCAAAGTGGTGGAGGGGGAAGGAAGGCAGAGGCTTGCGTGAACAGTCCGGACAAGCCAAAAGGACAGAGACACTCAGAAAAGTATTCAGCATTATGCACAGGAAACCCAATTTCCTTCCCATTGCTGTTGTGCTCAAAACTATTTATGGAAATAGCCTGTCTCCCCTAATCATAGCACCGTGATCATACTGAGCAGAATGCAAATATGTCTTGCCACCTTTGACATTCTATAATATATTGAATAAAGTACTGCGTAATCTCAGCTTCCCATTTAATTGCCACATTAAAGCAACACTGACCTTTAAGGGGATGCAAAAGCCGGGACGTTTATGGAAACAGATGCAATAAACCAAAGTAATGGGGAACGTTTGTAGGTGCATGTCGCACCGCAAAATGTGAGCACACTAACAGAAAATATATAATGCTGTCGACAATGCACAAACTGGCTTTGTATTCTGTGACTTTCATATTCTTTTTGTACATTTGTAAGGTCCAAGCTGACTGTGACCTGAGGGTTGGAGTACTCACACACACTTCAAAAACAACCTCAACTTTGATGCAGGTTGAAATGAAACCTTCTTCTACTGAAATGATCTGTGAAGCTGTGTTTACAACTACTCTTTAATCAATCAATATCTGTCAATATTAGCTAAATATGTTCTTCATCATAGCACTGCTAAAAACTGTCCTAACCTTCAATTACCCTAATCTGTCACAGTCACATTCTTTCAACACCAAACAAACAAATGTAAACTGTGTTAAAAGCTCCTCTGGCTCCTTTAACCACCCAAATTCAGCGAGGCCTCACAGCGGTGCTATTTCTGTGAACGAGGCACATGATGCTATGCGCCCCAGCTATGATGTCAGCTCGCAACGCTGCTACCAAAACAGTTATTCTGCCATGATGTAATCAGCTCTGCTAACCTGTCGAGTGACAGCGTCTGGCACCAAGGACAGAATGAGAGGCAGCAGCTATTACCAGGCCTTGGTTTTTAATAGGAATAGGATCTGACCTGTCAGGATATCAACATGTATCTGCTTTGATAAAGGGATTTCTTGCAAGGGGAAATGATAGTAGTATAATAATATAAATGTTGAGACTTCACAAAATTGCAAAAAAAAAAATAAAAAAAAAAATAAAAAATAAATAAATGTGCTTGAAAATCTATAGTCTTCTAGATAGATGTACCAATTGGAAGTAGGACTTTGTTGAATATGTTGCCACGGTGGCTAAAATCTAGCTATAGTTTTTTTTTTTTCCCCTGCTACTGTGCAATGTGATATAATGGGGTACCTGCATATAAATATAAAAGTCTACAAAAAGTAAGAGGGCTGGAAAAAGCTAAGGAGTTTGAGTGGAAGGCAAACAGAGGTTGAACTTTTAGTGTTCGCGGTGCTTTCATGTATCTTATTGCGCTGTCACCTCTGCCGCTGGTTTAAAAGATGAAAGAGGAGAGGAGATGTTTTTGTCTCAAAGACAAAGCTCAACGCGTGTGTTATGACCAGACTCAAGCTGGCAGGGACGAGAAGGGTGAGAGAGGGTGTAGCAGGATGTGAAGGCATCATCATTCAGGCACAGACACACAGACACAGACACACACACACACACACACACACACACACACACACACACACACACA